>NC_056068.1:77004087-77604087 GCF_016772045.2 Ovis aries
CAGTATTTCTGAGATGAGCTTTCTGTGCAATTGTTCTTTCACTGCATATAGAATAATGCTCTGGATTAGCTATATTACCCTACTGACAGTTTGCTATGAGATGATATAAGTCAAGAAGTTTTCCTAAGTTTCCTATTGACCAGACAAAAATGTTAAGACCACCTGAAATAATACAACTTCCCCTTTTGGAATAAGTTTTTATCAATTAAGATGAACTTGAAATTTTCATTCCTAATGTAAAAATATTAAATATATATAAGAATGCATTATTTTCCTGTGGAGTGAGCCTGCATATAGGTTTTCAAGATAGACTACACATTGTTGTAACCAAGATCATAAGCTATTTTATTCGTTATCTTTCTTTTTCTCTCCTTTCCCTGCTGCTGCTGCTGCTAAGTAGATTCAGTCATGTCCGACTCTGTGTGACCCCAGAGACAGCAGCCCACCAGGCTCCCCTGTCCCTGGGATTCTCCAGGCAAGAACACTGGAGTGGGTTGCCATTTCCTTCTCCAATGCATGAAAGTGAAAAGTGAAAGTGAAGTCGCTCAGTCATGTCCGACTCCTAGTGACGCCATGGACTGCAGCCTACCAGGCTCCTCTGTCCATGGGATTTTCCAGGCAAGAGTACTGGAGTGGGGTGCTGAGACATAAATGTTAATCCCAATCTTGTAAAAGTGATTTTAGTTACTCTCAACAGCATCTTGGCTGGGAACATTCCATACAATATATTCTATTGACATTTCCACATCATTGTGTCCAAATTCATTTTTAGAGAGAAAGGCTAAGTTTTAATTTACAGAATCTAACTACAAATATTATTTTGGTGAAATGAAATTGGCTAAGTTAACCATCTTAAATTTTGGGGAAGAGAACTAGCCATCACTAACTTGGATCAGTTGGTTGTGGATTCCTCAGTTTCTAGATTAAACCCAGACATCGCTTTCTTCCCACCAGGCATTTGCCCCACAGCTGCAAATAGACTGTCAACTAACAAGGAGGACAGTGGAATTCTTACGTCTCCAGACAACTCTCCCATTTTCTGGATTTACTCAGAAAACAAGCTGTTTTAGTTAGGAAACTTTGATAGCTTTCACATTTAATTTTAACTCACTTTCCAGGCTTCTTATGAGATTATAAATGCATCTTCAAAACATATATTATTCAAATGCATACATCAAACTATTCAAATTTGATTCTTCAAAGTAAGAAAACACTTGTATATGGAATTGTAGAAAGTATGTGAAAGTGAAAGTGTTAGTCGCTAAGTTGTGTCCGACTCTTTGCGACCCCATGGACTGTAGCCCACGAGGCTCCTCTACCCATGGAATTCTCCAGGCAAGAATACTGGAGTGGTTGCCATTTCCTTTTCCAGGGGATCTTCCTAACCCATGGATTGAACTCCTTTTATTCCTGATTTAAGCCATTCTTCTAACTCGTACTAACCTTGGGAGTAGAGTTTCCCAAACGGATCTTCACCTTGTTGATGCGTGGGTCTGTAGCTGTTATTTACTTCAAGGCCCTTGTTTGTAATTCTTTCTTCATTGACTCCAGAGAAATGTTTAAATAGACTTTCACAAAAGCTCAGGGTTTGGTAATACATTGACCTCCCAAGTCCTCAGAGGATTAGTAATTGGCTAAGGACATTTTTTTTTTTTTTTGCTCCTGTTTGACTCCCACAAACAACAGTAGAGACCAGCTTTAGAAATGCAGTTGAGCTTTGGTTAAAAATATACTTCTGGCTATGGGCTTCCCTGGTGGCTCAGGTGGTAAAGAATCTGCCTGCAATGCAGGAGATGTTGTTGATCCCTGGGTTGGGAAGGTCCCCTGGAGAAGAGAATGGCTATCCACTCCAGTACTCTTGCATGGAGAATTCCATGGACAGAGGAGACTTGTGGGCAACAGTCTATGAGGTTACAAAGAGTCAGACATGACTGACTCACACACACACTTCTGGTTATAGTTTAGGATGAAACTTAGGTAAGGTAAGAGCAAAGCTTGATATTAGGATTTTGTTGCTCAGTTTGATGTTGGTGACCTTACCAAAGGATATTTGCGGTGGTTTTAGGCATAGGTCAGAGTTCAGAGAATGGATTTCTCTCTGAAAACATGAGTGTTTGGTACGATACAGTTACCTTGAAAGTAGAAATGCCAGTCTGGGCCAGATTACCCTTGGACATTGTGACATGTTTATTAGTGACTGACCGAGGAGACTTAACTAGCAGCTTCCCAGCTCCCAGACTTCGAGTAATTTAAAAGCCATAAACATATAAACTACCTCTGGGATGAGTCCCTAGGTGACAGTCTCACGATGTTTTATAGAGCTTGTAGCTCTGCCACACACAGAGGGAGCCACGGGGATGTATAGCGATTTTACTGCCCTCTATGCTTTCTCAGAGTAACCTTTGGAAAAAGTCACGCTCAGCCAAGCACTCGTGTATAGAGACATCCAGAGGGAAAGAATAGAAACTACAGGAAGGTCGCTCCACTATAGTCTTCTCTCCTTCAGCTTCGAGTGATGAAGAGCTGGCTGGGACTCTGCACAGAATCATCTTTGTTTCTCACCTGCCTTTAACTTTAAACCAAACTGAGGCATTCCTGGAGTTCAGGGCAGAGAAAGAAGCAACGCTTTCAGTTCTGTTCTCAACAGTTGACGATGTTGCTTCTGTTAGCGGACACCTTCACTCTCAGACTGTCCCACTCTCTGATTTTTTTTTAATTGTCATAAAATACATACAGAATGAAATTTACCATTTTAAGTAAACACTTGAGTGGCATTAAATACCTTCACATTGTTGTGTAAACACCTCACCAACCATCTTCATAATGTTTCAGCTTCTCAGACTGAAACTCCATATTCATTAAATAATTATTTTTCATTCCTCCCTACCCCCACATCCTGGTCATCATTATATAACTTTTTTTTTCATGACAAACCAGGTGTCAATCTATTATAATCTGTTCGGGAGAATAGCAGTTTGCTTCCTACCCTTTGATGGGGAATCTTGAGGACATAAAGGATTATGCTTCTGTGCAGAAGTGACTGAGAAAATCACACTCAGCCATACTTGTTGTAGAATACCCCTGTACACAAATGAAGAAAAATACTGTAAGTAGGAGAGCTTTGCTTCTGTTTCCTCTTTTTCAGACTCTGATGTGGAGTTGATTGCAACCTTGCCAAGAATCATCTGGAGTGATGTATTTCACTGGGCATTTTGAGTTCAGGATGTTCCTCTACCTAAGGAATTGATCAGGAGCGGGAATGGTTATGCTCTCTATGCACAGAGCAATGCCCTATTGAGAGACTATCTTTGGGGAAAATGTCAGAGTCCTTGGGAATTTAGAGAAACACTTATTCACATATATAGAACATGGATTCCATCAGTTTGACTGGTTGGCTGGGGTTTTGTCCTGGGAGGAGGATGCCAGCAGACACAGGATGACTGACCCATAGTGGGAGCTTCCTAGCAATGACACAGAATAATTATAATTCTGATTGATAATTGATTTTGAGAAGACAAGAAGGGAACTGCTTTTGTTATCATCCCTATTTTTTTTTTCTTCTGGGACCCAATCCCTTAGATTTATCAAGACCCAGAGACACTCTGAGAGATAGTGAGGGACAGGGAGGCCAGGCGTACTTCAGGTCAGTCCATGGGATCTCAAAGAGGGGGACATGACTTGGTGACTGAACAACAACAAGGACACTTTGAGTGTGATCTGATAGTTGATAGAATGGTGAAATCATGCAAAGAGATGGCGCATTCAATAGGAAGAGCTGGTCTCCTAATTTATAGAAGGAAGGATGTATTAGAAAGGGAAATAAACTAATAATGAGAATTTGGTGGGAGAAGGAAGAGTAGGGGTGAAGTTAGGAATAACTGAGAAGGGATTTAAGTGATCGCATAGATTGGAGCCAAAGATGCTGTTTCCTTGTTTTGACCCCAGATTGTGTGTGAATGGTGGTTCGGTTAGAGCATAAAGATTAATGACCAAAGGTTAAAATTTTGATAGTTAACAAACTAAGATTTCTAAGAAGAGAGAAGGCAGTTACATGCAGAACACACAGAGCTACATTAAAACTAAATAGGAACCCTTGCATATCTATTAATAGCTTGCAAACAGAGGGCTAAAAGGTGATATGGATACAATTATTGATGAGGAGGCTTGAGATAAAGAGAAAGATTCTGTTTTGGTCCTGGTTTTTCCTGAGAAGTGGGGAGCATAGCATCCTCCTGAGATGCATGGAAATTTTGTGGGGATAAAGTTTGTAGAAATCGGTGAAAATTTAGAACGTATACTAAAGAGAATGTGTTGGAAGAAAGAACTGTTTGGAACAGCCAGAACATTTGCTTAACAAGTTTTGAAGACATAGTTCACATTAGAGTTGAAATTTTTGTTGGTGCTCCTAGTTAATAATGGGCTTCCCAGGTGGCTCAGTGGTAAAGAATCTACCTGCCAATATAGGAGCTGCAGGAGACTCAGGTTAGATGCCTGGGTTGGGAAGATCCCTTGGAGGAAGGAATGGCCATCCACTTAAGTATTCTTGCCTGGAAAATTCCACGACAGAGGAGCCTGGAGGGCTACAGTCAGCCCATGGGTTCACAAATAGTCAGATCCGACTGATTGACAAAGCAGCAATAGCTAGTTAATAATTTTCTCCAAGATCACCTTATATCTCAGGTGGAGGGAAAGACATGATGGTGTATGAATTTCTGGTTTGGAAGCTTCTGTTAATGTAATGCATTGCACTAAAGAAAATGCTCTCTTTAGACTTGGTTCTGTAAAGATTGACATTTATTCATTCTGTGCTTAGAGAATGAAGATAATTGCAAAAGTAGTGGAGACCTTTTCTCTCCTTGATATTTACAAGTCTTTTGAAAGATGAAATGGTTCAATGTAACTAGTCAGGATAGGACCATTTTGCTGGGCAACAAATGCATCCTGAACTCTCAGTGGCTCAACGCTTACACTTTCGTGTTCTGTCCAGGCCTAATTCACTGAGAGATAGTTGCTCCTCTAGAACAGCACTCTTCCAGACAGCTACTCGTTAATGCAGTTTGCTTCACTGGGTGGCCCTGCCATCTCGGTGTGTGTCTTCCAGGCTTGCTGCAGCAGGAAAAAGGAAACTGAAAAAGTCCTGGCGAGGAGCATACTGACTTCTCAATGTTTCAGCCTAACTGTGACACACATCACTTCCTGTTTAAAAACAAAGGGGCTGGAAAATATGGTAGTAACGTTTGGATTCTTAGTGATTAGCAAAGAAACCAATCTCCCATTTCAGGGGCTTGCCAGGTGGTGCAGTGGGTCCACCTGCCAACCGAGGAGACACAAGAGATGCAGGCTCAGTCGTTAGGTCGGGAATTTCCCCTGGAGGAGGGAATGGCAATCCACTCCAGTCTTCTAGACTGGACAATCCCATGGGCAGAAGAGACTGGCAGACCACAGTCCGTGGGGTCACAGGGTTGGACACAACTGAGCGACAGCACAGTCTCCCATTTGGAATAAGTTACTCGCTAAACCGTTGAATACTGATATATGTGCAATGAACACCTGAGGCATGCCTATGGAGTCATTTGGGTTAAATCAAATCCTTCTGAAGGTAGGAGGGACTTTCTAGGATATGCAGGACTTGTGACCTGGCCCCAATTTGGATCCTTTTATCGGGGTTCCTTCCTTTAGACTTGCACTGTGTCTCTATCTCACATGATTTTCCATCTCATTGGTTTGCAATTGGTCTAAAATTTCCCATTCAGATTTGAATGTGCACACTTTCTGACTGGATTACTCACCTATCACCAAGTTAATTTTTGTTTGTGCCGGATACTTCTCTATCCATTAGCTAAAGCACAAATCGGCATCCTCCAAAACTATTTTGAATATATTTTACAAAAACAGTGCCCCATGAAACACTGCCTGGGAAATTGTGTGCAAGATGGCTCTACAGTGTGCCTGGAAGAATTTTATATCCCTTCTTGGCTTTAGACATAGAAAATAATTCATTTTGAGAAGAGCCCAGATTACACTCTAAAGGGTGCCCCTGGAATTGTGCAGCACTTGGTAGTAATTTTGGAACGAGTCCTGTCTTTCTGTCACTCTCATTTCTCATAACTCATTCTTTTCTCATTGGTCATTATCTCTCACAATAACAGCTCTACCTTGCCTACAGTACTTTGGACTAAAACTTTATTAAAAAAATTTTGGTTGTTAGGACTTATTGTTTAGATATTTTAATTATTTGGCCTATTGGTTATACACTCTATATCTGAAGCTTTACAGAGAATTCTTCTACTGAATGCAGTAACTCAAAGTTTTTCCATCCTCTGTGATTCTTTAAGTTGATTAACAATGCCCCTTTGAGGGCTTCCCTGGTAGTCCAGAGGTTAAGAATCCACCTGCCATTGCAGGGGATATGGGTTCAATCTCTGATCCGGGAAGGTCCCACATGCTAAGAAGCAACTAAAGCTGTGTGCCACAACTGCAAAAGCCATGCACGATGACCACGGAAGCCCTCACACCCAGAGCCCGTGCTCTGAAGTTAGAGAAGCGGCTGCAGTGAGAAGCCCGAGCTCCTCAGCTAGAGAGAAGCCCTCACTCGCTGCTACCAGACAAAGCCCGCGTGCAACCACGAAGACTCGGTGTAGTAAATAAAAACCTGAGAAAATAAAATTAAAAAGTGATTATTTTTTAAAACACCATCCCCTTGATTAATAGCAATGTATAGAAGCAAAGAAGTTTCTAATTAAAAAGCTGTAGTCATCATTTAATCAAATTGTGACATTTTATGAAAGATGAACCAGAAAGGGTCCAGAAAGCAAGAGGTGAATAATATCCTTAAAGTCACACATTTTAACTTCAAAATCATTACCCTTCCTATTAGTCACACTTGTTCTTAAGCTATAAATACATTTTGTTTTATCTTCTCTACTCACAAAAGTTGTTACCCAAGGTTACTCTTTGGCTCTAGAGCTTCTCCATGGCATTTTTCACCTCTGAGTTTCTGAGGGTGTAGATGAAAGGGTTTAATATGGGTGTTACCATGGTATGAAATACAGCCACCACTTTATCAATAGGGAAAATGATCATGGGCTGAAGGTATGCAAACATACAGGGTACAAAGAACAGGACCACTGCAGTAACATGGGAGGCGCAAGTGGAGAGAGCTTTCTGCTGTCCTGCAGTGCTGTGTGTTCCTAGAGAGCAAAGGATGAGCACATAGGATGTGATAAGAATAGAAGAGATGAGCATACACATCAGCCCACTGTTGGCAGCAACAAAAAGACCACAGATGTGAGTGTCCATGCAGGAGCGTTTCAGCAGAGGGAAAAGGTCACAGATGAAATGGTCAGTGACACTGGGGCCACAGAAGGGCAACCAGACTATAAAAAGAATTTGGATCAGAGCATGAAGAAATCCTCCAGCCCCAGGCATGGCTACCAGGAGGCCACGCACTTGCCTGTTCATTGTGTGGCTTGCAGATAGCCACAAAGTGGTCATAGGCCATCACCATGAGCAAGAGGATCTCAACTTCTCCAAAGAAATGCTCTGCAAAGAGCTGAGTCATACACCCACTGAAGGAGATGGCTTTCATTTGAGCAAGTAAGTCAAATATCATCTGGGGGGCCATGGTAGAAGAGCAGCAGTGGTCTATGAAGGACAAGAAAGACAGGAAAAAAATACGTGGGGGAACCTCAGGCTCTGCTAGTGGTGACTGTCACAGTGATGAGTAGGTTGCTGGCCACAGTGAGAAAGTAGATGAGGGTAAACAGAGCAAACAAGAGTTTCTGTACATCTGGGTTCTGTGTCAGGCCAAGCAGGAGGAATTCCGTCACATTGTTCATTTGCTCCATGAATCCAGTCTGGCATTGAGATAACTGATTTCTCTGAGAATAGCACAGGGGTTACAATTGTGAGGATCAATTTAGACCAATCTCAGTAAATTTTCTCAGAATTACTTTCTGTAAGACTTATAAAAACATGAAGTAGATAAACCCAAGACTTAAACTTGGGCCATATTGTTATTAGCCACAAAATGAACACATAACTGTCTTCTCTCTCTCTCACACACACAGCCCTACTCACACACACATGCACATACACATTCATATACACAAACACAGTTTCATCACTGTTGACATTCCAGGCATCTTTCTATAATTGTACGTTGATGGGTATCCCCCCCCCCCAAATGCTCATGTATTTTCTCCTGTAGGAAAAGAGGAATAAAAAGAGGACCCGTACAATGGAGCAGAGGCTTGAGTTCATGAGTATTTACTCCCGTGTTTCCCTCTCTAGTCACTTGTGCTGATGAGGTTAAGCTGCAGAATTTATTATTCTCACTTTTAACTAGTTCCAGGGTGAATATAAAACATCAGGTAAATTCAACTCAAAATTAGGGGTAATGTAGTCTCACCTCAGAAAAAACTGAACTGATTGAATCCTTAAGGCTCCAGTAAGGTATAGCTTCTTTACCTAAGGTATACTTCTTAACAAGGTATAACTGAGGGCTTCCCTGGTGGCTCAGGTGGTAAAGAATCCACCTGCAATGCAGGAGATCCTGGTTCAGTCCCTGGCTGGGGAAGATCCCCTGGAGAAAGAAATGGCAGCACACTCCAGTATTCCTATCTGGAGAATCCCATGGACAGAGGAACCTGGCGAGCTATAGTCCATGGGTTCACAAAGAATTGGACATGACTCAGCAACTGTACTTTCACTTTCGAGGTATAACTGGCAGTTAGATTTGTGAATTTATATTACATTCAAATAAGCTTTGTGAATTTATATTACATTCAAACTTTCTAAGATACCATCACATAAGAAGTAAAACGAATATTCTGAAATGGATAAAATAGCATGATGCGACTGAACTGAACTGAACGCAACATCCCCCAGATTTATTTGAAACATTATGAGTCACTCAGTTCAGTTCAGCTGCTCAGTCATGTCTGACTCTTTGCAGCCCCATAAACTGTAGCACGCAGGCCTCCCTGTCCATCACCACCACCTGGAGTCTACCCAAACCCATGTTCATTGAGTCAGTGATGCCATCCAACCATCTCATCTTCTGTTGTCCCCTTCTCCTCCTGCCCTCAATCTTTCCCAGCATCAAGGTTTTTTCCATGAGTCAGCTCTTCACATTAGGTGGCCAAAGTATTGGAGTTTCAGCTTCAACATCAGTCCTTCCAATGAACACCCAGGACTGATCCCCTTTAGGATGGACTGGTTGGATCTCCTTGCAGTCCAAGGGACTCTCAAGAGTCTTCTCCAACACCACAGTTGAAAAGCATCAATTCTTTGGCGCTCAGCTTTCTTTATAGTTGGAGAATTTTTTATCATGTTTAGGTTTCAGAAGAATTTTACAAATCAAGCTCAGTTTAGGGAGGACTATGAAAAATTCTCTAGATCTCTTTAGAAAACAGGTACTTTTAAGGTAAGGAAACTAAAGCACTATGATTTGTTTTCCAGTATGTGTTCTGTGCAGTCAGGTATTTCTAAATTCCGTTTTCACTGATTAGCAGCTATGTGATGTTATGTACACACCTTACTCTTACTGCACCTAAACTTTTCATATACAAATTGAGAAAAATAACAGATAGTATGGAGGAATTGAAGAATATTATTATCATATAGGTCAAAATGCTATACTAAAAGTAAAATGCATAACTTTCCACATACTCCAAATTGTTGATGAGTATAAAAGTGAAGAAACAGAAATATCATTATTCTTATCCTTGAAATACTTGATAATTATAGTATTTAGAAAGAACACAAATGAGAGAAAATAAGTGAATTAAGTAATCAACTCAAGAGGTTAGAAAAGCAACTAATTGTATTCAGAAAAAGTTGAATGCAGAAATCAATATATTAAATAATAGAAAACTAGTAGACTATAAATGAATTCAAATTTTTTTAGAGTTTTAAAAATATGAATGAAATAAATAAGCAGATAAGCTCAATAAGAGGCAAGTATGGTCAAACTGTAAAAGGCCATTATTTTTAAAGAAAATTTGAAGAAATATTATGTGTAATTCATAAAAGATTTTTTAACAACTGAATAGATATTTTTCAAATAAAGCCTATCTTTTATGCCATCATCAAATAAAATAAAAAGAGATAGAGAAAAAAGGGTAGCATGCATTAAAGACTTTCAATAAAACAGATTTCTTCAAAAACAGAAAATCAAAAGAACAAATATATATATATCTAATCTCTAGGTGGGGAAGAGCATTTTAAGCAAAATTCAGTGCTATAGAAACTAGGATAAAGCTAACAGATTTAACTACATAAAGGTATAGAACACATTGGAAAACTATTTGCAACAAGTATGATAGATAACTATTATCATAGATGTAGTTTTTACAAAAGAGTTCTACCTACACAATTATAAAAATTAAGAAAACTTTTTAATGAAAAGAAAATTCTTAGAAAAGAACATTAGATCCCTTAAAAAAATCCCTATTTCATAAGCCATCAAGGAAATGCAATTTAAAAACAGTGAAATACTTTACATTGGAAAATGAGCAAAACTTTATGATAGTTATACTAGTACTGTGTTGATGTAAAATATTCTGGAAAGAAGTTTGCCTTTGTATAACAAGGGCTTTTTAATTGGTCATGCCCCTTGATCCAGTACTCCTTATTCTTCGGAATCTATTCTGTATAAAGATTATGGACAAAAACTGTGCATGCAGGCTATATTTCATGTTTTGTATGATAATGAAACTTTGAAAACAATTCAAGTGTCTACATAAAGAGGAACAATTAAGCCAATTATAGTTATGAAATATCAGGTGAACGTTGAAGTTATTTACAAAAAAACTAATGGTGTGAAAAAATTCTTCCAACATAATATTAAGTAGAAAGCACAAGATACCAGGCAACTTCTTTATTATGATCTAAATGGTCCAAAATGAGGTATAAACATAGAAAAATACCTGAAAGAAATGCTCTAAAGACTAGTAATGCTTATTTGGATTATGGATTTAAGATAAATTTTGTATTCTTTTTAAATTTTTCTGATCTGAATTTCCTACAAAGAGAATATATTACCTTTATAGTAAGAAAAATAATTTAATAAAAGAGATAATATTCTGTGTGACTCCTTTTCTCAGTATGTTGGTCACTATTTATAAAAATCTGTGACAGTAAAAAGAGATGTTTAAACCTACTGCTGCTGCTGCTAAGTCGCTTCAGTCGTGTCTGACTCTGTGCCACCCCATAGACGGCAGCCCGCCAGGCTCCTCTGTCCCCGGGATTCTCCAGGCAAGAGCACTGGAGTGGGCTGCCATTTCCTTCTCCAATGCATGCATGCATGCTAAGTTGCTTCAGTCGTGTCCGACTCTGTGCGACCCCATGGACAGCAGCCCACCAGGCTCCTCCGTCCACAGGATTCTCCAGGCATGAATACCGAAGTGTTTAAACCTAACTCACCTGTAATTTGAATACCCTAGTATGAGATGGTTGGCATCACCCATTCAGTGGACATGAACTTGGGCACTTTCTGGGAGATGTTGAAGGACAGAGAAGACTGGCGTGCTCGCTGGGGTCACAAAGAGTTGGACATGGTGACTGAACAGCAACAACAAGGTATCACCTTGAGAAAACGTGATCAAGAGACCACAGATTGTACTTACCTCTTCAGATGCATTTGGGAAATAAGTGACATGCTCATTTCACAATGAGGTGTTACTTGTAGAGCGATCATTGACCTATCAACAACTGCTGCTTTAAAGTTTATTCACTTTTTGTCTTAAATGGAATTTTCCTTTTCCTTACTTAATGATTTGAAAATGACTGCTGAAAGAGAATTCTTAAATAATGCTGAGTTCATGGACTGGGTTTTAGGTTTGCTTTATTGGCTCATACCATTATGTGAGTGAGGCACACACATCTTGGCTCAGATAACAAATTTCTTTATTCTGCGACCTTCCAAAGTGTTAGGCTTCAAAGGAAAGTGATGGGAAAAAGCCTAACCATTGGAGGAAATTTCCATTTATGCCATTTGTCAGTCTTTCTTGTGCCCAGAGGAAGTGTATTAAAAAGAGCCACTTGACCTGAGATCTATCCTGACTTAAAGCCCTCGAAATAGCACACTGTTAAAGTAGAAAAAATAGGAATTGCAAGCACCATAAAATCAGCAACAAATAAAAGTTGATTAGAAGTAGCAATTCTATGAGCATAGCTCTTTCAAATCTTTTTCTCACTAAGCCTTTGCTCAGCCTATAGATATCTTCTTTGGTTCCTAGGAGTCTGGATCCAAATGTTTTGGAGGCTCAAAACCACACAGCTTCTGTGATCTGGGGATGGTTACGCTTATATGGTCTTCCTGGGTTCATCTTTACCAACACTTTCAAGTGTGGTGACAGGGAAATATTTAAATAAGTATTACTCGAGTGCAAGGAGTTAGGGAATCTCTGATCTCTCAACTCCCAGAGGTTTAGAACTAGCAGCTTCAACCAAGATGGCAGCCACACCAGTTTATCCGTTCTCTCTTGTGGCCATGGCATCTGTGATTAAGGAGACGAGGGACAGGCATCTGGGCTGGGTTTGCAGCCCCTCTGACTGTGTTTAGAAATGATCTTGGACTCTGGGACCCAAGGCACAGAGGTCCTAGTCATGGGATAATGGATGCATGAGCTCCCTAGTGTTCATCAGTTCAGTTCAGTTCAGTCACTCAGTTGTGTCCAACTCTTTGCAACCCCATGAACTGCAGCATGCCAGGCCTCCCTGTCCATCAGCAAAACAGCCTTATTCATACCTGTCTCACAAAATCCCACGGATGGAGGAGGCTGGTGTCCATGGGGTCGCAAAGAGTCGGACATGACTGAGCGACTTCACTTTCGCTTTCACTTCCACTCACAGAGTTGGAGGAGGGATTGAGGAAGACAACGTGTGGAAATATTTAATGCCCTGTAGATAAAGGCATGTAGGCTAGAGCAGTTCAGATGGTAAAGAATTTGCCTGCAATGCAGGGGATCTGGGTTCAGTCCTTGAGTTGAGAAGGTGCCCTGGAGAAGGGAATGGCAACCCAATCCAGTAAGAATTCCATGGACAGAGGAGCCTAGGGGGCTACAGTCCTTGGGATTGCAAAGAGTCAGGCACGACTGAGCAACTGCCAGCCTAGAGAAACTGCTTTTAGTAATAGAATAGTGAATCATGATTAACTGTAAGAGTTTTGCTGCCTCTTCTGTTTGCTAACTGTGTGATCTTGGGCAAGTTCCTCAGCCTCTTTCTTTATACCTGAGTTCTCACACTTGTAAGAAGAGGGCAATACATTAAAAAGAATTCATTTGAATCAGTTCTGATGAGATGGATGAAACTGGAGCCGATTATACAGAGTGAAGTAAGCCAGAAAGAAAAACACCAATACAGTATACTAACACATATATATGGAATTTAGGAAGATGGCAATGACGACCCTGTATGCAAGACAGGGAAAGAGACACAGATGTGTATAACGGACTTTTGGACACAGAGGGAGAGGGAGAGGGTGGGATGATTTGGGAGAATGACATTCTAACATGTATACTATCATGTGAATTGAATCGCCAGTCTATGTCTGACACAGGATGCAGCATGCTTGGGGCTGGTGCATGGGGATGACCCAGAAAGATGTTATGGGAGGGAGGTGGGAGGGGGGTTCATGTTTGGGAATGCATGTAAGAATTAAAGATTTTAAAATTTAAAAAATAAAAAACTAAAAAAAAAAAAAAATAAAAAAAAAAAAAAAAAAGAAGAGGGCAATAGGAGTACCTGTCACAGGATATTGTGGGGTTTCTATGAGTTAGCACATGTAAAGTGCTTACAACGGTGCTTGGTGTAAAGCAAAAGCTCATTGGTGTCTGTTGTCACTTTCTGTATAGGAAACCAGAGCACACAGCTTGACTGATTCAAGTTTCTGCAAAGAATTTTCTCAACTCACGTACATGGCTTCTTTATTCTTAACGGTTGGTAGAGTCTGGTTGGTAGAATTTCTTAATACAGAAATTAAGAAAGAAGGAAAGTTAAGTTTTAAAGTATTGAATACTGATTCATAAGTTGTTATAGTTCAGAAATCTATGGATGTTCAGCCATCTCTCACTAAAAAATCTGACAGTGTAGCTGAGTCCTAGAAAGGTTGTAGGAGATTCAGGAAATGTGGATGCAATGAGAACTGACAGATACTGAGCACTCTGTATTTACATCACAGTGTTACATGTGGTATTTCATCTAATTCTCACATAATCTCCTTGTGGGATATATTAACCCTACTTTATGTGAATGAAAATTGATGCTTACTTTGAGTATCTTTTGACCAAGATCTAAAAGCTAATAAGTAGATGTTGGATTGAAATACAAGCTGGTCTAATTTCTAAGCTTGAGCTCTAACAATTAGGTTATTGTAGGGCACTGGACATTGATTCCGTGATGAGTTTCATGCACTGGGATTGGTGGGGGAGGAGGTGGTGATTCAGACCAGCTGTGCATTATTTAAAGGCTTTGCTTTCACCACAAGCGGCAGGAAGGACATATTCCTTAGACAGACCCCCTGTGTAGCACTGATCAGAAAGGACCATTGAGAAAAGAGAATATTTCCCATCTTCCTTTCCACATTTGGCCCCCATCTGGGATGTCTTCCTAAGCACTCTGTTGGGAGTTTTCATTCTGGAAATTTCCTGATGCTTTCAGAGTAGAAGGGAAGACTGAGCAGATATTCATACCTAGGACCAGGGATATTCTCTATATCAATGGGACATGGTGGAGTCCTAGAGAAATAATATACCAAAGACACGAACCTGGGTATTGATAATCAATTCTATTTACTGTAAGATTTCAGCTTATCACTGAACTTATCAGAACCTGCAAAACAGCTTAAGGACAGCTTAAATAAATAGGGGTTATTGGGAGTAACACCAAAAAATAGAATATAAAATTATCCATTAGTGCTTTATGCATAAAAAATTTCCTGAGATAAGTTGAGAGAAAATTTTGCATTTCTCCACTACTATAATACTATTGATCATCATTTATTGAATCCTGGTTAAGCTGTATAATCTTGGGTAAGTTATTTAACTTCTCTGTGCCTCAGTTTCCACTATCTTATACAGAGATAAGAATAGTACCTCATAGGTTGATTAGAATCAAGTTAGGTACTTAGGTACTATCTTGGGATATGGGATTGAAGATGAGTGTTTTTCAAAATGGGAGAAAGTTGGTCATATTTAAAGCCAATGGGAAGAACTAAAAGAGAGGAGACGAGGGAGGGTGAGAAATTGGGAGAGAGGAAGAGAAGAGGAAGGAGGAAGGGAAGGGAAATGGGAGGGGGAAGGGAAGGAGAGAGAAAGCTATAGATACAGGGGTGAGAAGGGAGTAATTAATAGAGGCGTATTAGGTATGGCAGACAGTTGTCCACAGAGTAGTTACTTCTCATCTTCTTTCTTTCAACCAAAGCTCCCTTTGTTCTGGTGCCAGGGGGCCATGTGTTTGGGGAAACTGTGGTCCAACCCCAGTTCATAGTGTGAATCTGAATTAGTTTAAGTAATTATGACTGTTTTTCTCCTTTCTAGTGATAAACTTTGGGATAGGCGTGTGACACAGTTATAGCTAAGAAAAAAAGCTATGGATATTCTTTTAAAAATTTTTGATTGAAATTTAGTTGATTTACAATATTGTGTTAATTTCTTCTGTACAGCAAAGTGGCTCTCTCTCTCTCTCTCTATATATATATGTATATATATATATATATATATATATATATATATATTCTTTTCCAATATGACTTGTCACAAGATATTGAATATAGTTCCTGGTGCTAAATAGTATGACTTTGTTTATCCATCCTGTGTATAACAGTTTGCCTCTGCTAATCCTGAACTCCCATTCTGCTCCTTCCCTCCCCTACCCACTGTCCCTCCTGGCAACCACAGCTCTGTTCTCTAAGTCTCTGAGTCTGTTTCTGTCTTACAGTTTTGTTTATTCGTGTCATCTGTGATTTTTTTATTAAAATTTTTATTGGCGTATAGATGGTTCACAAGGTCGTGTTAGCTTCAGGTGTATAGCAAAGTGAAGCGATTATACATATGCATATACCCACGCATTTCTTGGTGTCATATTTTAGAGTCCACATATAAGTGATGTCATATGGTATTTATGTTTCTCTTTCTGACTTACTTTTCTTAGTATTAGAATCTCTAGGTCTATCCATGTTGCTGCAGATGGCATTGTTTCATTCATTTTGAAGGTTGAATAATATTCTGCTGCATATATGTACCAGATCTTTCTTTATGCATTCCTCTGTTCATGGACATTTAGGCTGTTCCCTTGTACTGGCTGTTGTAAACAGTGTTGCTATGAGCGTAGGAGCGCCTGTATCTTTTCGAATTCGTTTTGTCTGAGTATATGCTCAGAAGTGGGATTGCTGTGTCCTGTGGCAACTGTAGTTGTGTTTCTTTGAGAAACCTCCATCCTATTTTCCACAGTGGCTGCACCAATGTACACTCCCAGCAGCTTAGTAGGAGGGCTCCCTTTTCTCCACATGTGGGTGCACTTCAGAGTGCTGCTTCTCTGTTCCTAATAAGAGTCTTGAAGGCAATTTATTTTCTTTTCTGAATAATGCTTTTTCGCAAGGGAATGCCAGAATTGCCAGTTATGGGAAATCAGTGGGATTTTGGACTGAGCAGTTAGCTGAAACACTAAAAGAACACACTGAAGGGTGATTTGCTAGCTTGTAATTGAACTTCACCTGAAACTGCTTTTTCTTACTGAAGGGCATGCATTATTGAGATCTAAAATACCCCGAATTATGTCAGATAATCATGCTAGTATGTTGGGAAATGAGCAGAAGAGTTATTTTATCAAATAGGAAATCAAATGTAAGAATATGTGAACGCAGCAGTCATTGCATGTGCGAACAATGGCTGGTTCGCCCTCGAGCCCTACCTTAGGGCCTCCTGAAGAATATCGAAACCTCATGGCTGAAGGAGTCCCTCCCTATGATCAGTTATTGGAGGATGCCTAAAATCAGTATTATTTACGAATGGTGGCTCAAGAGTGAAAAGCCGTCTCTCAGTCTGGTAAGTAGCAGCATAGAAACCAATTCACTGGAGAGGAAAATGTAAATCTACTCAACGGATAGAATTAAGAGTGCTGTTCTTTGTGGAATGAGAAGTGGATTATAATTGTAGTGGCATTAGATGGATTGTACTGATTTTTACTAAGTATCCAATGGATTCGTAATAGAGTCTGCAAAATGGGCCTTACGGTAACCGGAGGATAAGGGGAACCCTGGATTATATCAAATGAGGGGATCTGAGTGAAAATTAATTCAATAGAAAGATCAGATCAGATCAGATCAGTCACTCAGTCGTGTCCGACTCTTTGCGACTCCATGAATCGCAGCACACCAGGCCTCCCTGTCCATCACCAACTCCTGGAGTTCACTCAGACTCACGTCCATCGAGTCAGTGATGCCATGCAGCCATCTCATCCTCGGTTGTACCCTTCTCCTCCTGCCCCCAATCCCTCCCAGCATCAGAGTCTTTTCCAATGAGTCAACTCTTCGCATGAGGTGGCCAAAGTACTGGGGTTTCAGCTTTAGCATCATTCCTTCCAAAAGAAATCCCAGGGTTGATCTCCTTCAGAATGGACTGGTTGGATCTCCTTGCAGTCCAAGGGACTCTCAAGAGTCTTCTCCAACACCACAGTTCAAAAGCATCAATTCTTCAGTGCTCAGCCTTCTTCACAGTCCAACTCTCAGATCCATACATGACCACAGGAAAAACCATAGCCTTGACTAGCCAGATATTACAATTGTTGCTAAAAGGGAGCCAATAAATAAATCATAATGTACATGTTTTTGGGTTAATAGGGAATAACTGGTAGGATTAATTTGATTTCAGTGAAGTCTGTGACAATACTGATTTTGATAATCAAACATGTTAGGACATTGAATTAAAATCTCACCATGATATTCATCTGATGATAGCTGATTTGTTAGAAGAGGAACTAGAGTAGTTAACAATCTATGAATTGTTATATAATCAATATATTGATACCTTTCATAAAGTTTAAGCTTTAGTTGCGGCAGGAGATAAAACAGTTATCAAACTCATGCATCCTTATGAACAAGTGTGTGGTGAAATATTTGGTTAACTGAAATGCTTCTTTTAAAAATGCCTACACCTCATTCGATGATACCATGTATTAGCAGTTTGGCAGGTGGCCATCTGTTTTTTTCTGTTCTATAAATGATATATGCAGGAGATGAATAATTATGAGTGATTTTAATGTAATGGCTTGACCAGGAGTCAGAGGGATAGAATCTGTGGATTTCTGGGGCATGATTTTCTGAAAAGTCTCAGAAATTTAATATAGCATTGGATATATTAAATACTATATTTAATATAGTATTGGAGGTCTTATCCAATATAATGTGCTAAGTCGCCTCAGTCATGTCCTACTCTTTGCAACCCTATGGGCTTTAGCCCAACAGGCTCCTCTTTCCATGGGGTTCTCCAGGCGGGAATACTGGGGTGGCTTGCCATGCTCTCCTCCAGGAGGTCTTCTTGACCCAGAGATTAGCCTTGCATCTCTTGGGTCTCCCGCATTGGAAGGTGGGTTCTTTACCACTAGCACCGTCTGGGAAGCCCATCCAGTACAATACAACAGGAAAATAAAATGAAAGGTATAAAGATGGGAAAGTAAAATATAAGAGCATCGTTATCCACAGATATTATAATTCTATATATAGACTCAAGGGCTCAGCTGAGCGGAAGAGAGAACTGAGTTGTTAGGTGACAGAGGAGTGAATAGATTAATGAGCCACAAATGAAAGCAGCAGCCTTAATCGTTTGCTGACATAGTATAAGTGACAGGTTAAAACTAGAGTAAGTGTCATCTTCCCCCTGTTCCATTATCCCCCATGAAACACTGTGTAGTCAAGAGTCAGGTGGATATGGGAGTCGTTTCGTTGTTGAGGGAGCCCTGAACAAAAGTTTCCCAGAATTTTATAGACCTGGCACAGGGGAGAGGATGAAGGCATGGAAAGGGGAAAGGACCAGCAGGAGTGGATGTAAGATGTAAATCCTAGCTTACCAGTAATTATATAAAATAGAAATGGTTTAGCACTCCAACTAATAGGCAGAGATTGGCAGAATGGACAAAATCGTGATTCAAATATATTTTCTCTACAAGCTTCATAATTCAAAGACACAGATAAGTGGAAAGTGAAAGTGGCAAGAAATAAATATTATGGAAATAGTAACAAAAAGAGAGGTGAAAGAACAGGCAATGCAAATATAGGACAAAATAAACTTTAGGCCATAAATTGTTGTATAGACCAAGAGACATTTTATAATGATTAAGCAGTCAGTTACTCAAGATGTAATAGTCCTGAACCTATATGTATCTCAGCCTCCTCTGGTGACCTCAGTCAGTGAGTACATTTTCTTAGGGATATTCCACCTGGACGAAACGCCATGGTGGCATCATTTAGAGTCTGTGCCTCAGCTCTTGATACCCGAGGGCTTGCATGAAGAGCACTTTATCACATACTTTTCCAGACCAAGAATGCAGGCTGTTAAAGTGCAGGGAAAGAGCCAAACAGGTGAAAATGTGTTGTTCATGGATGAATTCTCCCAAATATCTGCTTCTAGGCAAAAATCTTAAAAAAACAGAGATAATTAATTCCCGGGAGGATAATGCCTTAGATAGAAAGGTTGGTTCTTTGATGTTCTCAGTATCCTCTCTAAACACTAAGATTCGTGGAGAAGATGTTTCCTCATTTTAAGAGAAGCCTAAGAAGGGCTTGTTAGGTAACAGAAATATTTGTGTCTTTTCTTCTATATCCATAGACTAGGTTCTGAAGATCAGAAGATTCCTCGTAGTACCTAAGACTTTGGGTTTCAAATTCAATATAGCATTTTCTTTTCTTTAGACTTGATTTTCCAAGGTATTGGAGCATGCTGAATGTATTTAAATAAATTTGTATCATCTTGACAGAGATGCTTTCTGTAGAATTATCCAGGCAGTGGGGACTTGAGAAATATGCGTGATTTGACATTACAAGTAATGGTTATTTCATATTTCTAAATACCCTGGGCATTCTTCTTAACTACAGGAAACCACGGTAAGTGAACTAGAATTGCTGTTTCTTTAATTGAGTTTTTATAGTGCTGCTTTTTTTCCAAGGGATTTTTACAGTGAAAATCATTAAAGATTTATTCTCTGATATTTTATGGGGGATTACTTTTAGATACCCTGGGATCTTTAGCAGAAATATTTGTTCTCCTTCCTGTATATGGATTTATTTATAATTTATCCAGAATAGGATTACAATCTGTGGATTCTGAAGACAATTTTTAAGTCCGCATGGGACTGAGGGGAATGTCAGCATTTAGATTATGTTTTTTGAAGGAATTTGTCAGCTCATATTGAATTCCAAATTGAGAATGTATAAATTTATAGCATTTACAAGGGAAAATGTACCCTTTGCTGTGGTTGGGGATACACATTAAACCCCAAGTTCTGAGGCACTTTTTATTCTGATTATTTTCAAACTTTCTGGGATCTTCTAACCAGGCAAGATCTTATTTCTGCTGAAGTGGATGTGGTCCCTGCATTATAACTGAACTTTTGCATCCCTGACCTAAGACTTAGACCTTTCTCTTAGAGAGTCAAGACACATATTGCTGAAGATAAGAGATGAAAGTTAATTTTCTTGGTCAGCCTAAGGTGATTTATCTTTCCCCCTTGTATACACTGGTCTTAAGTCATCTTATGGGAGGTAAGGTGTGGTGGGGTAAAAAATCACTGTGTTGGGCATTAAAAGACATGGATTCTTATTACCACTAATCAGCCGTGTTTCCTCTCTGGGCTGCATCTTCCTTATCTTTAAAGAGCATATGAGTTGATAAAATGCAAGGTACTGGAATAATTTTCTTTTAAACTTTTTATTTGTATTGGGGTAACACTGTTGTGATAGCTTCGGGTGACTCAGCCACACATATACACGTGCCCTTTCTCCCCCCACTCCCCTCCCCTCCCGGGTGCCAGGCAACACTGAGCAGAGTTCCCTGTGCTGTACAGTTCCGTGTGTTGATCCATTTTAAACCCAGCAGTGTGTACACGTGTATACCCGTGGCGGATTCATGTTGATGTATGGCAAAACCAATACAATACTGTAAAGTAAAAAAAAAAAAAAAAAATCCAGCAGTGTGTACACGTCTACCCCAAACTCTCTAACTATCCCTTGGTACTGGAAGAATTTTAGGGCACAAAAATTCTGAACTTGTTAAATAGATCCTGAACTCATTAACATCTGACTGTACATCACACAGTTTAGCCAAATAACTGCCATGGATTACACATGGTCACTTTGTCCAAACTCTGACATGGCTGATTCCAAGAAGTAAACTAGCCCTATACTGGAGAGCTAAATTCCAGAGAGCTAGAGGTAGACATCCTCATTTTTTAATACAGACTGCTCTATTTTATTTTGGTATCATGACTCGGGCAAGTGGTTTACCTTCTAACTGCATTTCCTTATCTTTAAAGTAGATAATAGTTTACCAACCTCATAGGACTGTTGTGAAGGTCTTGTAAATGGAATAGTGAATGTAAAGCTGTTAGTATAGTGTGAACACAGCAAAGGCGCAACAACATTTAATTAATTGATTATTATAAGAATCATATGGTGAAAATTAATCTCTGCATTCTATTAAGAATGAGAAAGCAGCAGATTTATAGTAAAAGTATATTTCATAATGTGTGAGTATATGGAATTTAAACAAATGATAAATGTTTCTCTGTTTGGAAGGAAGTTTGTGCCGGCGACGGAATGAAACACCAACACTGCAGAGTGGTTTAAATCTTTATATTTTAACACTTGCTTTTTACAGCTGCTTAATTTTATATCTCTTGCACAACAACCTACAGGGCAAGCTGCCAAGCACTATGATTCAAAGACTATACAGTGCGCAGGTGCAGGGCGAGATAACCTTTACCTTGGCTTATTTACTGCAGCTAAGACTTTGTTTTGGGAACTTCCTTATCAACTTAGAATCCGTTTTGTCCCAGGGTCTGTTCCTTTTGAGGAATCAGAGAAACATCCTTGTGTGCAAGCAATATTCTTTTCCCATGGGAACAAACAGGATTCTTAGCTGAACATCTCGTTTGCAAGAATGTCCAGCCCTGGTTGAGAGTCTCGTTTGCAAGCACTTCTCAACCTTCTTTAAACCTAGTTCCCTACAAGTTTGTTTGTTTAAGTTCTTACCTATCAACTGCAGTATGAATGCCCTTATAAGAGAAAAAGAATTACTCTGTGAGATTAACACTTTATTTCTCATTTCTCCAAAGATGTGTATTGTAGAGGATTTGAATGTTAATAGGCACAGCTAAGTCTAGTACAGAGGAAGAAGGTGATCATGTGTTTGAATCTATCTGTTAATAGAGGATATCAAAGACATTGATAAGATAGAACTATTTTTAACTTGTGTCCTGATTACTTCGAGGTTTGCAAGAAGCTGAAACCATAAGTGAAATAATAAAAATGAATGAGTCATATTTGAGGTTTTCTATGTGATTTTGATCATGAAATCCAACCTTTGGCACAGGCCTTCAGGAAATTATAAAAACGTATTATTAGTTTCTTGGTTCCCCCAAGGGCCATCTTCTCTAGGGAAGAACTGACAATTAGAAGTACATTCAGCTTGTTCCTTAGGTATTCTTTTCCCTGGAAGGATTCTCTGATGCACTGACCTATCCAGAAGGGAGACCACTATCCTGGGGCTTGAAACTCTAAAGCTAGCTTCTCAATGAAGAGTTGATGGGATCACCTGTAAGAGGTTTCCTTTCCACATACCTCATTATTCAACTTGACCATGTGTAACTGGGAGAACTCATTTTCCTCTTCACTGCTTTTTTTTTTTGCTTTAAGAGTATATAAAGAGAATAATGGAGTCTGAGATACAGGAAAAAGTGAACATTAATAATGTCATTATTAATGTCCCGTAAAACTTCTTCTTATATGCTACCTTAAAGTTTAATTGAATAATATGTGTATTCCTCACAAGTAAGTTGAAATAGACTTCGTAGTAAACTGACTGGTTTGATTATTCAGAGGACTTATTGGCTATAAGTATAAATGTTATAAGTTAAATGCAGAGGTCAATAATCTTTGCTTGGTAGAATAAAGATGGGATTTAGGGCAATTATGAGACCCATGGGGCAGTCAGGGCAGCCTCACCCCTCACAGTAATTTTCTTAAAGCAGTGAGCACCCAGCTCTGCTCCTACTCTACGTCTAGCTGGTGAATTGATAACAATTTTGAATACATTAGAGCAGTTAATTATATTCAGATATTTCTTGGGGTCCCATGATGTGTCAAAATACAATTCCCTATGTCTGTTTTCTCATGAATATTCCAATCAATTTAAAACCACATAGTTTCAGCTTTAGAACTCTAAGACAAAACATGAAGATTATATTTAATTTCTAATAATATAATTAGTTATTTAAGCTATAGAAATTTGGAAAATACTGAAGAACATGGGAAATAAAATATCAACCATAATCTCAAATTCAGGAGCAAATGTCCTCAGTGTGTTAAATTATTTTTCTTAACAATCTTCTATACATATGTTTTAACATAGATTAGAAAAGTATATAAAATTTTATAAGTGAAATTTTTGTATTTGAACTTTATTTTTAAAAGATGTAAATAAAATCTGTAATCTTTAAATGCTAATTCAATAAGTATGTTCACTAAATTTTTCCCTATTTTTACATAATTTGTAAAATAGACTATTTTTTGATTTTTAAATTCATGTCATTTTGTGCATAAACTTTTAGATTAGCCTCCAAAATTGTTACTTCTAATGTCCAAATTATTCCAATAAATTGATGTTCCATTAAAGTATTTCAGACACTATGGCCAAGGAAACTGAATTTCTTTCTTCTGGTTACTCTATGTCTTATAAAAATAGTTTGAGATCAGAATAAAAAAAGACTAGGTCAACTAAAATAACTTTTAAGATACTATTCCTACAGAGTTTTGGGAAAAGCAAGATTCATCTGTGACATTATAAGAGTACTGTTAAAAGGCAGAGTTTCAGTGTATTTCACTTTTTTACGGTTCTTTTTTCTTTTCTTTTAAAGGCAAAGCATTCTTTCCCAGAAATTTTATTACCCACACCACATAGATGGAGAACGAAAGGAATGTGACTGTATTCATTCTAGTAGGTCTTACACAGAACCCCCAAATGCAAAAAATAGTGTTTGTGGTGTTTTTGGTCTTGTACATGGTAACCCTGTCAGGCAACCTGCTCATTGTGGTTACCATTACCACCAGCCAGGCTCTGAACTCCCCCATGTACTTCTTCCTGACCCATCTTTCCATGCTAGACACAATTTACTCTTCTTCTTCAGCTCCTAAGTTGATTGTGGACTCCCTTCAGGAGATCAAGACAATCTCCTTTAATGGGTGTATGGCTCAAGTCTATGCAGAACACATTTTTGGTGCTGCTGAGATCATCCTGCTCACAGAGATGGCCTATGACCGCTACGTGGCCATCTGCAAGCCTCTGCACTACACGGCCATCATGAGCCACAGGCTGTGCCTCCTCCTGCTGGGGGTGGCCTGGACTGGAGGGTTTCTCCACGCAACCGTTCAGATCCTCTTTACAGTCCGGCTGCCCTTCTGTGGCCCCAATGTCATAGACCACTTCATGTGTGACTTGTACCCTTTGTTGAAACTTGTCTGTGTGGACACCCACATCCTTGGTCTCTTTGTTGCTTCCAACAGTGGGTTCATCTGCCTGTTAAACTTCCTCCTCCTGTTGGTCTCCTATGTGGTCATCTTGCGCTCCCTAGAGAACTATAGCCTGGAGGGGAGACGCAGAGCCCTTTCTACGTGTGTCTCTCACATCACAGTAGTGGTCTTGTTCTTTGTACCCTGTATCTTTGTGTATCTTCGCCCAGTCACCACTCTGCCCATTGATAAAGCTGTTGCTGTCTTTTATACTATGGTGGCCCCTATGTTAAATCCTTTAATCTACACCCTCAGAAATGCTGAGGTAAAACGTGCTATGAAGAAACTCTGGAAGAAAAAAGTGAGTTCAGATAATAGTTAAACAGAATCATTCAACATTACAGATAGAAGTAAGAGGTACTCTAGGCCAAGCCTCTTGATGACTATATCGAATCTAACATTGGAATGAATAATCCTTGCTGATAGCCACTTAAGCACAAAAACTAAAGCTTGGGTTGGAATCCAGACTTACTGTCTCCCAGCTCTCACTTTCCTTATCCCCACTTAATGCTTCTTAATCAATAAATACTTATCTATTAACAGGAAATCTTGAAATATCTTCAGAAGCTAAAAAGTACAAACCTAGAGTTTTGAATCGGTCTTATTATATAACGTGGAGATGTGTTGGTTACTACTGATTATTAAAAAGAGTGCCTAATGATATTCCTTTACTTTGGACTCTGGCCTCAATATAGATTTTTTGTGTGTGAATTTTCTTGTTCGTTAAATCTTGTTTGTACAGTAGAAGAAATCCTATTTATGACATGCTTATAAGACTAGCATTGTATTATGTATTTTCCATATTGTATTAGGTGGGGTCCAGTCAGAGAACAGAACAGAGTGATTTGAACTGGAAAAGTTCACGTGCAATCATTAATTATGTCAGGGCACCAACTATAAAAACAGTAATGAGCTCTCTAAAAAGAAGCCCTTTGACTGAGAAATGAGTATCCAAGGAAGGAATTCATTTAGAATGTGGCCTTCCTTCCCAGGCCAGGACTTCACTCTTTGGAGAAAGTGTAGATTTTGCCCATGGGTGAAGGGATGGCATGCTTGACCCAACTTCAGGTTGGTGGTAGGGCTGAGACACGTACTGAGATATGACTCAGTTTGTCCACGTACTGTTTACTCATTACATGCAACTCCAGGGTGTCCAGGCAGTTTGGACAGAAACGAGGTAATGAAACTGGTGATATTGATTAAAAAAGAAACTTCACATAGTTTCCCATTGAGCATGATCAGGTGGTCCCAGAGACGATCATTGGTTCATCAGCTGTAACAGTGATCTCTACTCACATCGCACTTCATTGCTTATGCTACTTTAACTTTTTTCTCTTGAAGTTCTGGTACTTATATCACAAGACAATTTTAATTATCCGTAAAACAGTTAAAATACTGTTCTTCTATCAGCTCTATTTCACTCTTCCTTTGCATCCACGTACCCATGTTCCTCAGACCACCCTGCTGCCACCACAAACTCATTCCCATATGTTTTTGTGCTTTGTTTTGTTGCTAATCACTGCTGTCAACAGTTGCGGGTACGCCAAACTACACTCACATTTATGATTTTTATGAACAGTTTTGATTTATGAAAATAACAATGGAAAACATTGGTATCTTTATGTTAAGGTACCAGCAACACATTATATAATAATTACATCATATAATTTGGCTTCTGCTTTTTTTTATTTTTTAAAATTTATTTATTTATTTATTTAAAAAGCTTTTTCATATGTGAGGAAACATGTATAGCACTTAAGGGAGGTGGGAGGGGGGTTCAGGATGGGGAACACGTGTACACCCATGGCGGATTCATGTTGATGTATGGCAAAACCAATACAATATTGTAAAGTAATTAGCCTCCAATTAAAATAAATAAAAATAAATTTATATTAAAAAATAAAAATTAAATGGCACACACATTTCTACAGTTTCTCATTTCTCATAGTTCTTCTTTAAAATTAATTTTAATCAGAGTATAGTTGCTTTACAATATTGCGTTAGTTTCTTGCTCTACAGCAAAGTGAATCAGTCATACATATACGTATGTGAAAGTGAAGTCGCTCAGTTGTGTCCGACTCTTTGTGACCCCGTGGACTTTAGCCCACTGTCCTCCAGCCATGGGATTCTCCAGGCAAGAATACTGGAGTGGATTGCCATTTCCTTCTCCAGGGAAATCTTCCCGACCCAGGGATCAAACCCTGGTCTCCTGCATTGCGGGCAAACGCTTTAACCTCTGAGCCACCAGGGAAGCTCCCCTCCTTTCTGGACTTCCTTTCCATTTAGGTCACCACCGAATAGAGTTCTCTGTGCTATACAGTGGGTTCTTATTATTTATTTGTTTTATACATAGTAGAGTGTATATGTCCGTCCCAATCTCCCAATTCTTTCCACTCCCCCTTCCCCACTTGGTGACCATAAGTTTCTTCTCTATATGTGTGACTCTATTTTTGCTTTGCAAATAAGTTCATCTGCACCATTTTTTAGATTACACAAGTAAGTGATATTACTCAATGTTTGTTTTACTCTTTCTGACTTGCTTCACTCTGTATGAGCGTCTCTATGTCCATCCACGTCTCTGTGAGTAGCACTGTTTCATTTTTTGTAATATCCCATTGTACATATGCCCCACACATTTTTTATCCATTCCTCTGGTGATGGCTGTGTAGGCTGCCTCTACGTCCTGGCTGTTGCAAATAGTGCTGTAATGAACACTGGGGTGCATGCATCCCTTCAAATTGTGGTTTTCTCTGGATATATCCCTAGGAGTTGGATCACTGAATCATATTAGTTTTTTAAGGGACCTCCACACTGATTTTCCAAGTGGCTGTACAAATTTCTATTCCCCACACATTTCATGGTATCTTGTCCTTTTCCACTAGTTTATAATTTATAACACCTTGTAATTTTTTACTCCCTCTTGGGAGTTTTTCAACAGATCTTAAGTTTTTTGAAGGCAGAATCCAGGTCTCTCTCCTCTCTCTCTCTCTCTCTCTCTCTCTCTCTTTTTTTTTTTTTTACCATTTCAACCCCAGCAACTATCAATGTCTGATACATACTGTGTGCTCAAAATGTTTATTAGTTAATGAATTAAGACAAAAAAGAATAAAAGGAGTGCATTTATCTTGAAATTGCTTTGTATGCAGACAGAGCCACACATTTTAAAAAACAGCTTTTAATAATGAGATGTTACTGAAAAGTAAATAGGTTAACTGAAGAATATAGCTTAAAGAGCTTATATTAATAACATAAAAAATCTTGCTGAGAGCAGGGAGAACATTAAGGTAAACTATTTGCTCATATGCTGAGAAGTGTAATTTAAATTTCTCATCTTCAGTTTAAACAGGAATAAAAGCAAATTGTACTTCCCTCTGAGGTCAAGCCAGACTTTTCCTTGAAGTTGAATCAACTTAAAGTAGAAATGAATTCCCTAGCCTCTAGTACTACTTTTTGGACTTCATTTTAGTGAATTTAATTATTTTCCTTTATATATTCGTCCACACATCCAATATTTATCATAATTGTGCTATCTTGTAGAAACTATTGCTATATAGTAGGCAAGTGCTTTACAGTACTTTACAAAGTGTGACTGTATATGTCAAAAATAGAAATTCTTTTCTGACATCAAAATGTTCTTTTATTTGAGTCATTACTCTTTCTAATGTGTTACCAGCAGAGCATGGGTTATATCAGCAATACTAAATGGGGCTGAAGGCTACAAGGAAATTTGGAAATGGTGTAATATTCATTATTTACCCCTCAGAGGTAGGCAGGGCCAGTGTGTTTATAGCATTAAATAATTCTATACTATAATATTGCAGGCGCCATGTGACTATCAATTGTGATATATAAAAACAAGCACAGTTATTAATGAAAAAGCATTAGGCTTTTAGTGATAATGATCCAATATATACACTGTTAAGCACAGGTCCTGGCTCAGTAAATGGTTAGTAGTACAATTATCTAAACATTCTGTCATCATTGCCTGGAAGTTCATTGAAGTTCAGGGCATGGCAGGAAATTAGTCACTTTTGATTACTGGCTTTCTAATACATCTACTTTGATACTTTCCTCTCTATGACACTTTTTGATGCTTTCCTTTTTCTGCTTCCCAGATGATGCCAGTGGTAAGGAATCTGCCTGCCAATGCAGGAGATTCAAGAGACACAGTTTCAGTCCCTGGGTGGGGAAGATTCCCCTGGAGTAGGAATGGCAACCCACTCCACTATTCTTGTCTGGGAATCACATGGACAGAGGGGAGCCTACAGTCCATGGGGTCACAAAGAGTCAGGCAATATTGAGCACGCGTGTATGCACACATATCTTTATGCATACCTCCTTGGCTTATTATAGAGATTATTTGTTATTGTTCAGTTGCCCAGTTGTGTCCAACTCTTTGCGATGCCATGGACTGCAGCACGCCATGCCTCCCTGTCCCTCATCGTCTCCCGGAGTTTGCCCAAGTTCATGTTCATTGCAACAGTGATGCCATCCAGCCATCTCTTCCTCTGATGCCCTCTTCTCCTTCTGCCCTCAATCTTTCCCAGCATCAGGGACTTTTCCAGTGAGTTGTCTGGAACTTCAGCTTGAGCATTAGTCCTTCAGTGAATATTCAGGGTTGATCTCCCTTAAGATTGACCAGTTTGCTCTCCCTGCTGTCCAGGGGACTTTGAGGAGTCTGGAGTCTTCTCCAGCACCACAGTTTGAAGGCATTAATTCTTTGGCATTCTGCCTTCTTTACGGTCCAGCTCTCACAATGGTACGTGACCACTGGGAAGACCATAGTCTTGGCTATCCGAACCTTTGTTGGCAAAGTAATGCCTCTGCTTTTCAGCACACTGGCAAGGTTTGTCACTGCTTTCCTGCCAAGAAGCATGATTTCATGGCTGCAGTCACCTTCTGCAGTGATTTTGGTGCCCAGAAAGAGGAAATCTGTTACTATTTCCACCTTTTCCCCTTCTATTTGCCATGCAGTAATGGGGCTGGATGTCATCATCTTAGTTTTTTTAATATTTAGTTTTAAGCTGGCTCTTTCACTCTCTTCCTCATCAAGAGGCTATTTAGCTTCTCTTCGCTTTCTGTCACTAGAGTGGTATCATCTGCATATCTGAGGTTGTGAGGAATTATAGAGATTATTACTCGATGGCAATAAATTCCATTATTTCTTTAATTTGTTATTAGAAGAAAAATCTGTGAATTCATGTAACTGGTTGAAGCTAGTAAAACGAAACCCAAATCTGGTAGAATTTCATGTATATGGAAAGAGCAGTTATGGGTCATTTTTCTCTCTTTTCTTGCACTCATTTCTGATCTACTCAATGCAGAACCTGTGATTTGTAGCAGTTATTTTTTCTTTATCCCACAAATATTTGCTGAGATCATCCATGATGTCCTTTTGACCATTGCCTCTATTGAATCAATGTTGTGTTCTAAGCACATTTATTTATCACCGAAAATACCTTTCCTACTACACAATTTCCTAATGGCATTTTTCATCTGGGCATTTCTCAAAGTATAGATTAAGGGATTTAACATGGGAGTGATGATAGTGTAGAATAAAGCAACTGCTTTATCAATTGATAAAGTAGCTGCAGGTCGCATGTACACAAATACACAAGGCACAAAGAATAAGATGACCACTGTGATGTGGGAGACACAGGTGGAGAGAGCCTTGTGCCTCGCCTCTAAGCTATGGGTCCTTAGAGAACGCAAGATGACCACATAGGAGACCATCAAAAGGAGGAAGTTTAGTAGGCAGATGAACCCACTATTGGCAGCAACAAAGAGCCCTAGAGTGTGGGTATCAGTGCAGGCAAGGCTGAGCAAAGGGTTCAGGTCACACATAAAGTGATCTATGACGTTAGGGCCACAGAAGGGTAAGCGGAAGATGAAGAGGATCTGTATGGTTGCGTGAAGAAAGCCTCCCAGCCATGACACTCCCACTAGCAGCCCACACACTCGCCGATTCATGATGCTTGTATAGTGCAAGGGCTTGCAGATGGCCACATAGCGGTCATAGGCCATCACAGTGAGCAGGATGCCCTCAGCTCCTCCAAAGAAATGTTCCCCAAAGATTTGGGTCATGCATCCATTGAATAGGATAGTTTTACTTTCATGGAGTGAATCTACAATCAATTTGGGAGTATTGACAGAGGAATAAGAGGCATCAATAAAGGAGAGATAAGCTAGGAAAAAGTACATGGGGGATTCCAGTAAAGAACTGTTAGTAACAGTGACCACGATGAGCATATTTCCTACCACAGTGGTGATATAGATGACCAAAAACCCAGCGAATATGATGTTCTGCATCTTTGGACTCTGTGTGAGCCCCAGGAGAACAAACTCTGTCACATTGTTCCTGTTCTCCATGCGTTTCTTGAGATGGGTAATGGCATTACCTGAAAAGAAAACATATTTTGTTAATGCACCCTTGGGTTTATTAAATTTCTCATCCTAATATATAATAATTTTAAAACATTCTATCAAGTGTTGAATTCTTTTGATCTCTGTGTGTGTGCTTGTATTGAAAACATTATGAGATCTTCATAAATAATCTCATTGCCTCCCAGGTGGAGTCTTTGTTAAGATCACAGAAATGAATAACTTCTGTAAACACACAGGCGGGAGACCTGCTGTGTACACTTTCTCATTCCAGATGACTAAGAGTTTGACACAGTACATCACATACGTAGTAGCAATAAATCCTGAAAAGGAGGTAGAAGTTTGGTGTAAAGTCTATAAGTGAAAAGCTATAAGATTTTCATTTTAGCCTTTGGAAATGGGGAATCATGAAAACTGAGACTATGGGTGAATTGGTGAACAGGAATATGAAGGGGAATCTTGGATGTTATTCTAGTAAGGATCTTTGTCTTGGATGAAATGGCCTGCAGTTAAGTAAGGGGGTGGAAGGCAGACGCAAGAACCCAAGTTGTATTAATAGACTGCTGATAATGATTGCATAAGGAGCAACAGAACATTGGTGGTGGGAATTTAAGGAATGGATACAAGAGGTACTTAGAAGTAGTCATAATGCATGCTTCCTAAGTCCAGTAACTTTACAACAGCTAATAATGCATACTTTAAAATAATTGATTGCTGCATGCCAAATATAGTAGCAATTGTTTTGTACATATCCCTTTTCATATGATAGCAACCTGTGTGGTTGGTAAAATATCATCCACTTTGCAGCTGAGGATGCAGTCTCAGAGACTAGTGTTAGTAGTTGTAATAACAAGGATAATATTAACTAAAACCTACTGAACACGGTGTGTGCTAAATGATTTTGCAAACGTTTGATATTTTAAGCCTTAGTGCAAACTTAAAGATGGTTACTACTATCATTCTATACCTATTTTTATACATTAGGAAATAAAAGCATAAAGAGTTAAGGATTCTGCTTAGGACCAAGTGTTAATAAAGGGGAGGACCAAGGTTGGATCAGATTATACTTGTTAATATTTTTTTCTCTCCAAATTCTTAACCTATGCTCTGTTTCACTATGTTATAGTAAACAATGTTGAACTAGTAGTCTTTTTTCTGAGATGATTGTAATAATTATAATCACATTAATACTACTCTAATATTTCAGAGGCAAGTTTATACGAAGCAGTTTAATCAGCTCATACACACACACACACACACACACACACACACACACACAACATAATAACATACTGGAACTCCCAAATGTTAAGAAAAAAGTGATACTGCTTTTACTGACAGCCCTTTTATCTTGACCTCTCTCTTAGCCCCAAATATTTCCTCCTTTATCTCTTTACAAAATATGGGCTCACATACTCTTCTGAAAAATATCTATAGTGATTATCCCAGTTGTTAAGTGGTTTTGTTTGAGAATTAGAAAAATCAGATTAGTTCCTGATCCTTCTATCTTCACTTTCCTAATCTGGGTACATCATTTTAACACATTATATTCTGTTTGTTTATCTGTGACCTGAGAATGGTATCCGCCTCACAGGCTGTTGTAAGAATTATTTGCAGTGACATATATGAAACACTCATTAACTGTTGTGTGTACAACTAGGAGATAGAAAAACTGACAGCTTGAGTAATGATATGACTCAACTCTGCAGTGATCTCAGGAAGAATCGTTACCAATTTTACCCTCAAGGAATCCCCCCAAACTCGTTTTATTCATAATAGTTGATCCCTGGAAAGGTTCTCTCTGCTTGTGCTGGAACTAACAGCTGATGATTTATGTCATTTAATATTCATGAATGTCTTTCATGTGTGTGAAATGTAGTCTAATTTTGTTTTCATTTATGATTAGTCTTCCTTATTAGAGGAGATATCTAATGCCAAAAGCTTGGTGCCTAGTATCAGAGAGCTGGGTCCTACAATTTGCTTGATATCTATGAGTCTCAAATTTTTCAACCATGAAGTTAGGTTAAGGATAACTGTAAACGACATCTTCAATAATTGGGATAAGGATGAAATACTTTATTACTGTATCTGAAAAGTGCTGAGAAATAATGAGTACAATACATGGTAAGTAACGATCTTTAATAAGCAGCAGCACCGTTTAGAAACTTACCTTAGTTGTCTTAGGTGGTCTTAATGACGTTTTGGGGTGTTCAGAAACAATCTTATTTCCAGACTGACTGCTTCTTGTAATAAGTAATTCTCAGTATAAAATATATGTAAGATCTGGGATATCGTATTTAGGGAGATCTTATTCAGGTAATTCACTATCAAATGAACAACTGTATACATTGAACATGTTTAATTTTTTTGGTATGTCCAGTATACATCCATAAAATTGTTAAAAAAGGAAGTGATCTTATCAGACTAAATCTTTACATCTATCCTTAAACTTCGAAATTTCTTCACATAAATCCTGTTAAAATATGTTTTCTGGTTTTGACTTTAGAGTGGGTTCTCTTGAAATGCTATGGAGGAGTGACCTTCAATAAAGGACTCTGGTTCTGCAGGGCAAGAGGCAGAGTGCAGAGGTCAAATGGCACTCTATCCATGACAAAGCTTGCCCTAGAGAGGTGAATGACAACAAAAATAATTTTTGCCTTCTCCTTGCTACATGTATTTAAAGAGGTTTCCGTAAGGTTCAGGGACCTTGTCTCATAGCTGCTGTTTTCTCTCCCAGGAATTAATTATCTCTTGAGGAAAAGGCTTTGTCTTACGAGCAGGTTTTCTGGCGAGACATGTTTGAGAATTACCCATTCTTGAATGGGGAAATTATTTCCTACACTTGGAATCTAATCATGTGGGGAATCCCCTTTCTCTATCTGGACTGTTAAGAAAACTGAATGTGATATTAATATCAAGGTGGCAAATCCCCAGTATATGGATGTCTGATGTAGTTTCCCCATTGACTTGTATCACAAAAAGAGCTTTTATTTCCCTATCAATATTAAAACTTTTCTGTAAAACCGTTATTGAATGCTTGAAAGGTAGATCAGCAGGGCATAAAATTAATGGTGGACATTTATCTATTTCTGGGTCAGAAACTCAGATCACAATTACCTCTGGGATTCATGAAGTCATTATGAAACAATAGGCAGCGTTAAAAATGTGGTGAAATATCTGAAACATAAGAAGAAATGACCAAACAAGGGAAGGGGGAGTGGGATGAATCGGGAGGTTGAGATTGACATATACTCTACTTGGGTGTGTGTGTGTGTGTGTGTGTGTGTGCGCGCGCACGTGCGCGTGCACGTGCGCGCGTGGGTGTGCATGTGTTTGTGTGCACGTGTGCATGTGTGCCTGCGTGTGCACTCAGTTATATCCAACTCTTTGCAACATCATAAACTGCAGCCTGCCAGTCTCCTCTGTCCATGGAATTTTCCAGGCAAGAATAATGGCGTGGGTTGCCATTTCCTACTCCAGGGGATCTTCCCAACCCAAGGATCACATCTGTCTTTTGCATCTCCTGCACTGACAGGCAGGTTCTTTACCACTAGCCCCACATAACTAGCATGAAACCTACTATATAGCTGAGCAAGCTCTACTCAGTGCTCTGTGATGATCCAAATAGGGAAGAAATACAAAAGGAGGGGATATATGTATACGTACAGCTGATTCACTTTGTTATAAAAACAGCGCAACATTGTAAAGCAACCATTTGTTGTTATTCAGCTGCCAAATCGTGTCTGAGTCTCTGCGACCCCTGGACTGCAGCACGCCAGCCCTCCCTGTCCCTCTCATCTCACAGAAAATAAGACATTACCAGTAGTTCTGTATCCATATTATTTGGTAGTGTTGCTTTCCTTTTAGCCCTTATTTGAGGACGGGGGAGCCTGGTAGGCTGCAGTCCATGGGGTTGTGAAGAGTTGGACATGACTGAGTGACTTTTCTTACACTTTTCACTTTCATGTATTGGAGAAAGAAATGGCAACCCACTCCAGTGTTCTTGCCTGGAGAATCTCAGGCACAGTGGAGCCTGGTGGGCTGCCGTCTTTGGGGTCGCAGAGTTGGACATGACTGAAGCGACGCAGCAGCAGCAGCAGCAGCACACACCAATTAATATAGTTTTAATTATTATCTCCAGGATCATTAATGATGTTGAACCTTTTTCACTTTTTTATTGGCCTTTTGTATTAATATATCTTATTTTGTGAAGTTTCTTTTTAAGCTGTTTGTAAATTCTACAAATAGGAGCTCTGGGTTTTTTTTTTTTTATTGCTGAGTTGTAGTTGTTCTTTATATATTGTAGACACAGATCCTTGGTCACATATATATGACATATATGCAAAATTTTCTCGAAATCTGTGGCTTGAATTTTCACTTTTAAGAATGGTGTCATCTGATGAGTCAAAATTTAAAAATTTTGACAAAGTTTAACTTTTCATTTGTCTTATGGTTCAGCCTTATTGTGTCATACCTAAGAAATGTTAGTTTACCCCAAGGTCAAATTAAAATTTTTATTATTTTCATTACCTTTGATACATTGACCTCTCATTCATTATGTGTTAATTTTTGTGTATGATGTGAAGTAATGGTGAGGTTTATTTTATTCCTTATAGATGTCCAAATGATTCAACATAGTGTGTTGAAACTATGTTCAACGTAGTTTGTTGAAAAGTCCTTGTTTTCCCTATTGAATTACTTTGATATCTTTGTAAACATTTATATATTTGGTCCTATATCTGTACATTCTCTTATTTTACAGGTCTGCATGTTTATTCTTGTGCGACACACTCTTGATTTCTGGAGCTTTATATAAGTTTTGACATTAAGTAATTACTTCAACTCATTTTTGCAAGTGATTTGTTTTACTAGATTCTTTTAAATTTCTATATCTTCATACATATTTTACAATAAGCTTGTCAGCTTCTCCAAAAGTTCTGTTGAAATCTGGATTGAAATTTCATGAAATTTTTAGCATTGATATGGTAAAAATAATGAGTTTCTAATCCATGATTTATCTCAATGATTTGTGCATTTAATTTCTCTCAACAATGTTTTTTTGGCCTTCATAAACAGGTGTTGAATATTTCAAAAGTTAATCCTCATATTTCATTTTTTAAAACAGTTTGGATATTGTATTATAGATGATATGATAAAGGTGTAAATTAGCAAACTGTCTTCCGAAGTTGTTGTTACATTCCCATTAGCAGTATATGAGTTGTGTTGCTTCACATATTCAGGAAACAGGTAATAGTTATAATAACAATGATAATATTAGCTAAAACTGAACACTTAGTGTGTTTAGTGTTTGTGCAGTTGGTATTTAATCCTCAGCAAATCTACTAAATGGCTACTACTATCATTTTTATACTTATTTTATACATTAGGAAATAGAAGCATGGAGAAGTTAAGAATTCTGTCCTAGACCAAGCAGCTAATAAAGAGCAATGCCAAGTTAGGTCTCAGATTATTCTTATTTAAATACTTTCCCTCCAAATTCTTAACCTATTCCCAACATTGTTATGTTATGATAAATAATGTTGACTAGTATTCTCCTTTTGAAATGATCAAATAATTTTACTTAATACCACTTCAGAGACAAGCTTTATTGAAAAAATTTCATCAGCTCACACACACACACATGGTTATACACACACATGGTTACACACACACACATGGTTACACACACACATGGTTACACACACAGACACAATAACATCGAGTTTCCATGTGGTAAGTAAAATTGGCCTGGTACTTTTATTTATTTATTTATTCAATTTTATTTATTTATTTTTAAAATATAAATTTACTTATTTTAATTGGAGGTTAATTATGTCTGGTACTTTTAGATGTTCAATGAACACTGTTAAAAAAAGAATAGAGGTTCTGACTATAGCTTCAAGATTATCCATGTCACATACATGAATTCTAACCCTTCTCATTCTCTGATCACAGGGATAGTAGAAAAAAGGTAGAAACATTTAATTGCCATTTTGGGAAAGGCTACTAAAATAACTTTTCCCTTGAGGAAATAAACAGTGCTGGTTAATGCACTTGGAAAAGGCTCATCTATGTTATGAGAACTAAAGGAGCTGAGAAGGCAAGACTGTGAGGATTTCTTGGTGGAGCAAATTGCAAAGGCAGTACTTCTCCCCAGCACCCTCTGTGGCTAGACTTGGGTTCTAGTGAGATGAGTGGAGAGCAAGAGAAGTCCCACAGACCAAAACATACAGCTCCGCTCTGAGCATAGATGCTCTGAATAAAAGCTTGGAAGACTCGGCTTTGGAAGATTTCTCATTCAGGAACATTTAATCAACTGCTTTCTTGATAACTGGATTTCCTTTTATACCTTAAAGGAAGAAAATCTGCCATGTTCTTAAGGTCCTGTGTTAGTCAGTGGTCTTCAGAGAAACAGAACCAGTAGAATACACTCATGCACACACACACACACGTGCACGATTTAGTATAAAAAAATGGCTCATGTGATTATGAAATCTAACACATTGGAAGACCGGCAACTGGCAAGCTAGAGACCCAGGAGACCTGATTGTACAATTCTCATATGAATACTGGCAGGATGAGACTCAAGAAGAGCTAACATTTCAGTTCAAATCTGAAGGCAGGGAAAAATCTCAATGTCTCAATTCAAAGGAGGTCAGACAAACAGAGAATTCGATCTTTATTAGTCTCGTCTTATTTAGGCACTTGATGAGATCCACCCACATTAGAAAGGAAGGATAACGTGCTTTACTCAGTCTACTGACTCAGTTCAGTTCAGTTCAGTCACTCAGTCGTGTCCGACTCTTTGTGACCCATGAACCGCAGCACGCCAGACCTCCCTGTCCATCACCAACTCCCGGAGTCCACCCAAACCCATGTCCATTGAGTCGGTGATGCCATCTAACCATCTCATCCTCTGCCGTCTCCTTCTTCTGCCTTCACTCTTTTCCAGCATCAGGGTCTTTACCACTGAGTCAGTTCTTCACAACAGGTGGCCAAAGTATTGGAGTTTCAGCTTGAGCATCAGTCCTTCCAATGAATATTCAGGATTGATTTCTTTTAGGATTGACTGGTTTGATCTCCTTGCAGTCCTAGAGACTCTCAATACCACAGTTCAAAAGCATCAATTTTTCAGTGCTCAGCTTTCTTTATGGTCCAACTCTCACATTCATGCATGATTACTGGAAAACCATAGCTTTGACTAGACCAACCTTTGCTGGCAAAGTAATGTCTCTGCTTTTTAATATGCTGTCTAGGTTGGTCATAACTTTCCTTCCAAGGAGCAACCATCTTTTAGTTTCATGGCTGCAGTCACCATCTGCAGTGATTTTGGAGCCCAAGAAAATAAAGTTTCTCACTATTCCCATTGTTTCCCCATCTATTTGCCATGAAGGGATGGGACCACATGCCATGATCTTAGTTTTCTGAATGTTGAACTTTAAGCCAACTTTCTCGCTCTCCTCTTTCACTTTCATTTAGTTCTTCTTCACTTTCTGCCATAAGGGTGGTGTCATCTGCATATCTGAGGTTATTGATATTTCTCCTAGTAATCTTGATTCCAGCTTGTGCTTCTTCCAGCCCAGCATTTCTTATGATGTATTCTGCATATAAGTTAAATAAGCAGGGTGACAGTATACAGCCTTGATGTACTCCTTTTCCTATTTGAAACCAGTCTGTTGTTTCCATGTCCAGTTCTAACTGTTGCTTCCTGACTTGCATACAGATTTCTCAAGAGGCAGGTCAGGTGGTCTGGTATTCCCATCTCTTTCAGAATTTTCCACAGTTTATTGTGATCTACACAGTCAAAGGCTTTGGCATTGTCCATAAGGCAGAAGTAGATGTTTTTCTGGAACTCTCTTGCTTTTTCGATGATCCAGTGGATGTTGGCAATTTGATCTCTGGTTCCTCTGACTTTTCTAAACCCAGGGGGAACATTTGGAAGTTCATGGTTCATGTACTGTTGAAGCCTGGCTTGGAGAATTTTGAGCATTACTTTGCTAGCATGTGTGATGAGTGCAATTGTGTGGTAGTTTGAACATTCTTTGGTGTTGCCTTTCTTTGGGATTGGAATCAACTGATTAAAATGTTAATACGGTTCAGTTCAGTTCAGTCACTCAGTAATGTCTGACTCTGCAACCCCATGGACTGCAGCATGCCAGGCCTCCCTGTCCATCACCACCTCCCGGAGTTCACTCAGACTCAAGTCCATCGAGTCAGTGATGCCATCCAGCCATCTCATCCTCGGTCATCCCCTTCTCCTCCTGCCCCCAATCCCTCCCAGCATCAGAATCTTTTCCAATGAGTCAACTCTTCACATGAGGTGGCCTAAGTACTCGAGTTTCAGTTTTAGCATCATTCCATCCAAAGAAATCCCAGGGTTTATCTCCTTCAGAATGGACTGGTTGGATCTCCTTGCAGTCCAAGGGACTCTCAAGAGTCTTCTCCAACACCACAGTTCAAAAGCATCTTCTTTGGCGCTCAGCTTTCTTTACAGTCTAACTCTCACATCCATACATGACCACTGGGAAAACCATGGCTTTGACTAGACGGACCTTTGTTGGCAAAGTAATGTCTCTGCTTTTCAATATGCTATCTAGGTTGGTCATAACTTTTCTTCCAAGGAGTAAGCGTCTTTTAATTTCATGGCTGCACTCACAATCTGCAGTGATTTGGGAGCCCCCCCCCAAAAAAAAGTCTGACACTGTTTCTACTGTTTCACCATCTATTTCCCATGAAGTGATGGGACCAGATGCCATGATCTTCGTTTTCTGAATGTTGAGCTTTAAGCCAACTTTTTCACTCTCCACTTTCACTTTCTTCAAGAGGCTTTTAGTTCCTCTTCACTTTCTGCCATAAGGGTGGTGTCATCTGCATATCTGAGGTTATTGATATTTCTCCTGGCAATCTTGATTCCAGTTTGTGCTTCTTCCACCCTAATACAGACCTACTCAGTATATTGTTTGACCAACTATCAGGACACCCCATGGCCCAATCATGTTGACACATAAAATTAACCATCATCATAAGTCCTCTCATCCACTTGGCATATGTACACATCTCCTTAAACCATTCTTAACTTCTAAATAAGTACAATGACAAGGTCAAAATTCTTTCTAACATGATAGGACCACCCTCCATACAACCAAACATATACTAAACTCCTTCCGTAGCAGAGGGAATCTTCAAATGATGTATAGTCTTTTTCTTGATACCCACTAACTTAGATATTATGATGTAAAATTAATGATACTTAAACATGACACACTGGTGGCTCAGATGGTAAAGAATCCACCTGCAGTGTGGTAGACCTGGGTTCGAACCCTGGGTTGGGAAGATCCCCTGGAGGAGGGCATCGCAGCCCACTCCAGTATTCTTGCCTGGAGAATCCCATGGGCAGAGGAGCCTGGCGGGCTTCAGTCCACGGGGGCACAGAGTCTGACATGACTGAGTCACTAAGCACACACAAATATGACACCAAGTTAATACATCTTATGTTACATGTTAAGAGACTACGACAGAGATGAAAACAAAGGCACATACTTAATGTGTATAACTATACAGTTAAATAAATTCATGAGAAAAGTGGGAGGAAATATGGCAAGCTCTCCTGTAACTGGTCACACGATCATAGCTGGTATTTATAACTACCTTCTTATTCTACACTTCCTTTGTATTCAGTGACCACTTCAGTTGGCCATGGTTCTTTATGTGATGTAAGCAATCTAAATATTCATTCCTCAGGAATCTGGACTATTAGTAACCCTGTCCAGGTTGTTATTGTTATTTTCATTCACTTTAATCTTGGTGTATCATAATATTAAGAGATGCCAAAGGGGTCTTCTGCAGTCCAGACACATTCTTTTCTACCTCCATTGTAGAACAGTAGTCCAGTTTCTCCTTGGTAGTCAGGCTCAGTTACCCAGCTGTCACAGTTACTGGTCTTATCACCTGTTGATTCAGAGTCATGGGAGGCTTAAAATGGACAGAGAACAGTTTTAACTTTCTGTTCAAAGGAATCAGAGTTGTGTCTCCTGGAAAAAATGTATTTTACTTTAAAACTAAGACTTCTAGGCCACCCAAGCATTGCAGGAACAGGATATAAAATTTTTGCAAGTTCCTGAGGATAATAGTGAGTGGTACGACTCCCATTTATCACCACCTGATTACTAGACCCATAAATCACAGCTATGGTATAAACAGGCTGTAAATTGGATGCTGATTGAGGGCATATTGGTGTTCTTGAAACCCTAGCTGTAGCTCTATAAGGTATTGTCACCTATCTGGGATGTAAATGTCTTCAGAAGGCCATTCCACAATTTTATTAGTCCAGTTGTTTCTAGACTACTGTCAAGTTTTTCTTTGTTCTTTATAACTTGCAAATATTTCTTGAACTCTATCCTCCCATGCTGTTAATGGTAGGGTTTCCTAAGTGTAGATCCTAAAATGGAGATTTTATGGAAGTGATTTATAAGAAGGGATTGAGTGAAGTAACTATGGTAGGGGAGGAAATGGTGTGGTCTAAACTAGAGTCTGGTTTCAGCCTTTAGTCATGGGAGCTCTAGAGAATACTTTGTATTACTGAACTGGTTCTATCTTGAGGCAAGAGGATCAGCTGGTGTTGTAATTTTCTGTTCTCTTTTGGGAGTTTTTCAGTAAATCCTAAACTCTGAGAACACAGGGCTCTGATCTGTTTTTATTCACCATTGAACCTCCAACAACTATCAATGTTTCCTGATACTTTGTGTTCAAAATTATTTTTAGTGATTAATGAATCAGAAAGAATGAATGGAGAATATCCTGAAATTGCTTTGTGTATAGATGAGATATTTTTTAAAAGCAGTTTTTATTAATTTTTTTCTTTTTATATAGTTTTTATTGATATGTAATTCACATGTAATAAAACACACCCATTTTTAACTACATAGTTTGGCGAATTTTAACAAATGATTATATCCATTATACCACCGATTATACAATATAAGAACATGTCTATTAACCTCTGTAGTTCCTTCTCCACCCACTGATGCACAAAGTAATCACTGATTTACTTTCTGTCACCTACAGATTAGCTTTGCCTTTCTAGAACTTTGTATAAATGTAATAATCCAGTATATTATCTTTTGCATTTGACTTCTTTTATTCAGTATAACATTTTTGAAAGAGATCCATGTTATTGTTTGTAATTGGTTCATTTTTATGTGGAGTAATATTCTCTAGTATGAATGTGTTATAATTGATTTACCTATTTACCTGTTCATGTGTATTCATATTATTTCCAGTTTTTCACTGTTAAGAGTAAAAGCTGAAAAACAGTTTTAATAATAAAATGTTACTGAAAAGTTAAACTGATAACCAGAGAAATATAAATAGCTTTTACATATAGGATAATTAAATCTTGCTGAGATGTGGGAAACATCAAGATAAACTGCTCAACTGCTGATAATCTCAGTTCTGATTTCTTCTTCATCCTCTTAGTTTAAAGAAAAAATAAACACACATAATTTTCCTAAAATTTTTGACTAGAATTTTCTTAGATTTTCAATAAGATAAGAAAGAGTTCTCTAGACTTCAGTACTTTTTCCCCTATAGTTTATTGACATTTTATTTTACTCTATGCTTTTATTTATTCATTCAGTACTCACTATGGCCAGAAATTGTGCTGCCTTATAGAAAATACATTGTATGGCAGGCAAGTGATTTATGGAGCATGACTGAAAATATTTAATAAATAGAAATTTATTGAACCTGTCTGATATTAAGTTTTTTTATTTGAGTCACCACCTTCTCTGATATTTTTTAGCCTATGATGACGATGTGAGCAATCCTAAATATTCAGAAGTCCACAAGGAAGTTAAGAATATGATGCAATCTTCATTGTGTTGCTTCAGAAGTTCCATGGCCCATTAGTTTTGGAAGCTTTAAAATGGTTACACTCTGTCATGTTATAGTGAGCGTGTTACTATCAACTGTGACATATCAAAACGATCAGAGTATGAACAAAAATTTATTGAACTTAGTTAATGAACTACTATGTACAATCTGTCAAGCACAGCTCCTGGTTCAGTAAATAGTAGCTAGCAATTAGCATACCTTTTATGATCATTGCTTGGCAGTTAAGAATATGGTCTGAGAAATCAGTCAGATTCTGATTACTGACTTTTTAAAAGAATTATTTTCACTGGAGGCTAATCGCTTTACCGTCTTGTGGTGGTTTTGCCATACATCGACATGAATCAGCCGTGGATGCACATATGTCCCCCATGCTGAACCCCTCCAGCCTCCCTCCCCACCCCATCCCTGTGGGCTGTCCCAGAGCACTGGCTTTGGGTGCCCTGCGTCATGCATCGAACTTGCGCTGGCCATCTATTTTACATATGGTAACATACACATTTCAATGCTATTCTCTCAAATCATCCCATTCTTGCCTTCTTGCACATAGTCCAGAAGTCTGTTCTTTACATCTGTGTCTCTTTTGCTGTCTTGCATATTGGGTCGTTGTTACTGTCTTTCTATATTTCAACACACACACACACACACACACACATATACATGCATTAATATACTGTATTGGTGTTTCTCTTTCTGATGTACTTCCTTTTGTATTTGTATAAGAAGCTCCAGTTTCATCCTCCTCATTGGAACTGACTCAAATGTGTTCTTTTTTTATAGCTGAGTAATATTCCATTGTGTATAATTACCACAACTTCCTTATCCATTCATCTGCCAATGGCCATCTAGGTTGCTTCCATGTTCTAGCTATTGGAAACAGTGCTACAATGAATATTGGGATACATGTGTCTCTTTCAATTCTGGTTTGCTTGGTGTGTATGATTACTGAATTTTTAATATGTATGTCTTGACACCTTCCTCTTTCTGTCAATTTCTTCCCTTGGGATAGTAGCAATGCTTATCTCTTCGGATTGTTACAGAGATTACTGCTTAATACGAATCAATTAATATTTACCATTTCTGCCTTTTATTAGAAGGAAAGTCTGTGGACCCATATTTGTGTTTGATGCCACTAAAATTTAACCCCAATCTGGGTAGAATTTTCTAAATATGGAGTGATGTTGGGTTAACTTTTCCCTCTTTTCTTACAGCTTTTCTCCTCCCCTCAATGTAGAATGTACAATTTTTAATAGTTAGTTTATTTTTTACCCCTTAGTTGATACTTGCTTAGCTCATCCAAAGTGTCCTTTTGGCATTTACATCAATTGAATCGATATTGGGTTCCAGGTGTATTCATTTGTCAGCTGGAATAACTTACCTACTGCGTAAATTTCCTAATGGTATTTGTCATCTGGGCGTTTCTCAAGGCATAGATTAAGTGATTTAACGTGGGAGCTATGATAGTATATAATACAGCAACTGCTTTATCAATAGGTAAAGTAGCTGCAGGTCTCATGTACACAAGTGTGCGAGGTGCAAAGAGTAAGACAACCACTGGGATGTGGGAGATGCAGGTGGAGAGGGCTTTGCATCTTGCAGCCAAGCTGTAGGTTCTTAGAGACCAAAGGATGGCCAAACAGGAGACTAGCAAAAGAAGGAAGTTTAACAGACAGACTAAACCACTGTTGGCAGCAACAGAGAGTCCTAAAGTCTGGGTATCAGGGAAGACGAGATTGAGCAAAGGGTTCAGGTCACACATAAAGTGATCTATGATGTTAGAGCCACAAGAGGGTAATCAGAAGATGAAAAGGATCTATATGAATCCATGAAGAAAGCCTCCAACCCATGACACTCCCACTAGCAGCCGACACAACCATCAGTTCATGATGGTTGTATAGTGCAAGGGCTTGCAGATGGCCACATAATGGTCGAAAGCCATCATGATGAGCAGGATTATCTCAGCACCTCCGAAGAGATGTTCCCCAAAGATTTGAGTCATGCATCCATTGAATAGGATACTATTCTTTTCATAGAGTGAGTCTACAATCAATTTGAGGGGTACTCACAGAAGAGTAGCTAGCAGGCATCAGTAAAGGAGAGATGGGCCAGGAAAAAGTACATAGGGGACCCCAGGATGGGCTGGCCTTGGTGGCTATCATGAGCCCATTAGCTAACATAATTATAAGTTCAGTTCAGCTCAGTTCAGTCACTCAGCTGTGTCCAACTCTTTGTGACCCCATGGACTGCAGCACGCTAGGCCTCCCTGTCCATCACCAACTCCCGGAGTTCACTCAAAGTCATGTCCATCTAGTAGGTGATGCCATCCAACCATCTCATCCTCTGATGTCCCCTTCTCCTCCTGCCCTCAATCTTTCCCAGCATCAGGGTCTTTTCAAATGAGTCAGTTCTTTGTATCAGATGACCAAAGTATTGGGAGTTTAGGCTTCAACATCAGCCCTTTCAATGAATATTCAGGACTGATTTCCTTTAGTGTGGACTGGTTTGATCTCCTTGCACACCAAGGGACTCTCAAAAGTCTTTTCCAACACCACAGTTCAAAAGCATCAATTCTTCTATCCTCAGCTTTCTTTATAGTCCAACTCTCACATCCATACATGAACTACTGGAAAAAACATAGCCTTGACTAGATGGATCTTTGTTGGCCAAGCAATGTCTCTGCTTTTTAATATGCTGTCTAGATTGGTCATAACTTTTCTTCCAAGGAGTAAGTGTCTTTTAATTTCATGGCTTCAGTCACCATCTGCTGTGATTTTGGAGCCCCCCCAAAATAAAGTCTGTCACTGTTCAGATTGGTTCCCCATCTATTTGTAATGAAGTGATGGGACCAGATGCCATGATCTTTGTTTTTTGAATGTTGAGTTTTAAGTCAGCTTTTTCACTCTCCTCTTTCACTTTCATCAAGAGGCTCTTTCGTTCCTCTTCACTTTCTGCCATAAGGGTGGTGTCATCTGCATATCTGAGGTTATTGATATTTCTCCTGGAAATCTTGATTCCAGGAGATTTGTGCTTTGCGCTTCATCTAGTCTGTCATTTTGCATGATGTGATGCACTCTGCATATAAGTTAAATAAGCAGGGTGACAATATACAGCCTTGACATACTCCTTTCCCAATTTGGAACCAGTCTGTTGTTCTATGTCCAGTTCTAACTGTTGCTTCATGACCTGCATACAGATTTCTCAAGTGGCAGGTAAGTTGCTCTGGTATTCCCCCATCACTTGAAGAATTTTCCAGTTTGTTGTGATCCACAAAGTCAAAGATTTTAGCATAGTCAAAGAAACAGAAGTAGATGTTTTTCTGGAACTCTCTTTCTTTTTCGATGATCCAGTGGATGTTGGCAATTTGATCTCTGTTTCTTCTGCCTTTTCTAAATCCAGCTTGAACATCTGGAAGCTCATGATTCACATACTGTTGAACCTGGCTTGGAAAATTTTGAGCATCACTTCGCTAGCATGTGAGATGAGTGCAATTGTGTGGTACCTTGACCATTCTTTAGCATTACCTTTTGTTGGAATTGGAATGAAATCTGACGTTTTCCAGTCCTATGGCCACTGCTGAGTTTTCCAAATTTTTCGGCAACTTATATCCTTTTTTTTTCTGAGTTATAAAATTATAATAATAATATACACTTCATAGATCACTATGATAATTGATAGAGGAAATATGTACTACACAGAAACAACTTCCAATTGTTTTTGTGACTGTATACACTGTGGGATAGGAAGAATTAACAGTTGGAGCAGTAATACCGAGAACTATTTAATCATGCAATAAGCTCCAAAAGAATCATCACCAATTTTAATCTCAAAGAAGCAAGAGAGACCCATTTTATCCATAGCATTTTTTTCCCAGATAGGGTCCTTATATTTATGCTTGATGGAAAGACTGATGATTTATGTCATTAATATTTGTAATTTCCCATTTTGTGTATGTGAAGTATATTTAAATTTTGCTTTAATTGTCATTGATAGTTTTGATTACTAAAGGAGGTGTCTATGGCAAAGCACTGTTGCACTGTTGTTAGTATCAAAGAAGTGCACTCTTACAGTTTGCTTAAACTCCTTAAGCCTCAAAATTGTCAACTTTCAAGTTAAGTGGATCATATTATTTTTTTGGAAAATTAGAATGAAGATGAGATATTTTATTATTAATATTATATCTGAAAAGTGTTGAAAATATGAATACTATATATGGAAAGTGAGAATCTATAATAAGCACCAGCACTATTGTTAAACTTACCTTAGCTCTGTTAAATGATCTTAGTGATGTTTGGGGAGAAATATCTCATATTCAAAAAACAATCTCATATTCAAAATGACCAATTCTTATTATAAGCAACTTGCAGTATGAAAAATGTCACACTTGGTAAGAGCCTATTCATATAGCTAACTGTCAAATGAAGAGTTGTTAACAAAATTTTTACATTGAACACGTGCACTTGTTTTGGGTAAGTCGATTACATCTCAAAAAACCTGTTAATAAAGGAAGCCTTCTTAGAAATCGAAATCTTCCCACCTAGTATAAAGTCCCAAAATTCTTCACAGAAAACCTATTTGTAACCCTATTCTTGTTTGAATTTAGAATGGGTTCACTTGCAACACAAAAGAGAAATTATCTGAAATAAATGTCTCTGATTCCACAGGACAAGAGGCAGAGAGTGTGGAGGACGTGTATTTAAATGGTTCATTCTGCTCATGATGAATCTTGCTTTGGAGAAGTGAATTACAAGACCGATCATTTCTACCTTGTTCTTTATTACTATTTAAAGAGCTTTCCATCGAGTCCAGTCTTGCAGCTGCTGTTTCTCTCCCAGGAGTTAATTATCCCTGTTTAATGGAAGGACTTTGCCCTAGAAGCAGACATTCTGGAGAAACATGTTTATGAATCATCCATTCTTGAACAGGCAATTAAATTCTCTGCACTTGGAAACTTAGCATGTGGGAGTTCTCTCTACACGGAACTGAATTGTTAAGAAAACTGAATATCATGTGAATAGCAAGGTGGCATAATTCCAGTGTGTGGACCTGTGATGTAGTTTCACCACTGAATCAAGTCATGGAAGAATTCCTATTTTCTTATCAGGAATGTAGTCTACTAATATCTCAAAGTGCAAGAGAAAGAACCAATCAGGTGAAGATGTGTTATTCACGAATGGCTTCTTCCAAGTATTTGCTTCTAGGGTAAAATCTTTAAAAAATAATTAAGATAATTAATTCCTGGGAGGATAAAACCTTAGATGAAAAGATTTGTCCTTTGATATTCTCATAGTCCTCTCTAAATGTTAAGACTGAGGAAGAAGCTGTTTTCTCATTTTAAGAACAGAATAAGAGGAACTTATTAAGTATCAGAAATATTTATGTTTCTTGTTCTGTAGCCATAGACTAGGAGCTCAATATCAGAAGATTTCTCTTAGTTCATAAGAGTTTGGGCTTCAAATTCAACACAGTATTTTCTTTTCCTTTGACTTGACTTTCCAAGGCATTGGAGTTTTGAAATGCTTACTGAATCTATTTGAATAAATTTGTGTCATCTTGACGTTCTCTGCATCCTGTAGAATTGTGCAATCAGTGGGAATTTGAGAAATATACATGACATGACGTTACATGCATTGGTTATTTCTTATTCCTGAATACATTGGGCATTCTCCTTAACTGTGGAAGCAACCACAGGAGGTGAACTAGAATTGCTGATTTATAAACCAGTTTTCACATTTCCATGTTCTTCAAGGGGTTGTAATTAAAATCATTAAAGCCTTATTTTCTGACAATTTATGGGAGATTACTTTTTACATGGTTTAGGATATTTTACAGAAATATTTGTCCTTCTCATTGTATATTAACTCAGATTTTAAAAGGATCTGCCTGCCAATGCAGGAGACCTGGGTATGATCTCTGGGTTGGGAAGATGCCCTGGAGAAGGAAATGGCTACCCACTCCAGTATTCTTGCCTGGAGAATTCCAAGGACAGAGAAGCCCAGTGGGCTATAGTTCATGGAGTCACAAAGAGTCAGATACAACTGAGTGACTAATTCACACACACACACACACACACACACACACACACATATACACAACATTTTTTCTGTTTTAAAGTTGGGAATATGGCATTGAAACATGTATAATATCATATATGAAATGAGTCACCAGCCCAGGTTCAATGCATGATACTGGATGCTTGGGGCTGGTGCACTGCAACAACCCAGAGTGATGGTACGGGGAGGGAGGAGGGAGGAGGGAGGAGGGAGGGGGTTCATGATGGGGAACACGTGTATGCCTATGGCAGATTCATGTTGATGTATGGCAAAACCAACGCAATATTGTAAAGTAATTAACCTCCAATTAAAATAAATAAATTTATATTAAAAAAAGAAAAAATAAAGTTGAGGTATAGTTGATTTATGATGCCCTGTTAATTTCTGATGTACAGCAAAGTGATTCAGTTATATCATATTATTTTCCATTATGATTTATTACAGGATATTAAATATAGTTCCCTGTGCAATACAGTAGGACCTTGTTTTCATCTATTTTATATATAGTAGTTTGTATTTTCTAATATCATTGTATCTCTTTTTATGTTTGTGTCATACTGTTTGATTACTGTAGCTTTGTAGTATAGTTTGAAATCAGGAGTGTGCTACTTCTACTTTTTTCTTTCTCAAGACTGCTCTGGCTATTCAGGGTATTTATATTTCATGTAAACTTTAGAATTCTAGTTCTGTTAAAAATAGCATTGGTATTTTGGCAGAGATTTCATTGAACCTGCAGATTGCCTTGAATAATATTGTGATCTTAATAATATTAATTCTTCTAATTCATGAACTGATATATATTTTCATGTGTTTGTGTAGTCTTCAGTTTCTTTCATCAGTTTATTATAGCTTACCATGTCCAGATCTTTTACCGCCTTAATTAGATTTATTCCTCGGTATTTTATTCTTTATCATGTGACTGTAAATTGGATTGTTCTCTTAATTTCTATTTCTGATGGTTTGTTGCTAGCGTGTTGAAGAAATGCAACAGATTTCTGTACATTAATTTTGTATTCTGAAACTTTACAAATTCAGTAATGAGCTCTAGTAGAGCTCAAAGATTTTCAAAGATTTTCTATATATTTTGTATTTTCTGCTTCAGTGACAGTTTCACTTCTTCCTTTCTAATTTGGATTTCTTTTATTTCTTTTCTCTGATTTCTATGGCTAGAACTTCCAGCAAATAATAAATGTGGCAAGAGTGAACATCCTTGTCTCTTTTCCTTATCTTAGAGGAAATACTTTCTGAATATACACAGTGTGTAACATTATACACTAAGTATGATGTTAGCTGTGGGATTATCATGAATGGCCTTTATTACATTGAGATATGTTTCCTCTTTGCCTCCTTTCTGAAGAGTTTTTGTCGCAAATGGGTGAAGAGTTTTGTCAAAAGCTTTCTTTGCCTATACTAAGATGATTAAATAATTTTTATTCCTCAGCTTGTTAACATGGTATATCACGTTGATTGCTTTATTGATATTGAACTATCCTTATATCTCTGGGATAAATCATATTTGATGATAGTATATGATCCTTTCAACTTGTATTGAATTTAGTTGCTAATATTTTGTTGAAGAATTTTGCATCTAGGCTCATCAGTATATTGGCCTATAATTTTCTCTTCTTTTGTAATATCTTTGCCTGATTTTGGGTGATGCAGGCCTCATAGAATGAGTTCAGAACCATCCCGTTCTCTCTAAATTTTTTGAAATAGTTTCAGAAAGACAGGTGTTGTTAACTCTTCACTAAATGTTTGGTAGAACTTACCTGTGAAGAAATCTGGTCCTGGACTTTTTTTTTTTTTTTCAAAATTGAAAGTGTGTGTTAGTTGCTCAGTCATGCCTGACTCTTTGTGACCCTATGAACTGTAGACTGTCAGGCTCCTCTGTCCGTGGAATTCTCCAGGCAAGAATACTGGAGTGGGTTGCCATTTTCTCCTCTAGGGGATCTTTCCAACCCAGTAATTGAACCCCAGTGTCCTGTACTGCAGGCACATTCTTTACCGTCTGAGCCACCATAGCTTTAATTTTTTAAAAAATATGGATTTAATTTAATTACTTTTAATTTATATGATCATATTTCCCATTCTTTACTTGTTCAGTCTTGTAGGGTTATGCATGTCTAGGAATTTATCCATTTCTTCTAAGTTGTTTATTTTATTGGCATATAACTGTAGTAATCTCTTATGATCTTTTTTACTTTCTGTGGGGCTATTTATAACTTCTCATTTTATAAATAAATAATTTTTTTGTTTTTATTGATTTGGGCCTTGATGAGTCTGGCTAAAGCTTTGTCAATTTTGCTTATTTTTTCAAAGAACCAGGCCTTAGTTTCATTATTATTATTATTTTTTTAACTTTTAGTCTCTTTTTCCATATATTTTACTCTGATCTTTATGCCTTCTTTCTGTCTACTAACTTTGGGATTTGTCTATTTTCTTTTTCTATTTCCTTTAGGTGAATAGTTAGACTGTTATTTGAGATTTCTCCTCTTTCCTGAAGTAGGCTTCTATTGCTCTAAACTTCCCTCTTAGAACTGCTTCTCCTACATCCTGTAGACACCTGGAGGAGGGCATGGCAACCTGCTCCAGTACTCTTGCCTGGAGAACCCCCATGAACAGAGGATGGAAGGCCATGGTCCATAGGGTCACACAGAGTCAGACATGACTGAGGTGACTTGGCATGCATGCACAGATTCTAGGTCATTTCACTTTTGTCTTAATTTGGCTTCAGGCATTTAAAAATTTCTTCTTTCAGTGATTCATTGGTTGTTTGGTATTGTCTTGTTTAGCCTCCACTTGCTTTTTCAGTTTTTTCTTTTTTCCTATAGTTGATTTCTAGCTTCATAGTCCTGTGGCCAGAAAAATTTCTTGATGTGATTATTCTGTTATTACTATTTCCCCAGTTCTCCATCCACTGCCTAGCCATACATTTAAATATAATAGCTGTATCAAGTCAAATAACATGTGACCTAAACCCTCTCCTCTAGGCTTCAGAGTATTTGCTAAAAATGTGTGTTGCACTTTCCTGAGAATAACACATGTGAACAAAATTTGAAAAAATCTGTTTGCCTAGGTAGATTTCTTTTATTGAATGACCAACAGAATTCCCAAAAGTCTAAAATAGTCAGCAAGACGGCATAAGATGATATCTTTCTGTACTTCTACACCACAAGTGTTGGTAGAATTTTCACCTCCATTTGTTCTCCAGCTGTAGATGTCACACTGCCAGAAAATATGTCAACTCACAAGGTTCCTATAGATAGCATTTGCCCTGATGAGTTTATAGTACAAGTGAGACGTTGACTCAGAATCTCACCCACTCCTGGTGACTCAGTTAGTGAGGAATGTTTCCAGAGGTATATGCAACCTTGATGAGCCCCATGGAGGTGTTCGCATAGCGTCATACTATCTTTTATGTCTCAGTTCCTGATACCCAAGGGCTTATATGAGAGTGGCTTTCTCACCCAAATTTCCAACCAGGAACGAAAACTGTTTGCTACATTAGTTTCAAGTTCACAGAAAAGAACCAATCAGGTGAAGATGTACTGTTTGTGGACAAATTCTCAATATCTGTTTCTAAGGCAAAAATTAGGAAAAAAACAAAAAAAAAACAAAAAACCCAGAGATAATTAATTCCTAGGGGGACAAAGCCTTAGATATTAATAGAAAAATCAGTCCTTTAACATTCTCAGTATCCTCTCTAAATACTAAGATTCAAAAAGAAGCTGTTTTCTTATTTTAAGAGCAGAATAAGAGGAGTTTATTAAGTAATGAAATATTTGCATTTCTTGTTGTGGAATCACGAACCTAAGTGCTAAAGATCAGAGGATTCTCCTTAGTACCTAAGAAGTTTGGGTTTCAAATTTATCATAGCATTTTATTTTCCTTTGATGTGAATTTCCAAGACACTGGAGCTTTGCAAATGTGTGCTGAATCCATTTGAATAAATCTGTGCCGTCTTGACATTTTCTGCTTCCTGTAGAATTGTCCGGTCAGTGGGAATACTTGAGGAACTTCCATTACATGACATGGTGTTTGAGCAGCTACAACTAATGATTATTTCTTATTCCTGAGTACACTGATCATTCTTCTTAAGGACAGAGGCCACCACTGTAAGTTAATTAGCACTGTTGATTTTTAAACTGGTTTTTACATTTTCATTTTATTCTAAGGGGTTTAGAGTTAAAATCATTAAAAATTTCCTTTCTGATACTGATGGTTTTAGATGTTTTAGGATATTTTGCAAAAATATTTATTTTTCTCACTGTTTATGGGTTTAACTATAATTATTAAGGGATAGGTTTATGATTTATGGATTCCCATGGAGAATCCATGGGAGAGAGAAGGACAGCATTTGGATTCTATTTTTTAATATAAATTTATTTATTTTAATTGGAGGTTAATTATTTTACAATATTGTATTGGTTTTGCCATACATTAACATGAATCCGCCACAAGCCCAGTTCAAAAACCGAGATCCAAAGAGAAAATGAATTAAAATATGGCACTAATTGTCAGTTGCTTCATTTGCTATTATTTTCTCCCATTCTGAAGGCTGACAAACAACTAATCTCAAACATATACAAGCAACTCCTGCAGCTCAATTCCAGAAAAATGAACAACCCAATCAAAAAATGGGCCAAAGAACTAAAATAGACATTTCTCCAAAGAAGACATACAGATGGCTAACAAACACATGAAAAGATGCTCAGCATCACTCATTATTAGAGAAATGCAAATCAAAACCACAATGAGGTACCATTTCACACCAGTCAGAATGGCTGCAATCCAAAAGTCTACAAGCAATAAATGCTGGAGAGGGTGTGGAGAAAAGGGAACCCTCTTCCACTGTTGGTGGGAATGCAAACTAGTACAGCCACTATGGAGAACAGTGGGGAGATTCCTTAAAAACTGGAAATAGAACTGCCTTCTGACCTAGCAATGCCACTGCTGGGCATACACACCGAGGAAACCAGAATTGAAAGAGACACGTGTACCCCAGTGTTCATCACAGCACTGTTTATAATAGCCAGGACATGGAAGCAACCTAGATGTCCATCAGCAGACAAGTAGATAAGAAAGCTGTGGTACATATACACAATGGAGTATTACTCAGCCATTAAAAAGAATACATTTGAATCAGTTCTAATGAGGCAGATGAAACTGGAGCCTATTATACAGAGTGAAGTAAGCCAGAAAGAAAAACACCAATACAGTATACTAACACACATATACGGCATTTAGAAAGATGGTAACGATAACCCTGTATGTGAGACAGCAAAAGAGACACAGATATATAGGACAGTCTTTTGGACTCTGTGGGAGAGGGAGAGGGTGGGATGATTTGGGAGAATGGCATTGAAACATGTGTAATATCATATATGAAACAAATCACTAGTCTAGGTTCGATGCATGATACTGGATGCTTGGGGCTGGTGCACTGAGACGACCCAGAGGGATGGTACAGGGAAGGAGGTGGGAGGGGGTTCAGGATGGGGTACATGTGTATACGAAAAAATATAGCATTAAAAATGTGCCCTCTACTGTGATTGGAGTCTTTATTAAACTCCAAGCTCAAAGGCTATTTTATTCTAATTCTATTCAAACTTTGGTGGATCTTGTTAGATCTTATTTTGTTTCAGTGGATGTGGTCCCAGTAGCATGACAGGATTTCTGTATCCCTGAACTGGACTTCGCTGGTGGCTCAGTAGTTAAGAATCCATTGCCAACACAAGAGATGCAAGAGATGCAGGTTTGACCCCTGGGTCGGGAAGATCCTCTGGAGGAGGAAATGGCAACCCACTCCAGTGTTCTTGCCTGGAAAACTCAGTGGACAGAGGAGCCTGGCGGGCTGCAGTCCACGGGGTCACAAAGACCTGGACATGGCTGAACACACACACACACATGACCTTAGACTTACATCTTTTTCTTAGAGAGTCAAAACAGATATTGCTAAATATGAGAGATGAAAGCTAATTCTCTTTGTTACCCTATGGTGGTTTTTTTTTCCTTGTATACAGTCACCTTAAGGTGTCTGAACAGAGTAAGATGTGGTGCTGTGGGAAAAAAAATACTGTTTTGGGCTTTAGAAGACTTGGATTCTTGTGTACTACTGATCAGTTGGCTGTGTTTTTGTCTGGGTCTCAGTTTCCTCATCTTTAAAGAGGATCATGATATTTGGTCCCATCATTTCATGGCAAATAGATGGGGAAGCAATGGAAACAGCGACAGATTTTATTTTTTTTGGCTCCAAATCACTGAAGATGGTGACTATAGCCATGAAATTAAAAGATGCTTCCTCCTTGGAAGAAAAGCTATGACCAACCTAGACAGCATGTTAAAAAGCAGAGACACTCCTTTGCCAACAAAGGTCCGTCTAGTCAAGCTACGGTTTTTCCAGTTGTCATGGATGGATGTGAGAGTTGAAACACATTGCAGCACTGTTTACAATAGCCAGGACATGGAGGCAACCTAGATGTCCATCGGCAGATGAGTGGATAAGAAAGCTGTGGTACATATACACAATGGAGTATTACTCAGCTACTAAAAAGAATACGTTTGAATCAGTTCTAATGAGGTGGATGAAACTGGAGCCTATTATACACAGTGAAATAAAACAGGAAAAAACCCCACCAATACAGTATATTAATGCATATATATGGAATTTAGAAAGATGGTAACGATGGCCCTATATGCGAGACAGCAAAAGAGACACAGATGAAAGAACAGACTTTTAAACTCTGGGAGAAGGCAAGGGTGGGATGATTTGAGAGAATAGCATTGAAACAAATGTATTATCATATGTGAAATAGATCACCAGTCCAGGTTTGATGCATGAGACAGGGTGCTCAGGGCTGGTGCACTGGGATGACCCTGAGGGACGGAATGGGGAGGGAGATGGGAGGGGGTTCAAGATGGGGAACACATGTACACCCATGGCTGATTCATGTGAATGTATGGCAAAAACCACCACAGTATTGTAAAGTAATTAGCCTCCAATTAAAATTAAAACAAACACAAAGAAACAGCCAGAGACAATATGTAACTGAATAAGCATAGCTGTGGTCCAATTAAATTTTATTTATTGACTGAAAAAAAAATGCATGAAGTCCAAAAAAAAAAAAAAAGGAGAGAGAGTTGGAACATAAAGAAAGCTGAGTGCCAAAGACTGATGCTTTTGAACTATGGTGTTGCAGAAGACTCTTGCGAGTCCCTTGGACAGTAAGGAGATCAAACCAGTCAATCCTAAAGGAAGTCAGTCCTGAATATTCATTTGAAGGTTTGATGCTGAAGCTGAAACTCCAATACTTTGGCCACCTGAGGCAAAGACTGACTTATTTGAAAAGACCCTGATGCTGGGAAAGATTGAAGGCAGGAGGAGAAGGGGACAACAGCGGATTAGATGGTTGGATGGAATCACCACCTCGATGGACATGAATCTGAGCAAGCTGCGGAGTTGGTGATGGACAGGGAGGCCTGGTGAGCTGCATGCAGTCCATGGGGTCTCAAAGTGTTGGACATGACTGAGCGAATGAACTGAGCCGAACTGATGAGACGATAAAATGCAGAGTACTGGGAGATTTTTTGTTTACAAAATTCTAGGTCTTGTCCAATATACCCTGGATCCCATTAACATCTTTCACTATATTTCATAGGTTAGCAAAAGAACTGCCATGGATTTCATGTGGTTACTTGTGGCCATGTCTAAACTCTGGCATTGCTGATTCCCAGAAGTAAACTGGGTTCTTCCTGGAGAGGCACTAAGTGGTAAAGAGCTAGACGCAGGCATCCTGAATTTGAATACAGTCTTCTCTATTAGGGTTTTCATCATTATTACTTTGAGTAAGTCATTTATCTTCTTGTAACGACAGTTTCTTTTTCTTTAAAATACAGTCAATGGTATATCAACCTCACAAGGATCATTTTGAAGACCACGTACATGTAAAATATTTAGTATAATGCCTAGTACATTGTGAAACTCAACAAAGCCAACAGTTATTATAGGAATGCCATGGTGTAAAAAATAAGCCTCTGCATTCTATAAAGATTGAGAAAAAGCAGACTTATAGTAAAAGTGCATTAACCAATGTTTGGGTATATTGAATTTAAGCAAGTAAACAAAGATTTCCTTGCTTAAGAAGTAGTTTTTCTGCTGAAGCTCTTACCTCTCAATTGCAGTCTGTGTGCCTTTTTATGGAAGGTCAAGATTATTTTGCTGTCCATAACTTTTGTCCATTTCTTATTTTTCCAAAATTATGAGCATTAGAGAATATGAGTGGAAATAGGAACAGAATTGGTCTTTGGATTAAGACAAAAAACAAAGCAAAACTGAAGAGTATCCTGTGTTTGGGTCTGTCAGTTAACAGAGGACATCAACAATGTCCACCAGTTTGACATAGGCCATGTTGTTTTGTGAGTTGGTTATTGTGTTGTGTGGGATAAAAAGAGCAGATATAAATTGTAAATGAGAGCTATTTTAAAGCTAACTGCTTCAAAGTTTGCAAGAAGCTGAGGTAAAAAGTGAAATAATGAGAATGAATGAGTTAAGCTTGGGACTTTCTGTCTGATTTTGATCATGAAATCCAACCTTTGGTACAGACCATTGGGAAAGCATAAAACTATGGTTGGTTCTTGGTTGTCCCAGGTGTCATCTTGTCTAGAGAAGAGTTGGCAATTAGAAGTGCACTCAGATTTTCTTCTCAAGTGCTCTTGTCCCTGGAAGGATTCTCTGATGCCCTGGGCTATCCAGAAGAGAGCCCACTATCCTGGGGCTTGGAACTCTAAAGCTGTCTTCTCAACGAAGAGTTTGTGGGATCATCTGGAAGAGTTCCCTTGTGCAGAGAATCTGGGGCTCCTCTGGTGGCTCAGACGGTAAAGCATCTGCCTGCGATGCAGGAGTCCTGGGTTTGATCCCTGGGTCTGGAAGATCCCCTGGAGAAGGAAATGGCAACCCACTCCAGTACTCTTGCCTGGAAAATTCCATGGACAGAGGCGCCTGGTAGGCTGCAGTCCATGGGATCATAAAGAGTTGGACAAGACTGAGTAACTTCATTGGAAGAGTTACCTCATTATGTACCTTGTCCACTTGTAATATAGACAATTCATTTTACCCTTCACTGCCTTTTTTTTTCTTTAAAAATACATAAATATAAAGAGAATAATGAAATCTTGGTTATTGTAAAATGCCAAGATTAATAATGACAACACTTAGTTGTATGCATGCTGCTAAGTTACTTCAGGCATGTCTGACTCTTTGCGACCCTAAGGACTGTTGCCCACCAGGCTCTTATGTCCGTGAGATTCTCCAGACAAGCATTCTGGGGTGGATTGGCATGCCCTTTTCCAGGGGATCTTCCCAACCTAGGGATCAAACCTGGGTCTTGACGTCTTTTGTGTCTTCTGCATTGGCACACAGGTTCTTTACCACTAGTGCCATCTGGGAAGCCCGCTTAGCTGTATATATGACCTTAAAGTGGACTTGACTAATATATATATTCCTCATCAAGTAAATGGAAATAGACTTTGCATTAAAGTGATCTGGTTGATTACTGAGACTTGGCTTATTACCTGTTAGTATTAATGGCATATGTTAATACTGCTGCTGCTAAGTCACTTCAGTCGTGTCCGACTCCGTGCGACCCCATAGACGGCAGCCCACCAGGCTCCCCTATCCCTGGGATTCTCCAGGCAAGAACACTGGAGTGGGTTGCCATCTCCTTCTCCAATGCATGAAAGTGAAAAGTGAAAGTGAAGTCGCTCAGTCATGTCCGACTCTGAGCGACCCCATAGACTGCAGCCTACCAGGCTCCTCCGTCCATGGGATTTTCCAGGCAAGAGTACTGGAGTGGGGTGCCATTGCCTTCTCCGATATGTTAAAACTAGTGACCGATAGTTTTAGATGGTAGACTAAAGACAGTATCTAGGATGATTAAAAGTGGTCCATGGGGCAGCTAGGGCAGACTTACCCCCTGCCCCGATCCTCTAAAAGCTGTTAGAGTCCAGTGAGGCCCTCATTCTATGTTCATTTAGTGAACTGATAACAATAACTTTATGAGTACACTAAAGTGATTTATTCAAATATTAGTATATTCAGATAATATATTTGGGGTCCCACAATATGCCAGTACACAACTTCCTGTGTTTCTTTTCCCATGCATATACCATTAATTAAAAAATTCATTGTTTCAAACTAAGGCCTCCAAGAAAAAAATATGTATTTTCTCATTAAAATTAGTAAGACAAGTTCCAGAATTTTGAGAACTATTAAAAAATGTGAAAAAAAAATCTAAGAGAGTCAACTAAGAGAAATTTTGGTCAATGTGTTCCTAGACAATTTGGGGAAAAGAAGGAATCATTTGTGGTATTGTCAGAGTACTGTTAAAAGGTAGTGTTTTGTAGTAATTCATTCTTTTTATATTCCCTTTTTCTTTCTTTCTTTTTTAAAGGTAAAGTGTTCCTTGCCAGAGTTTTTATTAGCCATACCACATAGATGGAGAACGAAAGGAATGTGACTGCATTCATTCTAGTAGGTCTTACACAGAACCCCCAAATGCAAAAAATAGTGTTTGTGGTGTTTTTGGTCTTGTACATGGTAACCCTGTCAGGCAACCTGCTCATTGTGGTTACCATTACCACCAGCCAGGCTCTGAACTCCCCCATGTACTTCTTCCTGACCCATCTTTCCTTGATAGACACAGTTTATTCTTCTTCTTCAGCTCCTAAGTTGATTGTGGACTCCCTTCAGGAGATCAAGACAGTCTCCTTTAATGGGTGTATGGCTCAAGTCTATGCAGAACACATTTTTGGTGCTGCTGAGATCATCCTGCTCACAGAGATGGCCTATGACCGCTACGTGGCCATCTGCAAGCCTCTGCACTACACGGCCATCATGAGCCACAGGCTGTGCCTCCTCCTGCTGGGGGTGGCCTGGACTGGAGGGTTTCTCCACGCAACCGTTCAGATCCTCTTTACAGTCCGGCTGCCCTTCTGTGGCCCCAATGTCATAGACCACTTCATGTGTGACTTGTACCCTTTGTTGAAACTTGTCTGTGTGGACACCCACATCCTTGGTCTCTTTGTTGCTGCCAACAGTGGGTTCATCTGCCTGTTAAACTTCCTCCTCCTGTTGGTCTCCTATGTGGTCATCTTGCGCTCCCTAGAGAACTATAGCCTGGAGGGGAGACGCAGAGCCCTTTCTACGTGTGTCTCTCACATCACTGTGGTGGTTTTTTCTTTTGTGCCCTGTATCTTTGTGTATCTTCGCCCAGCCACCACTCTGCCCATTGATAAGGCTGTTGCTGTCTTTTACACTATGGTGGCCCCTATGTTAAATCCTTTAATCTACACCCTCAGAAATGCTGAGGTAAAACGTGCTATGAAGAAACTCTGGAAAAAGAAAGTGACTGCAGATAGTGATTAAAGAGATTCACTGAGCTTTATAGATAGAAGTAAAACAGATAATCTCCTCCAATCCTCTTGATCTATAGATGAATACATTGACTCTAAAAGGGACTGAATAATAACTGCAGATAGCCACTGAATGACAGAATAGCCTGGCATGCTGCAGTCCATGAGGTCGCAAAGTATTGGACTTAGGGACTGAACAACAACTTAAGCACAGACTTGAGTTTAGACTGGAATCCAGGTTTACTTTCTCCCATCCCACACTCTCCTCATCACAGCTTAATGCTTTTTATTCAGTATTTATCTGATTATCTCAAATGTCTTCAGAAGCTACAAGCTAAGAACCTAGACTACTGGATTGCTATTATGTAATACGGAGATGTTGGTTACTACTGATTATTGAAAATAAAATGTTAAAAATATTCATTTGTTCTGAGCTCAATATAGATTCCTTTGTGGGATTTTCTTGTTCATTGAATCTTTGTTGTACAGTGAAAAGAAATAGTGTTTCTCAAATGCTTATAAGGCTGGCACTGTGTTTGTTATTTTACATATGGTATCAGTTGAGGTCCAGCCAGGAGACAGACCACAGTGCAGTTTGAATAGGAAGAGTTCACATACAATAAATAATTGTATCAGGGTATTAACTACAAAGGGCTTCCCTAGTGGCTGGGTGATAAAAATTCTCTTCCCAATGCAAGAGACATAGATTTGACCCCTGGGTTGGGAAGATGCCCTGGAGAAGGAAATGACAACCCACTCCAGTACACTTGCTGGGAAATCCCATTGACAAAGTGGCCTGGTGGACTAGAATCCATGGAGTTGCAAGAGAGTCAGGCATGACTCAGTGACTAAACAAAAACAGCTATTAATTATAACAGGGTGTAATAGGCTCTCTAAAGAAGGACCTGGGGCTGAGAGATGAATTTACAAGGAAGTAACATATTTAGAATGTTGGGATTCTAGTCTTATGGAGAAGTTGTTGCCCACTGAATGTTGGAAAAATTTAACTGGATTGCCTTGAGCAAGAAATAATTCACAATGGCTGAACAGAGGCTGGCAGGCATGAAATGTTTCTGGGACTGGTGAGATGGAGCCTTTCACTGAACACTCAATTTCCAGAAATGTGGGGTTTTTAAAAAGAATCTTTGATATTAATTTCTCATGTAAATGCTTTCTTGTCTGCAATCACCCTCTGTGCTTTCTCAGTTTTTTAACTTTTCTGAGGCTTTCAATGGTTAAGTCAAGATCTCTTGGTGAATGTCACATTGCACTTGCGGTTATGCGGGTTATTGTCAAATGTCTTTTAATATTGATAATTCAACACTGATAAGAGAACAGACTCTGTGTGGTTTCAATTCTTTTATAGCATGAATTTTTTTTTAAAGCTTTATCAATGCCTTTATTATCAAATGAAATTTTTGCACCTTGTTTTATGCCCCTGGATATGTTCCAGTGTCTTCTGGTTTATAGTCTATGGGAACTTGAATAGAACTTGCATTTCATTGTTGTGTGAAAATTGTATAAATCTTTATTATATTGAATTGGTTAATAGTGCTTTTCAGGTATACTTTGTTCTTCTACTTTCCTGCCTATTAATTCTATTATGTTTTGAGAGTTTGATATTGAAACTCCAAATAAAAATCTAAATTTATCTGTTTAAAAATAATTGTAATATATAGTGGAACTATATGTAACTTTGTTCTGTATTTTCTAAGTCTCTTGTAAATGTGCTATCATACTTTCATAATTAAAAAAAAAAGATAAAGACTAACTCTACCAAATGTTGTTGAGGATGTGAATTAACTGATTCACATTATATTATACTAATTATACATTGCTTCAATGTATACATAAAATGAAAATTGATACAGGCACAAATAACTTTTAACTCTGAATTGTCATGGATCAGTAAATATGTGTGTGTGCTAAGCTGCTTCAGTCATGTCCGACTCTTTGCTACCCTATGGGCGGTAGCCCATCAGGCTCTTCTGTCCAAATTTTCTAGGCAAGATAGCTGAACAGAGTTGCCATTTCCTTCTCCAGGGGATTTTCCTGACCCAGGGATCAAACCCATATCTCTTACATCTCCTGCATTGCAGGTAGGTTCTTTATCTGGGAAGGTAGTGCCACCTGGGAAGAAGTGTAACACTCTTCACAGTATAAATGAAGGGTCTAGTCTTTTCTCCATTGTCAAAGAGCTTATAGAGCCAGTTTGGCACCAGGATGGGGGCAGGGATATCTAGAGAAGGCGAAGCTTTGGAAAGATTTGAAGTAAATAGTATCTAGGGACAAAACCAGAAATGATATCCAAAGGTGAATGAAATTTCAACATGGCAGAAAGGCAAAATCATACATAAGTCAACAAGATAACAGACACCAAGCCACACAAGACACTTCAGAGCAGTGGGAAAAAAGTAGAACTTGGGGAATTTTATGGGGCAGAACTCTGTGGTGTTTTCCAACTAATTCTATAATTGTAAGGAAATTAATAATAATGCCCAGTTGGTACAGGGACAAGGTCAGTGAAACTGGTGTTATTGGTTATAAACCTTCACATAGATTCCCCCTGAGCATGATCAGATGGTCCCAGAGATTAGTTAAGCAGCCTTGATAAATGGTCTCTCTACTCAGTTCACTAAATGGACATGAGTTTGAGCAAACTCCAGGAGGTAGTGAAGGACAGAGGAGACTGGTGTGCTGCAGTCCATAGAATAGCAAAGAGTTGGACACAGCTTAGTGGCTGAACAACAATAATAACAACAATCACATACACTTTGTTGCTTTTGTTTAAAACGTTCATTGCCTATGTTAAACATTTTTTCCTTGTAATGCAGTTTCTTATTTCACAGGGAAATTTTAATTCTCATTAACAATATAAGACACTCTTATTTTATCATATATATCTCATCTCCCTTTGTGTCTAAGCATCCATGTTCCTCAGACCATCCTATTTCCATCATCAACTCATTTCCGCATGTTTTTTGTACTTTGTCTTATTGCTAATCATTGTCATCAGCAGTCAGAGATAATGTCATTCATGCTTATGATTTTTATGAACAGTCTGGATTTATGAAGATAAAAGTCACAAACCTGGTACTCTAAATATAGACATTATATTACATAACAATTTAATCAAAATTTTCTTCCAACATTTTAAAATGAAAATAATTTTTTATATGTGAGGATACATGTATAATATTTATTTTTTCATTAACCTAACTTGGAGGCACACATTTCTATAAATCCTTATAGTTCTCATAAGAACTATACCTTTGCATTAAGTTTTGGGATTGAAAGTATGACTCCTCAAACTTTATTCTTCACTTTTCAGATTTTTTTTTTTGGATTATTTGGGATTTCTTGCAATTCCATATGAAACTTCTCTACAATTTCACACTAATTTTAGTATTTGCATTTCCATTTTTGCATAAAATGGCTTTTGATAAAGATTGAATTAAATATGCACTCTAGGGGATATTGTTATCTTAATTATGTTAAGTCTACAAGGTTATGAATACAGGATACGTTTATATGTACCTATGTTCAGTTGCTTCATTCGTGTCTGACTCTGTGTAACCTCATAGACTGTAGCACACCAGGCTCCTTTATCCAAGGGATTCTCCAGGCAAGAATACTGGTGTGGGTTGCCATTTCCTCCTCCAGGGAATTTTCCTGACCCAGGTATCGAATCTGTGTCTCCTGCGTCTCCTGCATTGTAGGCGGATTCTTTACCCACTGAGTTACCCTATGTCTTCTTTAATTTCTTTCAGTGATTTTTTTTTTTTTTTAGTTTTTAGTGTACAATTCATCCACCACTTTGGTAAATTTATTCATAAGTATTTTATTGTTTCTGATGGTGCTGTCAACATACTTATTTTCTTAATTTTGTTTTTAGACTATTAATTCTTAATATACAAAAATATAGATTATTTTGTATTAATACTAATAGTTTCTTCGTGTGTGTGAGGATTCCTTGGATTTTTTTTTTCTACATAAGATCATGTCATTTGTTAGTATAGTTTTACTTCTTCCTTTCCAATTTGTATGCCTTTTATTTCTATTTCTAGTCTAATTTTTCTGACATTAATCTTCAGGAAAATATTAAATAGAAGTGATGAAAGGGAGAATATTCTGATCTTATGAGGTAAGCTTTCAGCTTTTCACCATTAAGTATGAGTCTTAGTTATGGGTCAGACCTTCCAGATATGTTCAGGACTGGAAAAGTTCACTTTTTATGCCAATGAATGCTCAGACTACAGTACAGTTGCACTCATTTCATATGCTAGCAAAGTAATGCTCAAAATTCTCCAAGCCAGGCTTCAACTATACATGAACCTTGAAATTCCAGATATTCAAGCTGGATTTAGAAAAGGCACAGGAACCAGAGATGAAAATGCCATAATCTGTTGGATCATTGAAAGAGCACAAGAGTTCCAGAAAAACATCTACTTCTGCTTTATAGACTATGCCAAAGCCTTTGTGTGGATCACAGCAAATTGTGGAAACTTCTTAAAAAGATGGGAAACCAGACCACCTGACCATACAGATTTCCGAAATCTGTATGCAGGTCAAGAAGCAACAGTTAGAACTAGACATGAAACAACAGACTGGTTCCAAATAGGAAAAGGAGTACATCAAGGCTGTATATTGTCACCCTGCTTATTTAACACATATGCAGAGTACATCATGCAAAATCCTGGACTGGATGAAGCACAAGCTGGAATCAAGATTGCCGGGAGAAATATCAATAACCTCAGATATGCAGATGACACCACCCTTATGGCAGAAAGTGAAGAAGAACTAAAGAGCCTCTTGATGAAAGTGAAAGAGGAGAGTGAAAAAGTTGGCTTAGAGCTTAACATTCAGAAAACTAAGATCATGGCATATGGTCCCATCACTTCATGGCAAATAGATGGGGAAACAGTGGAAACAGTGACAAACTTTATTTTGGGGGGCTCCAAAGTCACTGCAGATGGTGACTGCAGCCATGAAATTAAAAGATACTTGCTCCTTGGAAGAAAAGTTGTGACCAACCTAGACAGCATATTAAGAAGCATAGACATTACTTTGCCAACAAAGGTTGGTCTAGTCAAAGCTATGGTTTTTCCAATAGTCATGTATGGATGTGAGCGTTGAACTGTGAAGAAAGCTGAGCACCGAAGAATTGATGCTTTTGAAATGTGGTGTTGGAGAAGACTCTTGAGAGTCCCTTGGCCTGCACAGAGATCCAACTGGTCCATTCTAAAGGAGATCAGTCCTGGGTGTTCATTGGAAAGACTGATGTTGAAGCTGAAACTCCATACTTTGGCCACCTGATGTGAAGAACTGACTCATTGGAAAAGACCCTGCTGCTGGGAAAGATTGAAGGTGAGAGGAGAAGGGGATGAGATGATTGGATGGCATCACTGACTCAGTGGACATGAGTTTGAGTAAACTCTGGGAGCTGGTGATGGACAGGGAGGCCTGGCATGCTGCAGTCCATGGGGTCACAAAGAGTTGGACATGACTGAGTGACTGAACTGTGACTGTAACTACATAATCTGTTTATCTCAAATGTCATCAGAAGCAAAAAGGTAAGAATCTAGAATATAAAATTGCGATTAAATTGTCTTATTATGTAACACTGAGATCTTGGTTACTGCTTATTATTGAAAATAGCATGTTTAATATTTATTTATTTTGGACTCAATATAGATTCTTTTATGGAATTTTCCTGATTATTGCATCTTGGTTGTACAGTGAAAGAAATATTGTTTCTCATTGCCCCTAAGGCTGGAATTCTTTCTGGTATTTTACGTATTGTATCAGTCAGGGTCCAGCCAGGAGACAGTCCACAGTGTGATTTGAATATAAAAAGTTCACATGCAATTATTAATTATAGCAGGGTATTATCTATAAAAGGGTAATAAGGTCTTCCCTGGTGGTTTGATGGTTAAAAATCTGCCGTGTAATGCAGGGACATTGATTGATCACTGGTGCCGGAGGATCCCACATGCCTCGGAACAACTGTGCCCGTGTGCCACAGCTACTGAACCCGTGCTCTTGAGCCTGGGAACCACAGCTACTGAGCCCACGCACTGCAACTACTGAAGCCTGTGTGCCCGAGAGCCTTGCTCCACAACAAGAGAAGCCACTGCAACGAGAAGCTCATGTACTGTAACAGAGAGCAGCCCCAGCTGACTGCAACTAGAGAAAGCCCATGCGCAGCACCAAAGACCCAGCGCAGCCAAAATAATCAAATAAATCTTTTTCAAAAAGGAGGGAGGTAATGAGGTCTATAAAGAAGGACTTCCACTGAGAGATGAGCATCCAAAGAAGGAACATTTAGAATGTGAGCATCTCCCCAAACTTGAGATTCCAGTCTTATGGAGAAGGTGTAGCTGCTGTCCATTGAATGGCAGAAAATTTTGACTGAGTTGCCTTGGTCCAGAACTATTTCATGATCGCTGAAGAGGTTGGCAGGCATGAAACGTCTCTGGAACTGGCAAGACAGGAGCCTTCCACTGCAGTGGCGGTTAACTGAAAGTCATGAACAAGGAATTAAGGCCTTGAGCAGCAAGCAGGAAAAACCCATTTTGGGTGCAGGTGGAGAAAGGCTGGCAGAGAACACCCCTCTGATAGCACAGAGGGTAAAGAATCTGTCTATAATGCAGGAGACCCAGGTTTGATCCCTGGGTGGGGAAGATCCTCTGGAGAAGGAAATGGCAACCCACTCCAGTATTCTTACCTGGAGAATTCTATGGACAGAGGAGCCTGGTGGGCTACAGTCCATGGGGTCACAAAGAGTTGGACACGACTGAGTGACTAACACACACACACATGGTACATCTAGACTGAGTTGGAAAATTGATTACCGGGGTGCCTGTGAAATTTATTGGAATCTTCCTGTAGATGGGCCAGTGAAACTCAATGGGAAAGTGTCCGTGGAAGGGTCAGTAAAACTGGAAGGCTGCTGCTGCTGCTGCTGCTAAGTCACTTCAGTCGTGTCTGACTCTGTGCGACCACATAGATGGCAGCCCACCAGGCTCTCCCGTCCCTGGGATTCTCCAGGCAAGAACACTGGAGTGGGTGGCCAGTTCCTTCTCCAATGCATGAAAGTGAAGTCGCTCAGTCCTGGCCGACTCTTAGCGACTCCATGGATTGCAGCCTACCAGGCTCCTCCGATCATGGGATGTGTCAATAAAAGTGAAAGGAAGTGTCAGTAAAAGCGAAAGGAAGCGCCAGTGAAAGCCATCCCTCCCGCCTTCCGCGATTATAACACACGCAATGTTGAAAGCTACAGAGCCAGAACAAGATGAAAAAGAAACATATTTAATCCAGAGAAAGATGTCTCTTTGAACATTTCTCCTGATCAAGCTTAACATCATGTCAGGTTAAGGACAGGGAGAAATGCTCACAGGATCCATTTTCATTAATATGGAGTGGGCAATAATCGGTTTATTTGTAGCTGAGAGGCAATTAATTGATAACTGGCATAAGAATTTTATCCTTAACTCTTTGAACCCATTTTCTATACACTGAGGCTCAAATATATAGTGTAATATGACTGAGCCTTAAGTTAAAGTCAGAACTGAGATATATACTGAGATATGACTCTTTATCCTACATACTTTTTGCTTATTATACAGCCTGAAGTAAGACTTCCCTTTTTTTTTGTTGGTAATAAGTGACTGCAATAATTTTTTTATTGTAAAACCAAAAAATAAGCAAGCATCTAATTTGTTGAAAGATTCTGTATAACTGAATTTTGATAATTTCATATAATTTCACTATCACTTATGCTCTGGTACCTCATTAATCCTTCACTGATGAGCGCAGGCAGAGATGAGCAGTCACTTGGAGGTGGTATTGTAAAACAGATTTAAACATCTTTGTTATTTAAATTTTTAACTCTGAATTTTCATGGCTCAGTAAGTACGCTGTTGTGGTGGTGGTGTTTAGTCCCTAATTCGTGTCTGACTCTTCTGAGACCCCATGGACTGTACCCTCCAGTCTCCTCTGTCCCTGGGATTTCCCAGGCAAGAATACAGGAGTGGGTTGCCATGCCCTCCTCCTGGGGCATCTTCCCAACCCAAGGTTGGAACCCACGCAGATTCTTTACCACTGAGCCATGTGGGAAGCCCTTCTATTTACCTAGGTCTTCTTTAATTTCTTTTAGTGATGTTTTCAGTTTTCAGTGTACAATTTATCCACCGTTTTGGTAAAATTTATTCATAAGCATTTCGTTCTTTCTGATAGTACTGCCTACATAATTATTTTTTAATTTTTTAAAAATGGTTAATTCCTAATATATTAAAATATAGCTGTTTTGTATTGATTCTAATAGTTTTATTGTGTGTGTGGGTTATTTAGATTTTTTTCTACAGAAGATAATGCCATTTGGTAGTATGGTTTTACTTCTTCCTTTCCAATTTGTATACCTTTTATTTCTATTTCTAGTCCAATTTTTCTGACATTACTCTTCAGGAAAATATTAAATAGAAGTGATGAAAGTGAACATGTTCTGATTTTTTGAGGTAAGCTTTCAGCCTTTCACCATTAAGTATGTCTTCGCTATAGGAGAAACCTTAGGTTTCTTATAGGAGACCGCATATTTAATAGATAGAAATTCCTATCTGACATCAAGAGTTTCTTTTATTTGAGTCATCACTCTTTTGGATGGTTTTTCAACCTAAGATGGTGACATGAACAATGGTAAGTGCTATGAAACCTACGAGGAAATTTAAAAAAAATCATACAATCTCCATTAAACTATTATAAATGGTCAATGGACAATTTTATTATTAAATATATTTATGTTTAATTGGAGGATAATTGTCCTAATGTGTTCATCAAAACCCAGTATTGTGTTGGGCTTTATAACAATAAAATAGTTACACATTACAGCTAACAAATCACTATCAACTATGATACATAAAGTGAACAGTTGGCAATGAAAAGTTATTGGATTTTTAGTTACAGTAACAAAATGAAATGTACTGTACACAATTTTTCCAGCATAGTCTCTGTCTCAATAAAAGGTAGTTAGTAATTATCTCCCCTTTCTATCATTTCTTGGCTATCTATGAAGGCAGTTAGGATTTTGGTCAGGGAAATGGATCTGATTCTGATTACTGACTCTTTGGTATATATGCTTTAATACCTACCATCCCTTTTCCTTCAATTTCACCACTTGTAAAATTGGGATAATAGCAGCGTTATAACAATCTCTTTGTATTGTTAGAGAGATTAGTGGTAAATACCAATCTACTTAGTATTTCTTTCATTTTATTAGATGAAAAATCTATGAATCCGTGTACAAGGTTGAAACTAGTAAAAATAAACACCAATTTGGTAGAATTTAGATTCTAAAGATGGAAAGAATGGTTTTGATATATGTTTTTCTCTTTTTCTGGGAACTTATTTCTGTTCCCCTCAGTGCAGAATGTATAGTTTGCAGTGACTAATTTACTTCTTTATTCTTTACATACTCCTTGTTGAGATCATCTAAAATACACTTTGACCTTTGTATCAGATGAATTAACGTTCGGCTCTAAAGCACATTTATAAGACACCTGAAGTAACTTTCCTACTACACAATTTCCTAATGGCATTTTCCATCTGGGCATTTCTCAAGGTATAGATTAAGGGATTTAACATGGGAGTTATCACAGTATAAAATACAGCAACTGCTTTATCAACAGGTAAGGTAGCTGCGGGTCTCATGTACACAAATATGCAGGGAACAAAGTATAAGACGACCACTGTGATGTGGGAGATGCAGGTGGAGAGGGCTTTTCATCTTGCTTCCAAGCTGTAGGCCCTTAGGGAATGCAAGATGACCACATAGGAGACCAGCAGGAGAAGGAAGTTTAAGAGACAGATGAAGCCACTGTTGGCAGCAATGAAGAGCCCTAGAGTGTGGGTATCAGTGCAGGCAAGACTGAGCAAAGGGTTCAGGTCACACATAAAGTGATCTATGACGTTAGGGCCACAGAAGGGTAAGCGGAAGATGAAGAGGATCTGTATGAATCCATGAAGAAAGCCTCCCACCCATGACACTCCCACTAGCAGCCCACACATCTGCCAGTTCATGATGCTTGTATAGTGCAAGGGCTTGCAGATGGCCACATAGCGGTCATAGGCCATCACAGTAAGAAGGCTGACTTCTGCACCTCCAAAGAAATGTTCCCCAAAGATTTGGGTCATGCATCCATTAAATAAGATGGTCTTCTTTTCATGGAGTGAATCTACAATCATCTTAGGCTGCAGTCCATGGGGTCGCCAAGAGTCGGACACGACTGAGTGACTTCACTTTCACTTTTCACTTTCATGCATTGAAGAAGGATATGGCAACCCACTCCAGTATTCTTGCCTGGAGAATCCCAGGGACGTTGGAGCCTGGTGGGCTGCTGTCTATGGGGTTGCAGAGAGTCGGACGCAACTGAAGCGACTTAGCAGCAGCAGCAAGCTTATTAAACTTCATTCTCAGTTCAGTTCAGTTCAGTCACTCAGTCGTGTCCGACTGCGACCCCATGAATTGCAGCACGCCAGGCCTCCCTGTCCATCACCAACTCCTGGAGTTCACTCAAACTCATGTCCATTGAGTAGGTGATGCCATCTAGCCATCTCACCCTCTGTCGTCCCCTTTTCCTCCTGCCCCCAATCCTTCCCAGCATCAGAGTCTTTTCCAATGAGTCAACTTTTTGCATGAGATGGCCAAAGTACTGGAGTTCCAGCTTTAGCATCATTCCTTCCAAAGAACAGCCAGGGCTGATCTCCTTTAGAATGGACTGGTTGGATCTCCTTGCAGTCCAAGGGAGACTTCTTCATTCTAATAAGTAATAAATACCCAGAATTTACTGAGTGTGAATTCTTTCTTTCTTTCTTTTTTTTTAAATGAAGAAACAATTCTGAGTTCTTAAGGTTATTCCAATTACCTCCTAGGAGAAAATTCTTTTAATAATGTAGATGTGAGGAACTTTTGTAAACCCATGGGAGGGAGACCTTAATCATCTGAAATGGTTCAGGGTCTAACTTGAAGTAGTGTATTTCCCAGATAATGGCAATTAAGTGTAAAAAGAGGTAGAGGATGGATGTAAAGCTTAGGAATTTTCCTTTTACTCTCTAAGAAATGGGGGACCATGAAAGGTCATTGAAAATATGAGTGGAAGGATGAAAGACATTTGATGAAGACGGAATCTTGGATGTTATTCTACTAAAGCTTTTATGTGTCTTGGATGAAGTTGGCAGGGTTTCAGTGAATGGATGGAAGATGGAGATGGAAACCACAATAGCAAAGTACTTAGAATAGTTGAAAAAGGAGTACCACTACAGTGTGCACGTGCTAAGTTGCTTCAGTCATGTCCACCTCTCTGTGACCCCATGGACTCTAGCCCACCAGGCTCCTCCCTCCATGCGATTCTCCAGGCAAGAACATTGGAGTAGGTTGGATTCTTCCCAACAGGTTGTTATTGTTGTTTAGTCGCTAAGTCATGTCTGACTCTTTTGTGACCCTCATGGACTGTAACCGCTCCACACTCCTCTGTTCATGGGATTTTTCTTGCAAGAATACTGGAGTGGGTTTCTATTTTCTTCTCCATGGGGATCTTCCTGACCTAGGGATCAAACCCATGTCTCCTGCTTTGGCAGGCAGATTCTTTACCACTGAGCCACCAGGAAAGCCCAAAGAATGGGTACGAGAGCTAATTAAAAGTATTCATCATGCATGTTGACTAAACCTAATTACTTTGCAATACGTACAGCAGGTACATTCCAATAATTTTTTGCTATGTCCACAGTATATTATCACATGCTTTCTTTTCCTAGTAATAACAATTTGCAAGGTTGGTATTGTATCATTCATTTGGTGCATGAGGAAACAATCTCACAGACTAACATTAATAGTTTGATAAAAGTGCTAATATTAACTAAAACTACACACTTAGTTGCTTTAAATGTTATGCAGACATTTGGTTTTAATCCCTGATACAAACCTACAAGATGGTTACTACCATCAGTTTTATGCTTATTTTACACATTAAGAAATAGTAGCATAGAGAAATTAAGGATTCTGTTCAAGGCCAAGCAGCTAAAATTTTAGGCAGAGCTAAGATCAGTTCAGGGGGGGAGGGAAAGATGGCGGAGGAATAGGACGGGAAGATCACTTTCTCCCTCACAAATTCCTCAAAAGAACATTTCAACGCCGAGCAAACTCCACAAAACAACTTCCGTAGGCTGGCAGAGGACATCAGGCAACCAGAAAAGCAGACCATTGTCTTCAAAAACAGGTAGGAAAAAATATAAAAGACGAGAAAGGAGACAAAGGAGGTGGGGAGGGAGCTCAGTCCTGGGAAGGGAAGCCCATCCAGGGAAGGGAATTTTAAGAAGAGAGGTTTCCAAACACCAGGAAACACTCTCCCTGCCGAGTCTGTGGCGAGCCTTGGAAACACAGAGGGCAACATAACAGGAAGGAAAAATAGATAAATAATTAAAACCAAGAGATTACAAGCCCAACAGTAACTCCCCCAGCGGAAAAGCAGCACAGACGCCTGCACCCGCCACTGGGAAGTGGGGGCAGGGCAGGGACGCGCGGGAGGCGCGGGCTGCAGAGCTTTGTAAGAATCGGGCAGGAACGCCCCACGCGCAACCAGAACGACCTAACTTGGGCTAGCAAACCAGACTGTGGGATAGCTACCACGCGAAAAGCTCGAACATAAGACACCGACCGCCAGGACCGAGCACAGAACAAAGGATGGAACGGAAAAAGCCGGCTGCAGACCATCCCCCGCCGGGGACAGGCAGCCAGAGCCGTAAGGACTGGAAAGGGGCAATTGCAGACCCGGAGAGACTTTACGTACCTAACTGCAAGCAGGCTCCTTTGCTAAGACTTCTGGGGGTGCTGGACAGTCACAATCTGCCTCACGGGGTGCGCCAGCGGTCCACCCAGAGAGCTGAGCGGCAGCTGCGGAAAAGGTGACAAGCCGCGGCGATTGCGCTCGCCAAACTCCTGAGCTACTTGGACCTGGGAAGGGCACAAAGCGCAGTCCCAGCCGCATTTGTGCCTCTGAGGGCTGCCTGAGCGCCGAACCTGAGCGGCTTGGACCGGGGAAGTGCACGCAGCCTAGGGCAGGCCCCAGACGGTTCCCAGCTGAGCATCGTAGAGCCGGAGCGGTTTGTGCGCCGCGAGAAAGGACAGGTCAAGCGGGGCAGAGATACTGTGTACACACGACAGTGCTATTTGTTTGCAGCATCCCCCCTCCCCACAGCGCGACTGAACTAGTGAGCCTAAAAAACCAGCAAACAGAAGAAGTTAAACAGAGGGAACCACCTTGGAAGTGAGCCCACACGGCCCATAACATCAGAGAAGAGCCAGATAAATTTTTAATATTTTTAAAATCATTCCTTTTTTTTTTTTGCTTTTTGCTTTTTTTTCCCTAGCTTTTTTAAATTGTTAAGTCTTCTGTTTCTCCTCTAATTTTTATTTCTATAACCTAGTATTACTATTTTTAAAAAAAAACACTTTTTTTTTTTAAGGCAAACACCATATATACTCTTTTGATGGTTGTTGGTGTTTTGTTTTGTTTTGTTTTGTGTTTGTTTTTTAAATAATTCTTTTTTTCTTTCTTCCTTTTTCCTTCTGCTTTTCTTTAATATTGTATCTTTGATAATCCAACCTCTACTCCAGATTTTTAATCTTTGCTCTTAGGTTTTTGTTGTCAATTTTGTACATTTAAAAACCCAAACTTCACTACCCAAGTTTACCTGAGAGTGAGATTACTGGCTTGACCACTCTCTCCTCCTCTGGACTCTCCTTTTTCTCCACCAGGTGGCCTCTGTCTCTTTTCTCCCCCATCTCTTCTCTATCCAACTCTGTGAATCTCTGTGTGTTCCAGACGGTAGAGAACACCTAAGGAACTGGTTACTGGCAGGATTTGTCTCTCTCCTATTCATTCCTCTCTCTTATCCTCCTGGTCACCTCTGTCTACTTCCTCCCTCTCCTCTTCCCCATATAACTCTGTAAATACCTCTGAGCGGTCCAGACTATAGAGCGCACATAAGGAAGTGACTACTGGCTAGCTTGCTCTCTCCTCTCTTGATCTCACCGCATCTCATTCCAGTTACCTCTAACTACCCCTCCATCTTCTCTTCTCCTTGTAACTCAGTGAACCTCTCTGAGTGTCCCTCAATGGGGAGAAACTTTTCATCTTTAACCTAGATGTTTTATCATCGGTGCTGTATAGATGGAGAAGTCTAGAGGCTACTGTAAAAATAAAACTGAAAACCAAAAGCAGGAAGCTTAAATCCAAAGCCTGAAAACATTAGAGAACTCTTGAATTCAGGGAACATTAAGCAATAGGAGCTCATCAAATGCCTTCATACCTACACCGAAACCAAGCTCCACCCAAGGGCCAACAAGTTCCAAAACAAGACATACCACCCAAATTCTCCAGCAACACAGGAACACTCCCCTGAGCCTCAATATACAGGCAGCTCAAAATTATCCCAAAACCTTTGATGTCTCATAACCCATTACGGGTCACTTCACTGCACTCCAGAGAGAAGAAACCCAGCTCAACCCACCAAAACTCCAACACAAGCCTCCCTAACCAGGAAACCTTGACAAGCCACTGATAGAACCCCACCCAAAGTGAGGAAGCTCCATAATAAAGAGAACTCCACAAATTACCAGAATATAAAAGGCCACCCCAAACGCAGCAATATAACCAAGATGAAGAGACAGAGGCATACTCAGCAGGTAAAGGAAGAGGAGAGTTGCCCACCAAACCAAACAAAAGAGGAAGAAGTAGGGAATCTACTGGAGAAGGAATTCCGAATATTGATAGTGAAAATGATCCAAAATCTTGAAATCAAAATGGAAACACAGATAAATAGCCTAGAGACAAGGATTGAGAAGATGCAAGAAAGGTTTAACAAGGACCTAGAAGAAATAAAAAAGAGTCAAAATATAATGAATAACGCAATAAATGAGATCAGAAACACTCTGGAGGCAACAATTAGTAGAATAACGGAGGCAGAGGATAGGATTAGTGAAATAGAAGATAGAATGGTAGAAATAAATGAATCAGAGAGGAAACAAGAAAAACGAATTAAAAGAAACGAGGACAATCTCAGAGACCTCCAGGACAATATGAAACGCTCCAACATTCGAATTATTGGAGTCCCAGAAGAAGAAGACAGAAAGAAAGATCATGAGAAAATCTTTGAGGAGATAATAGTTGAAAACTTCCCTAAAATGGGGAAGGAAATAATCACCCAAGTCCAAGAAACACAGAGAGTTCCAAATAGGATAAACCCAAGGCGAAACACCCCAAGACACATATTAATCAAATTAACAAAGATCAAACACAAAGAACAAATATTAAAAGCAGCAAGGAAAAACAACAAATAACACACAAGGGGATTCCCATAAGGATAACAGCTGATCTGTCAATAGAAACTCTTCAGGCCAGGAGGGAATGGCAAGACATACTTAAAGTGATGAAAGACAATAACCTACAGCCCAGATTACTGTACCCAGCAAGGATCTCATTCAAATACGAAGGAGAAATCAAAAGCTTTACAGACAAGCAAAAGCTGAGAGAATTCAGCACCACCAAACCAGCTCTCCAACAAATTCTAAAGGATATCCTCTAGACAGGAAACACGAAAGGGTGTATAAACCCGAACCCAAAACAATAAAGTAAATGGTAACGGGATCATACTTATCAATAATTACCTTAAACGTAAATGGGTTGAACGCCCCAACCAAAAGACAAAGACTGGCCGAATGGATACAAAAACAAGACCCCTCTATATGCTGCTTACAAGAGACCCACCTCAAAACAAGGGACACATACAGACTGAAAGTGAAGGGCTGGAAAAGATATACCACGCAAATAGAGACCAAAAGAAAGCAGGAGTGGCAATACTCATATCCAATAAAATAGACTTTAAAACAAAGGCTGTGAAAAGAGACAAAGAAGGCCACTACATAATGATCAAAGGAACAATCCAAGAAGAAGATATAACAATTATAAATATACATGCCCCCAATATAGGAGCACCACAATATGTAAGACAAATGCTAACAAGTATGAAAGGGGAAATCAACAATAGCACAATAATAGTGGGAGACTTTAATACCCCACTCACACCTATGGACAGATCAACTAAACAGAAAATTAACAAAGAAACGCAAACTTTAAATGATACATTAGATCAGTTAGACCTAATTGATATCTATAGGACATTTCACCCCAAAACAATGAATTTCACCTTTTTTTCAAGTGCTCATGGAACCTTCTCCAGGATAGATCACATCCTGGGCCATAAATCTAAACTTGATAAATTCAAAAAATCGAAATCATTCCAAGCATCTTTTCTGACCATAATGCAGTAAGATTAGATCTCAATTACAGGAGAAAAACTATTAAAAATTCCAACATATGGAGGATGAACAACACACTTCTGAATAACCAACAAATCACAGAAGAAATCCAAAAAGAAATCAAAATATGCATAGAAACTAATGAAAATGAAAACACAACAACCCAAAACCTGTGGGACACTATAAAAGCAGTGCTAAGAGGAAAGTTCATAGCAATAGAGGCATACCTCAAGAAACAAGAAAAAAGTCAAACAACCTAACTCTACAACTAAAGCAACTAGAAAAGGAAGAATTGGAGAACCCCAGAGTTAGTAGAAGGAAAGAAATCTTAAAAATTAGGGCAGAAATAAATGCAAAAGAAACAAAAGAGACCATAGCAAAAATCAACAAAGCCAAAAGCTGGTTCTTTGACAGGATAAATAAAATTGACAAACCATTAGCCAGACTCATCAAGAAGCAAAGAGAGAAAAATCAAATCAATAAAATTAGAAATGAAAATGGAGAGATCACAACAGACAACACAGAAATACAAAGGATCATAAGAGACTACTATCAGCAGTTGTATGCCAATAAAATGGACTACGTGGAAGAAATGGACAAATTCTTAGAAAAGTACAATTTTCCAAAACTGAACCAGGAAGAAATAGAAAATCTTAACAGACCCATCACAAGCATGGAAATGGAAACTGTAATCAGAAATCTTCCAGCAAACAAAAGCCCAGGTCCAGACGGCTTCACAGCTGAATTCTACCAAAAATGTAGAGAAGAGCTAACACCTATCCTCCTCAAACTCTTCCAGAAAATTGCAGAGGAAGGTAAACTTCCAAACTCATTCTATGAGGCCACCATCACCCTAATACCAAAACCTGACAAAGATGTCACAAAAAAAGAAAACTACAGGCCAATATCTCTGATGAACATAGATGCAAAAATCCTCAACAAAATTCTAGCAATCAGAATCCAACAACACATTAAAAAGATCATACACCATGACCAAGTGGGCTTTATCCCAGGGATGCAAGGATTCTTCAATATCCGCAAATCAATCAATGTAATTCACCACATTAACAAATTGAAAAATAAAAACCATATGATTATCTCAATAGATGCAGAGAAGGCCTTTGACAAAATTCAACATCCATTTATGATAAAAACTCTCCAGAAAGCAGGAATAGAAGGAACATACCTCAACATAATAAAAGCTATCTATGACAAACCCACAGCAAACATTATCCTCAATGGTGAAAAATTGAAAGCATTTCCCCTAAAGTCAGGAACAAGACAAGGGTGTCCACTTTCACCGCTACTATTCAACATAGTTCTGGAAGTTTTGGCCACAGCAATCAGAGCAGAAAAAGAAATAAAAGGAATCCAAATTGGAAAAGAAGAAGTAAAACTCTCACTCTTTGCAGATGACATGATCCTCTACATGGAAAACCCTAAAGACTCCACCAGAAAATTACTAGAGATCATCAATGAATATAGTAAAGTTGCAGGATATAAAATCAACACACAGAAATCCCTTGCATTCCTATACACTAATAATGAGAAAGTAGAAAAAGAAATTAAGGAAACAATTCCTTAATTCACCATTGCAACGAAAAGAATAAAATACTTAGGAATATATCTACCTAAAGAAACTAAAGACCTATATATAGAAAACTATAAAACACTGGTGAAAGAAATCAAAGAGGACACTAATAGATGGAGAAATATACCATGTTCATGGATCAGAAGAATCAATATAGTGAAAATGAGTACACTACCCAAAGCAATTTACAAATTCAATGCAATCCCTATCAAGCTATCAGCCACATTTTTCACAGAACTAGAACAAATCATTTCAAGATTTGTATGGAAATACAAAAAACCTCGAATAGCCAAAGCAATCTTGAGAAAGAAGAATGGAACTGGAGGAATCAACTTGCCTGACTTCAGGCTCTACTACAAAGCCACAGTCATCAAGACAGTATGGTACTGACACAAAGACAGACACATAGATCAATGGAACAAAATAGAAAGCCCAGAGATAAATCCACACACATATGGACACCTTATCTTTGACAAAGGAGGCAAGAATATACAATGGAGTAAAGACAATCTCTTTAACAAGTGGTGCTGGGAAAACTGGTCAACCACTTGTAAAAGAATGAAACTAGATCACTTCCTAACACCGCACACAAAAATAAACTCAAAATGGATTAAAGATCTAAATGTAAGATCAGAAACTATAAAACTCCTAGAGGAGAACATAGGCAAAACACTCTCCAACATAAATCACAGCAGGATCCTCTATGATCCACCTCCCAGAATTCTGGAAATAAAAGCAAAAATAAACAAATGGGATCTAATTAAAATTAAAAGCTTCTGCACAACAAAGGAAAATATAAGCAAGGTGAAAAGACAGCCTTCGGAATGGGAGAAAATAATAGCAAATGAAGCAACTGACAAACAACTAATCTCAGAAATATACAAGCAACTTATGCAGCTCAATTCCAGAAAAATAAACGACCCGATCAAAAAATGGGCCAAAGAACTAAATAGACATTTCTCCAAAGAAGACATACGGATGGCTAACAAACACATGAAAAGATGCTCAACATCACTCATTATTAGAGAAATGCAAATCAAAACCACAATGAGGTACCACTTCACACCAGTCAGAATGGCTGCGATCCAAAAATCTACAAGCAATAAATGCTGGAGAGGGTGTGGAGAAAAGGGAACCCTCCTACACTGTTGGTGGGAATGCAAACTAGTACAGCCACTATGGAGAACAGTGTGGAGATTCCTTAAAAAATTGCAAATAGAACTACCTTATGACCCAGCAATCCCACTTCTGGGCATACACACCGAGGAAACCAGAATTGAAAGAGACACATGTACCCCAATGTTCATCACAGCACTGTTTATTATAACCAGGACATGGAAACAACCTAGATGTCCATCAGCAGATGAATGGATAAGAAAGCTGTGGTACATATACACAATGGAGTATTACTCAGCTGTTAAAAAGAATTCATTTGAATCAGTTTGATGAGATGGATGAAACTGGAGCCAATTATACAGAGTGAAGTAAGCCAGAAAGAAAAACACCAATACAGTATACTAACACATATATATGGAATTTAGGAAGATGGCAATGACGACCCTGTATGCAAGACAGGGAAAGAGACACAGATGTGTATAACGGACTTTTTGGACTCAGAGGGAGAGGGAGAGGGTGGGATGATTTGGGAGAATGACATTCTAACATGTATACTATCATGTAAGAATTGAATCGCCAGTCTATGTCTGACGCAGGATGCAGCATGCTTGGGGCTGGTGCATGGGGATGACCCAGAGAGATGTTATGGGAGGGAGGTGGGAGGGGGGTTCATGTATGGGAATGCATGTAAGAATTAAAGATTGTAAAATTTAAAAAATAAAAAACTAAAAAAAAAAAATAAGATCAGTTCATAGTATGCATCTTTATTTTTTTGCTCCAAATCTTAATCCATGCTCTATACTGTCATGTTATAATAAGCAATGGAGAGCTAGTAACCTCCTTTTGAAATGACCATAAGTATTACACTTTCGATTACTTTAATACTATTTGAGAGGCAAGTTTATACTGATAAATTTCATCCACTCACACACACATACTCACACTCACACAAGCATTGATATCTCTGAACTCTCAAGCAGTAAGGAAACTGTGATATTGAATTCACTGAATAGCCCTTTCATCTTGACTTTTTCCTCAAACCTAACTCTCCCTTCTCTGATACCACCCCAAAGAATTGGACCCCAGATTTTTCTGCAAAATGTTGAGAAAGTCTCTGCCACTGGTTAAATAGTTTGGTTTGAGAATCAGAAAGACCCAGTTTGAATCCTGGTTCTTCTTCCAATTGCAACTTCTTTCATCTGAAGTGCATTTCTTTGGCACCTTACATTCTTATTTTCTCAGCTATAAAGTTAGAATAATAATATCCACTTCATAGATCAATAGTTGAGTCATTATGTATGAACACACCCACCTGCTATGGACACAAAAAGAACTTTTAGTTACTTTCGTGACTGTGTATACAGCTGTGGGATAGGGAGAGTTAACATTTGGAGCAGTAATACAGAACACTGATTAACCATGCTTCAAACTCCAGAAGAATTAATACTAATTTTACTCTCAAAGAAACAACAGAGGCTGATATTATCCATAGCAGATTTCCCCAGGAAGGGTCACCATATTTATAGTTGATGAATCTACTGGTGATTTATGCTAATGATATTTGTAATTTTCTCTTTCAGGTATGTGAAGTATAATTAAATTTTGTTTTATCCTTATTATTAGTCCTGATCATTAAATAAGATGTTTCATGGCCAAGCATGGGGCCTGCTGTCACAAAGCTGGGTTCCTCAATTTGCTTAACCTCTTCAAGTCTCAAAATTTTCAAGTGTCAAATTCATGAATATCTTTTGAAAAATTGAAGTGTGGGGAAAATAATCTTTTACTATATTTGAAAAGTGTTGAAAAATAATGAGTTATACATATGAAGTAACAAATTAAAATGAGCATCAGCACTGTTGAAAAACTTACCTTAGCTTTTCACATGATTTTAGTGATGTTTGAATGTGTTCAGGAGCAGTTCCATATTCAAACTAACTTCTTATAGCAAGTAACTTTCAGTGTAAATGGTGTGACACTTGAGAAGGGCTTGTTAATTCTGAAATGAACAGTTGTTAAGAAATTGTATACATTGAACATGTATAAGTTCTTAGTGTATCAATTATATCTCATAAAACCTGTTTTAAAAGATAAAAGGGTTCTTAGAAGTTTAATTCTTTCCATCTAGCTTCTAAAGCCTCAAATGGTCTTCACAGAAAACGTGCTTTCTGATTTTGAATTTAGAATGGGTTAACTGGAATACTATGGACAACTGATTTGAATAAATGTCAGTGGTTCAGCAGCACAAGTAACAGAGTGTGAGGGAAGCATATTCAAATGGTTCATTCTGCCCATGATGAATCTTGTTCTAGAGAGGTGAACAGCAACACGGATCACTTCCACCTTCCTCTCGCATATTCATAGATATTCAAAGAGGCTTTGATAAGGTCCAGGGACCTTGTCTTATAGCTGCTGCTTTCTCTCCTAGGAATTAATTGTCTCCTTTGATGGCAAGGCTTTGTCCAGAAGCAAGTATTCTGGAATGACAGGGTGGAGAAATACTGTGAAGTGGGGAATAGTTTTCCCTTTGTGTGTGTGCATGGGAGTTCAGTTATGTTTGACTGTTTGTGACCCCATGGAGCCTGCCAGGCTTCTTTGTCTATGGAATTTTCCAGATGAGATTACATGAGTGGGTTGCCATTTCCTTCTCCAGGGGGTCTTCCTGACCCAGGGATCAAACCCATGTCTCTTGTGTGTCCTGCATCGGTAGGCAAGTTCTTTTCGAGCTGAGCCACTGGAGAAGCTCAGTATTCCCTTCACTTGGAAACTAAATCTGTGAGATTCCCTCTTTTCTATCAGGACCTGGATTGTTAAGAAAACTGAATGTCTTGTCAATAGCAAAGTGGCATAATTCCTGTGTGTGACATGTGATGAATCCCTGTTGACTCCTGTCATAGGAGAGTTTGTATTTTCTTATCAATTATTAAACCTTTATTGGAAACCATTACTGATTGCCTGAGGGCTAGATCACTGAGGACATACAATTAATGGCAGCCTTTTGAAAGTTCTTGAATCAAAAAGCTGTTTTTCTCCCTTCTACCTCCTCCTCCAGATTTATTGATGTATCACAGACAAATAAAATTTTGTTTTTAAGGTGTATAACAGCATTTAGATATAAGTATACATTGTGAAATAATCACCACAATCAAACTATTAACATATTTATCAATCATGGTGTTACCATTTTTTGTGGTGATAGCACGATCCACCCTCTTAGCAAATTCTCAGTGTACAATGCAATATTGTTAACTATAATCACATTGCTGTATAATATACTTCCAGAAATTATTCATCTTTCAGTTCAGTTCAGCCGCTTAGTTGTGTCTGACTATTTGCGACCCCAGGAATCGCAGCACGCCAGGCCTCCCTGTCCATCACCATCTCCCGTAATTCACTCAGACTCACGTCCATTGAGTCCGTGATGCCATCCAGCCATCTCATCCTGGGTCGTCCCCTTCTCCTCCTGCCCCCAATCTCTCCCAGCATCAGACTCTTTTCCAATGAGTCAACTCTTCACATGAGATGGCCAAAGTACTGGAGTTTCAGCTTTAGCATCATTCCTTCCAAAGAAGTCCCAGGGTTGATTTCCTTCAGAATGGACTGGTTGGATCTCCTTGCAGTCCAAGGAACTCTCAAGAGTCTTCTCCAACACCATAGTTCAAATGCATCAATTCTTCGGCGCTCTTCACAGTCCAACTCTCACATCCATACATGACCACTGGAAAACCATAGCCTTGAGTAGATGGACCTTAGTCGGCAAAGTAATGTCTCTGCTTTTGAATATGCTATCTAGGTTGGTCATAACTTTTCTTCCAAGGAGTAAGCGTCTTTTAATTTCATGGCTGCAATCACCATCTGCAGTGATTTTGGAGCCCCCCAAAATAAAGTCTGACACTATTTCCACCGTTTCCCCATCTATTTCCCATGAAGTGATGGGACTGGATGCCATGATCTTGGTTTTCTGAATGTTGAGCTTTAAGCCAACTTTTTCACTCTCCTCTTTCACTTTATTCAAGAGGCTTTTTAGCTCCTCTTCACTTTCTGCCATAAGGGTGGTGTCATCTGCATATCTGAGGTGATTGATATTTCTCCCGGCAATCTTGATTCCAGCTTGTGTTTCTAACAGTCCAGCGTTTCTCATGATGTACTCTGCATAGAAGTTAAATAAGAAGGGTGACAATATACAGCCTTGACGTACTCCTTTTCCTATTTGGAACCAGTCTGTTGTTCCATGTCCAGTTCTAACTGTTGCTTCCTGACCTGCATACAGATTTCTCAAGAGGCAGGTTAGGTGGTCTGGTATTCCCATCTCTTTCAGATTTTCCACAGTTTATTGTGATCCTTCCATAACTGAAATTTGGTTTCCCTTCATCAATCTCTGCTCATTTCTCCCTCACTGGTATTATACTCTTTGCTTCTATAGGTTTGACTATTTTAGATTCCATATATAAGTAATGGAGCTTCCCAGGAGGTGTTAGTGATAAAGAACCCACCTGCCAATGCAGGTAGATGTGAGAGACAGAGGTTTGATCCCTGGGTAAGGAAGATGCCCTGAAGGAGGTCATGGCAACCCACTCCAGGATTCTTGCTTGGACAATCTCATGGACAGAGAAGCCTGGCAGGCTACATTCCATGAGGTTGCAAAGAGTTGGACACAACTGAAGTGACTTAGCATACGCACACACATATAAGTAATACCATGTAGCATTTCTCTTGTCTATGTGGCTTATTGTATTTACCATAATGTTCTCCAGATTCATTTCATGCTCTTGCAAATGAAATTCCTTTTAAGAAAAAAACTATGTAATATTCTATTATATATATATATATATATATGTGTGTGTGTGTGTGTGTGTGTGTGTGTGTGTGTGTGTGTGTGTGTGTGTGTGCTATGTATCCTGGAGAAGGAAATGGCAACCCACTCCAGTATTCTTGCCTGAGAAATCCCATGGACAGAAGAGCCTAGTGGGCTACAGTCCATGAGGTCACAAAAGAGTTGACATGACATAGCAACTAAACACACACACCTGCCACATGATCTACCCATCTATCTGACATATACATTGTTTCTGTATTCCAGTTATTGTGAATGAACATGAGTCCCGGTATCTCTTCAGCATAATTATTTTAATTCCTTTGCCTATATACCCAGAAGTGAAAGTGCTGAATCAAAAGTAGTTCTAGTTTTAATTTTTTCAGAAATCTCCATTCTACTTTCTATAATTGCTTTGTTAGTTTACAAGGGTTTCCCTTTTTCCACATCTTTACCAACACTTGTTATTTTTGTGTTTTTTTTTTTATAATTACCATATAACTGTGATACCTCACTGATATTTTGACTTGCATTTTCCTGATGACTAGTGACATTTAACACTTTTTCATTTACCTACTATTGGAGAAGGAAATGGCAATCCACTCCAGTGTTCTTGCCTGGAGAATCCCAGGGATGGGGGAGCCTGGTGGGCTGCCGTCTATGGGGTTGCACAGAGTTGGACACGACTGAAGTGACTTAGCGGCAGCAACAGCAGCAGCATTTACCTATTGGCCATTGTAAGTATTCTTTTGAGAAATTCCCTATGCCCATTTTAAAATTAGGTTATTTGTTTTTTCACTATTGATTTATGCAAGTGACTTATGTGTGGGATATTAACCCCTTACTAGACATGTGGCTGTGGCTGCAAATATTTTCTCAGTTCACTGGCTGCCTTTTTATTCCTGACTGTTTCCTTTGCTGTGCAGGTTTTTTTTTTTTTTTTAATGCAGCCCACTTTTCGACTTTTACTTGTGGTGTCATATTTAAAAAATCATTACCTAGACCAATGTCAAGATTTTTCTGTGTTGTCTTCAAGTAGTTTTTTGTGTTTGTTTGTTTGTTTCCTGTCTCGTATTTAAGTCTAATCCATTTTGAGTTTTATTTTTTGTATACTGTGAGATAAGGATCTGATTTTTTTCTTCTGCATGTGGTTATCCAGAGTACACAAGCCATTACTGAAGAAACCATTCTTTTTCTTGACATCCTTGTGAAAGTTCAGTTGACTGTATGTATGTGGATGGCTTATTCCTAATTTGGAAATCAGGAATTGGTTGGTCTACAGTTCTATTCTTCTTGCTCAAGGTAACTTGGGATATATATATTTTTAATTGATCTCTATGAGTTTTTATGCAAGCACTGTTTTTTTTACTTTTCTCAGAGGGCTGTTTAAGTAGCCACAAAACCCAGAAGGCTCCATCTTACAATATTTTTCTTTCTTTGTACATATGAGTTTGTCAGTGTGGAATATTGGCAGTAAAAATGAGAACATAAATTTAAACACAAGAAAGTTCCAATTGTTCTGCATTCTTTTCATTTGAAGTTATTTTCCTTTGAGTAATTCCAAGAAGTATGTCTTGGTACTTTATTGTGGTTTTAATTTCTTGCTTCCCTGTTGCTAATTTTGTTGAGCACTGCTTTTCATGCCCTTATTGACCATTTATATATTTTCTTTAGTGATATTGCTGTTCATGTCCTTTGCACATTTAAAAATAGTTTTAAAATTATATAATACATATATATAATATATACATATATATGTATATGTATATAATTTTCTCCTTGCTCATGAATTGCCCTTTCACTTTTTAAAGTGGTGACATCTGATAGGGCATGCTCAGTCGCTTCTGTCATGTCTGATTCTGAGACCCCATGGACTGCAGCCAGCCAGACTCATCTCTCCATGGGATTCTCCAGGCAAGAATACTGGAGTGGGTTGCCATGCCCTCCTCCGGGGGGTCTTTGCATCCCAGGATTGAACTCGCGTCTCCTGTGTCACAGGCGGATTCTTTACCCACTGAGCCACCTAGATGGAGGTAGGTAGGTGTCTGATAGCTCAAGTTGCTACAATATATTATCTAAGGTATCCGGTTTTTAGGACTTCCCCTGTAGTCCAGTGGTTAAGAATCTGCCTACCAATGCAGGGGATGCATATTCAATCTCTGGTCCATGAAGATCCCACATGCTGCGAGGCAGTTAAGCCCATATGCCCCCACTACTGAAGCCCAAGCCCAAGCCCTCTGAGCCTGTGTACCACAACTGCTGAAGTCTGAGTGCCCTAGAGCTGGTGCTGTGCCATAAGAGAAACCGCAGCGACGAGAAGCCTGCACACTGCAACTAGCTCACCACAACTAGAGAAAGCCTGCGGGCAGCAGTGAAGATCCGGCACAGCCAAAAATAAGAATAGGTTACTAAGATAAATAAAATGTCTGCTTTTCATAAAAAATCAGGAGATGTGCTAAAAATGTATGACCCATACCAGGATGAAATACAGGCATCAAAAACTGTAAAAGGTTTAAAATCTTGATAAAGTCCATTTTTTCTTATTTTCTGCTTATTGGGTCATATCTAACATATATTGGTCTACTCAAACATTTAGAAATAGATATTATTTTAGATTAAGCATTAACTTGTGGGTCTGTGAATCACTTCATATTAATTTTAGGGTGTTGTGTTGGTAGTAGTGTTTTTTTTTTTTTCTCTTAGATATCCCATTGAAACAGCATAACTTGTTTAAAGTCTATTCTTTAATCATTGGAGTATCTTGACACCTTTGCAAAAAATTAATGCATTTGAGTTTTTCTCTGGATGTTCTAATACGTTTTTGAACATGTGCTCATGCTCAGTCGCTCAGTGGTGTCCAACTCTATGTGACCCCATGGACTATAGCCTGCCAGGCTTCCTTGCCCATGGAATCTTCCAGGCAAGAATACTGAGTGGATTGCTGTTTCCTTCTCCAGGGGATCTTTCCGACCCAGAGACTGAACCCATGTCTCCTGTGTTTCCTGCATTGGCAGGCAGATTCTTTACCACTGAGCCACCTAAGAAACCCATTTAAGTCATGAGTAACTGAAAGTCGCTCAGTCATATCTGACTCTTTGTGACCCTATGGGCTATACAGTCTATGGATTCTCCAGGCAGGAGTACTGGAGTGGGTAGCCATTCCCTTCTCCAGGGGATCTTCCCAACCCAGAAATTGAACCCAGTTCTTGCAGGCAGATTCTTTACCAGTTGAACCATCAGGGAAGCCCAAGAATACTGGAATGGGTAGCCTATCCCTCCTCCAGCAGACCTTCCCGACCCAGGAATCTAGCCAGGGTCTCCTGCATTGCAGGTAGAGTCTTTACTGGCTGAGCTACCAGGGAAGCCCCGTTTAAGTCATACTTATATTTTATTTCTTCATATGAATAATTTGTCTCTTCTCTATCATACTTTCTTGTCCTTATCCTTTCCTCCTCCTCCCTTCCTTATAATTCTAGCTAATGCTTTGTCTATTCTATTTAAGATTCCCAAAGAACCAGTTTTTTGTTTCACTGATTTTTCTATTGTTTTTATATCTTCTGTTTCAATGATTTTTGTTCTTAACCTTATTATTTCCTATTTTTTACCTACTTTCTGCTAATTTCCTCTTATTTTTCAACCTCTTTGAGTCAAAACCTTGGATAATTGATTCTAGACATTATTGACTTTTAAAAATTTTATTATTTATTAATTTATTTTTTACTTTATAATATTGTATTGGTTTTGCCACACATCAACATGAATCTGCCATGGGTGTACACGTGTTCCCAATCCTGAACCCCACTCCCACCTCCCTCCCCATACCATCCCTCTGGGTTATCCCAGTGCACCAGCCCCAAGCATCCTGTATCCTGCATTGAACCTAGACTGGCGATTCATTTCTTATATGATATTACACCAATACAGTATACTAATGCAAATATATGGAATTTAGAAAGATGGTAAGGATAACCCTGTATGCAAGATAGCAAAAGAGACACAGATGTATTGACTTTCTAATATAGGTATTTTATGGTTCTAATTTCTAAGGACTTCTCATGCTTCCCAGATGGACAAAAACATACAGTATTAGTCTTTTGCTGTCTGGCTTAATTCACTAAGCATGATATCCACTGAATCATCCATATTTTTGCGAATGGCACAATTTTATTTTTAACGACTCAGTAGTATTCCATTATGTGTGTGTGTATGTATGTGTATTTCACATCTTCTTTATCCATTAATCTGTTGATGGGGACCTAGGCTGCTTCCGTATGTTGGCTACTGTAAGCAGTGCTGCAGTGAACACTGGGGTGCATAGACTTTTTTGAATTCAGTTCAGTTCAGTTGCTCAGTTGTGTCTTCTCAGGTCTTCTGCTCTGAAAATGTCCATTCAGGTCTTCTGCCCATTATTTAGTTAGGCTGTTTGGTTTTTGATGTTGAGTTGTATGAGCCAGTCTGATGGGGAGTACATGAACCAACTGGTGTCTTTTACATTGTTGTTGGAAGTATATACGGATGCAAACACTTCAGAAATAAGTTTTATCTAGTTTGATCTAAACATTTGCATAACCTCAATTCTTAGGTTCACCTCCTAGATGTGTACCCAAGAAATAGTTGGCACCTGTACAATTGGAATTGTGTACTAGTCCTTATAGTAGACTGTCAGTAGCATATAAAGTGTGGACCCACCCAGAAACCTGTGAACCAACATCAGCTCTGAAGTACCACCGTGAATATTGCCTAAGACCACAGATTTCCCCCCAAATACTGCAGAATTCAGCACTGGTGACCTGCAGGGAGAAAGGGTGACCATATTTGTTGAGTGATGGGAAATAATTTATGAGGAATGTCAGACAAGGTGCATTTCTTTAGTCACTTGAAAACAAGTTTTCAAAATTTTCATGGAAATTTTATCTAGAGTTGGATCCTGGTTTTTTAAGTTAGTAAAAATACGGCTCCCATTTATTGATTTTTAAAAAAATGTTTTTCTGTTTAATCCTTGAAACAATGAAGATGAGGAAAACAGGCTGAGGAAGCTCAAGCAACTCATTTCAAGGTAAAGCTGACAGCACAGCTTAGGTTAGAGACTGGGCCTGTGCTTACCTAACAGCTGTGTGGCTGAGCTAAGCTGTCTTTATTCATATTTGAGTGAGTCACATATAACTGGTTTTTTCAGTTGCTCAATGCTTTCTAACTATTCTGCTTATGTAATTTTCCAGCTAATTGATAGTAATAACGAAAGCAAACAATATACTTGAAAGTGAAGTCGCTCAGTTGTGTCCGACTCTGCGACCCCATGGACTATAGCCTACCGGGCTTCTCTGTCCATGGGATTTTCCAGGCAAGAGTACTGGAGTGGGTTGCCATTTCCTTCATCAGAGGATCTTCCCAACCCAGCGATTGAATCTGGGTCTCCTGCATTGTAGGCAGACGCTTTACCGTCTGAGTCACCAGGGAAGTCAGTGGTATACCTGAAGGATGTTTCAGAAAGTATTGTTGATTGGAATTGGCTCAAAACAGGATGGAATTACCAATGTACTGGGTAGACTCACAGAGATACTTTCTTCACTATCCAACAGTGATATAGTCTGGCTCAATTCTTAAACCTGTCAATATTCCTAAACCCTCAGTTTATTTAAACTAGGCCTTAGGTAATATTTTTCAGCTTCAACTTCAGTATCAAATTTTAAAGAAAACCTTACCTGAACATTTCACTTCCATCCTTCTTGACACACACAGATAGATATACACTTGACACACACAGATACACACACTTTTCTACTCTCTCTCTTTTAAAATAGTTGAATTCTTGCATCACGATGGCAGGAATATTATTGAGGCTTTGGAGGCAGATTTGTATATACATTTCAGTTCTGCCACCACTCACTTCTGATCTTGGGCAAATTATCTAAACTCATACAGCTCATTTGTAAAGTGGGAATAATAATAGGACCCATCACAAAGTGTACCTCACATAATGTGTTTAATATAGAATCTCACCTTTAGCCCTCAATAGTTTGTTGCTATCATTTTTATTATTGAATAAAACTATCTGGTTCGTTGTAGATATTCCATAAACATTTACTGAAAAAAAAAATGAAATGAAGAATCCAAGTTCTGACTGTAGCCTTGTAATCCCATTCCTACAGATGGATTCCAACCCTTGCCAGAAATATCATTCTCTGGTCAGAGGAACCATAGAGGGAAGGGAAATGCATTTGGTTGTTATTTTGGCAAAGTCTCCCCAAATTAATTACTCTTCCCTTGAGAAAATAACGGAGAGATGAGTCACCCACTTGAATAAAACTAGTGTCTCTATATTGTAAGAATTGAAGGATTTGAGAAGAACTATGAAGTTTTTTGGTGAGTAAACCACAAAGGCAATGATCTTCTTTGTGGCTAGCCATGGTATTTAGTGAAATGATGAGAGAGGGCAGGTTGAGTCCCAAGGACCAAAATACCTGACTTTCCATTGAGTGTAGATGCTCTGAAAAAAATTGGAAGAAATGGCTTTGAAAGTTTCTAATCCAAAGTACTTTTTATACTGCTAATTTTTATAATTGGGTTTACATTTTTTTAGTGTTAGATATGTCTATTATGCTCTTAGGGCCCAGAAGACCAAGGTGAAGTTACTTAGTCATGTCTGACTCTTTGGGACCCCATGGACTGTAGCCTGCCAGGCTCTTTCGTCCATGGGATTTTCCAGGCAAGAGTACTGGAGTGGGTAGCCATTTCCTTCTCCAGAGGATCTTTCCAAACCAGGGACTGAACCCAGGTCTCCCACATTGCAGGCAGATTCTTTTACTGTCTGAGCCAAAACTTAAAATATTATAAACATCTATGAGTCCCAAAGAAATAGAAATGTGATACAGCTTCTGAAATCTTTCCTCTCTCTCTCAAACACAAATTCCTTTTAAATACAAAGTGCATGTATCTTCTGTCTGGGCTAGTTTATTACCTGAACAAGTCAGGCCAGGATGAGAAGTCTTCAGGCCAGGATGAGAAGTCTTCAGGCCAGGATGAGAAGTCTTCAGTTCAGTTTAGTTCAGTTGCTCAGTCATTTCCAACTCTTGGTGACCCCAGAATTGCAACACGCCAGGCCTCCCTGTCCATCTGCAACTCCCAGAGTTCACTCAAACTCATGTCCATTGAGTCTGTGATGCCATCCAGCCAGTCTGTGATGCCATCCAGCCATCTCATCCTCTATCGCCCCCTTCTCCTCTTGCCCCCAATCCCTCCCAGCATCAGAGTCTTTTCTAATGAGTCAACTGTTCACATGAGGTGGCCAAAGTATTGGAGTTTCAGCTATAGCATCAGTCCTTCCAAAGAATGCCCAGGACTGATCTCCTTTAGAATGGACTCGTTGGATTTCCTTGCAGTCCAAGGGACTCTCAAGAGTCTTCTCCAACACCACACTTCAAAAGCATCAATTCTTCAGTGCTCAGCTTTCTTCACAGTCCAACTCTCACATCCATACATGACCACAGGAAAAACCATAGCCTTGACTAGACGGACTTTTGTTGGCCAAGTAATGTCTCTTTTTAACAGGCTATCTAGGTTGGTCATAACTTTTCTTCCAAGGAGTAAGAGTCTTTTAATTTCATGGCTGCACTCACCAACTGCAGTGATTTTGGAGTCCAAAATAATAAAGTCTGACACTGTTTCCACTGTTTCCCATCTAGTTCCCATGAAGTGATGGGACCAGATGCCATGATCTTTGTTTTCTGAATGTTGAGCTTTAAGCCAACTTTTTCACTCTCCTCTTTCATCAAGAGGCTTTTTAGTTTCTTTTCACTTCTGCCATAAGCGTGGTGTCATCTGCATATCTGAGGTTATTGATATTTCTCCCAGCAATCTTGATTCCAGCTTGGGCTTCTTCCAGCTCAGCGTTTCTCATGATGTACTCTGCATAGAAGTTAAATAAGCAGGGTGACAATATACAGCCTTGACGTACTCCTTTTCCTATTTGGAACCAGTCTGTTGTTTCATGTCCAGTTCTAACTGTTGCTTCCAGGTCTGCATATAAGTTTCTCAAGAGGCAGGTCAGGTGCTCTCGTATTCCCATCTCTTGAAGAATTTTCACCAGTTTATTGTGATCCACACAATCAAAGGCTTTGGCATAGTCAATAAAGCAGAAATAGATGTTTTTCTGGAACTCTCTTGCTTTTTTGGTGATCCAGCTGATGTTGGCAATTTGATTTCTGGTTCCTCTGCCTTTTCTAAAACCAGCTTGAACATCAGGGAGTTCACGGTTCACGTATTGCTGAAGCCTGGCTTGGAGAATTTTGAGCATTACTTTACTAGCGTGTAAGATGAGTGTAATTGTGCGGTAGTTTGAGCATTCTTTGGCATTGCCTTTCTTTGGGATTGAAATGAAAACTGACCTTTTCCAGTCCTGTGGCCACTGCTGAGTTTTCCAAATTTGCTGGCATATTGAGTGCAGCACTTCCACAGCATCATCTTTCAGGATTTGAAATAGCTCCACTGGAATTTCATCACCTCCACTAGCTTTATTTATAGTGATGCTTTCTAAGGCCCACTTGACTTCACATTCCAGGATGTCTGGCTTTAGGTGAGTGATCACACCATCATGATTATCTGGTCGTGAAGATTTTTTTTGTACAGTTCTTCCATGTATTCTTGCCCCCTCTTCTTAATATCTTCTGCTTCTGTTAGGTCCATACCATTTCTGTCCTTTATTGAGCCCGTCTTTGCATGGAATGTTCCCTTGGTATCTCTAATTTTCTTGAAGAGATCTCTAGTTTTTCCCACTCTGTTATTTTCCTCTATTTCTTTGCAGTGATTGCTGAGGAAGGCTTTCTTATCTCTCCTTGCTATTCTTTGGAACTCTGCATTCAGATACTTATATCTTTCCTTTTCTCCTTTGATTTTTACTTCTCTTCTTTTCACAGCTATTTGTAAGGCCTCCCCAGACAGCCGTTTTGCTTTTTAGTATTTCTTTTCCATGGGGATGGCCTTGATCCCTGTCTCCTGTACAATGTCACGAACCTCCCTCCATAATTCATCAGGCACTTTATCTATCAGATCTTGTCCCTTAAATCTATTTCTCACTTCCACTGTATAGTCATAAGGGATTTGATTTAGGTCATACCTGAATGGTCTAGTGGTTTTCCCTACTTTCTTCAATTTGAGTCTGAATTTGGCAATAGGCAGTTCATGATTTGAGCCACAGTCAGCTCCCGGTCTTGTTTTAGCTGACTGTATAGAGCTGCTCCATCTTTGGCTGCAAAGAATATAATCAATCTGATTTTGGTGTTGACCATCTGGTGATGTCCATGTGTAGAGTCTTCTCTTGTGTTGTTGGAAGAGGGTGTTTTCTATGACCAGTGTGTTCTCTTGGCCAAACTCTATTAGCTTCTGCCCTGCTTCATTCCGCATTCCAAGGCCAAATTTGCCAGTCACTTTAGGTGTTTCTTGACTTCCTACCTTTGCATTCCAGTCCCCTATAATGAAAAGGACATCTTTTTTGGTGTTAGTTCTAAAAGACCTTGTAGGTCTTCATAGAACTGTTCAACTTCATCTTCTTCAGTGTTACTGGTTGGGACATAGGTTTGGATTACTGTGATATTGAATGGTTTGCCTTGGAAATGAACAGAGATCATTCTGTCATTTTTGAGACGGCATCCAACTACTGCATTTCAGACTCTTTTGTTGACCTTGATGGCTACTCCATTTCTTCTAAGGGATTCCTTCCCAGAGTGGTAGATATAATGGTCATCTGAGTTAAATTCACCCATTCCAGTCCATTTTAGGTCGCTGATTCCTAGAATGTCAACGTTCACTCTTGCCATCTCCTGTTTGACTACTTCCAATTTTCCTTAATTCATGGACCTGACATTCCAGGTTCCTATGCAATATTGCTCTTTACAGCATTGGACCTTGCTTCTATTACCAGTCACATCCACAACTGGGTATTATTTTTACTTTGGCTCCGTTTCTTCATTCTTTCTGGAGTTATTTCTCCACTGATCTCCAGTAGCACACTGGGCACCTACTGACCTGGGGAGTCACTCTTTCAGTATCCTATCATTTTGCCTTTTCATACTGTTTATGGGGTTCTCCAGGCAAGAATACCAAAGTGGTTTCCCATTCCCTTCCCCAGCGGACCACATTCTGGCAGACCTCTCCACCATGACCCACCCGTCTTGGGTGGCCCCATAGGGCATGTCTTAGTTTCATTGAGTTAGACAAGGCTGTGGTCCAAATGATTAGATTGACTGGTTTTCTGTGATTAGGATTTGTGTGTCTGCCCTCTGATGCCTCTTGCAACACCTATCGTCTTACTTGGGTTTCTCTTACCTTGGACGTGGGGTATCTCTTCATGGCTGTTCCAGCAAAGTGCAGCCGCTGCTCCTTACCTTGGATGAGGGGTATCTCCTCACAGCCGCTCCTCCTGACCTTGAACGTGGAGTAGCTCCTCTCGGCCCTCCTGTGCCCACACAGCCACTGCTCCTTGGGTGTGGGATTGCTCCTCTGAGACGTCTTAGACAGCATCTAATGCGAATTGATATATAAGAGAAGTACAGTTTTCTTTTTTTTTAAATTTTACTTCATGGTTTTCTTTTCTGGAAACACTTTGATTTTTTTTTCTTTTTTTGCAGTAAATGAACATGTTCATGACTCTGGTAACACACACCTTGGCTTGAAGAAAACCCTGATGGAATTTATTTTAAATATTATTGAGCCTTCAAAGGACCAATTGTTGATAGGTCAGTAGTTTATAACCCTCAGTACTGAACTGGGCAAAAATAACTTTGTAATGCTCATTTGCGTGTAAGAACAACTTATGAACTATTTGTCACTCTCTTTTGTGTGTTGCTGATCTTAGTTTCTACGATAAAAACGTTAAATAGTTTGAATTCAAGTGCAGCGCTTGTTGGGTATATTACAAAGCACCTGCTTCAAAGCGTCTTTCTCGGATCACTCTGCAGCATGCCCTGTTTCTTCTCTTTTTCCTCTTCCCTTTTAGTCTTTTCCTTTCTTTGTTTCATCCTTTCACCTTTCCCCTCACCTCTCCTGTCTGTTTCTCTCTACATTTCCTGTCTCTCTCACCAAATACTTTATAATACCAAATATTGGCCAAAAATAAATACATCGTAAGACTGCATTCTATGAAGTCGTTTGTTTTTTAAAGGTTATATTCCACTTACATTTATTTATTTTTTTGCTTTGGTCTGTATGTTTTCTTTTCCTTTTTAAAAAAATTAATTTATTCATTTTAATTGGAGGCAAATTACTTTACAATATTGTGGTGGTTTTTGCTATACATTGATGTGAATCAGCCACGGGTGTACATGTGTCCTCCCATCTACAAAGTCTTTATTTGAATAATGAGTTAAGTTTAAAGTTCCTTTTTTCCCAGAAAACTCCTTACCCAGTTATAAGTTGAAACTAGCAGTATTAAATTTCTTATGTATTAGAATATGGCTTTAGCAAGTGAGTTAATGAAACAAATAATGAAAGGAAAACACACAAAAGTAAAAAAAAAAAGCAATAATTAAATCTTTATGTTAAAGATTCTATTAATAGCTTGCTTCAATTTTTTAAATCTGAGGACCTTCCTTTTTGATATTTATCCATGTTCTCCTTAATTTGAATTTTCAGAATCTTTGCCCGTTGGAGATGTTTAGAGAGAATTTTGAAGTTTTCTTTAGTGATAAATTCATGAAAAGAGTTAAATCACACAACAACAACAATAATGTTTAAAACCTTGTAATCTTTACAGTAACCCTAAATACAGTCATACGTAGCCCTCCTTTAATGGGTGAAAAAATTGAAGAAAAGAGGGATTAAATGAATCAATGTTATGTAGTTAATAAGGTGTAAGTCCCAGATTTAAACTAAGGCTTTGGGTTTTTAAGTTCCTCTTTCTTTGCTCTTTAATGTATTTCTAACTTTACCTTTCTTCTTTTTTCTCTCCCACTTTCTCTTTTCCTCTTTTTTATTTTACTTTTTTCTTTCTCTCTCTCAGTAAATGTTAACTTTTTGACCAGGGGAGGAGAAACAGTTTATGAATAAGATTGCAATTGTAGTAATGCCTATTTTTGCCTTCAATGGCACGCACTGTTGAAAAAAGAGGTATGAGTGTGAAGCAGTGTGACCAGTGCTATAATGGACGTTGACTGCAGCCTCTGAGATCTGGAAGAGGCACACTTTCTCAGTCTTGGGGAAGTGGAGAAGCTATCAGACAGGCGAAGTCGGAAAAGATGCAGCTCATGAGGATCTTATCTTTTGAGTCTCTTCGTTTCTCACTGGTGGACATGTCCAGCTTTTCCAGGAACAGAACTCATACATCTCTGGGTGCTTGTGAATGTGCTGCCTATGTGGCCACATCATGGATTGGCTCTTAAAGCTTGATGCAGTTTTCCTTTTCTGATTTTAAAAGTTATACATTTTTTTTGTCACCGAAAATTAAAAACAAATTAGTAAATCATAAAGAAGGAAATAAATACCACCTGTATTTTCACTTGAAAGGATATACAAAATAAAAACATTTTTTATGGCTTTGTGCTTGTTTTTGGCTTTTGTAAAACTAAAGAAAATAGGCACTCCGTGAAATTGTTTATCCCTTAAGTAAAAGGGTTATAATTGAGGATGACTGTGACCTTCTTTCCAGTGAAGTGTCTTGTCACCGGAACGGAATTCATGGAGAGGGTGAATAATGTGATGGAATTCCTCCTCCTGGGCCAGACTCAAAATGTGAAGCTTCAGGAATTTCCCTTTGTTGTGTTTTTAATTGTCTACTTGGTCACCTCGGCAGGCAACCTGCTCATCGTGGTCACCATCAGTGCCAGGATGACCCTAGGGTCCCCTGTGTACTTCTTCTTGTCTCATTTATCCTTTATAGATGGCTGCTGTTCTTCCTCCATGACCCTTAAGATGCTAGTTGACTCCCTTACTGTGAGAAGAGCTATCTCTTTTAGGGGGTGTACGACTCAAATCTTTGCCAAGCATCTTTTTGGTGCTGCTGAGACTATCCTTCTCACGATGATGGCCTATGACCATTATGTGGCCATCTGTGAACCCCTCCACTACATGACCATCATGAGTTAACGGCTATGTAGCCTTCTTGTGGGCATGGCCTGGGCTGGAGCCTTTTCCCACGCAGCCATTCATATCCTGTTTACAGTCTGCCTGCCCTTCTGCGGCCCTAATGTTATAGATCATTTCCTGTGTGTCTTGAACCCTTTGTTGAAACTGGTCTGCATGGACGCTCATATCTTTGGTCTCTTTGTTGTTGTCAACAGTGGGTTCATCTGCCTGTTGAACTTCCTCCTTTTGATGGTCTCCTATGTGGTCATTTTGTGCTCCCTAAGGACCCATAGCTTGGAAGGAAGACGCAAAGCCTTCTCCACCTGTGTCTCCCACATCACTGTGGTCATTCTCTTTTTTGCACCCTGCATATTTATTTGAATATATGTGTCCAGGGATCACCTTTTCCATTGATAAAGCCGTGGCTGTGTTTTATACCATGATAACTCCTATGTTAAATCCTTTAATCTACACCCTCAGATGTGCAGAGGTGAAAAATGCTATGAAGAAGCTCTGGATCAAAAGGTGACTTCAACTGAGAAATAATCGCAGCAGCAAAAATTACTTTGTCTTTTAAATACAAAGATAATATAATTTCTCTGGTTTAGTGCCAAGTGAATACCATATGTAAAAGTATGTTGGTGTTGGCATATAAATCCTTTAAAGAAAATTTCAGGCAGAAAATTGTTTATCACGTCCAGATACCCTATTTAGATTTATTGAGTGGCCCTTTGGTTGTCAGACTTGGATACACTTTCAGAATTATTTGGAACACATTAAAATGTACATTCTTAGGACATAGCTCTAGAGATTTTAATTCAGTAGTACTGTGGGGTTGACATGTCTACATTCTAAATAAATTTATACAGATATTTCTAAGTGGGTGATTTATGCATACACTTTGAATAATAGTGCAGTAGATAATATATGCATCCTCAACCGATTAATTGATCACCTGATTAAAGCATATCCTGGGGATTATCTTTCATAGCATATGCTTTGAGAATCATGAAACTTTCAGTTCTTCATAGATCATGCAATGCATGCCTATTACCTTTGCAATGCCAAACAAAAAATATAGTATTCTGAGAAAATAGAAATGTTTTGGTCTTTATTCTCCATCTTTTCTTTCAATACTTTTAAAATATTTTGCTACTTATGGTCTGTTTTTTTTTTTTCTCTCTGTGCTTGCAAAGGGAAGATCTATTATCTATTCTTGTTGAGTTATTTAGACTATCAATAAAATTCATTTTTATTGTAATCTCAACTATTCATTCATATTGAGAACATTGCTTTTACAATTTTTCTCTGTGAAAGAGATTTTATGTATCATTTTTATACGCTCATTTGGAGGAATGTGTGATAGTGTTTAATATTCTATAATGGTTAAGAGTAGTCTCTGAGTAAGATAGATCTGAGATCAAAAATTAGCTTCACCACATAGAGTATGAGCTTTGGCAAATCACACCTTTCTGAGTTACAGGAGAATGATAGAGGCTTTTCAGGATTAAGTAAATAATCCTCATGGATCTTTTATCACCAATGTGTTCCATAGCTATTAGCTATCACAGATATCATTCCTGGAGTCTCTGTAACTGTGTAGAATCATTCATTCATCTAACGTTTCTGAGCATTAGGAGAGATAATACATGATTTCTCTGCATCTGCTGTGAAGAGTAAGAGTCTGAGCTGACTGGCCTTATAGCATTTCTTGGGGGCTGGAGTGATTCCCAACATTCTTGGCCATCACTGACCACTCTTCCCTGCTTTTCTGATTTCCATTGGCCTCATGTCCCCTTAGGCTTTGGGGCTGATCCACTTATAGGTATGATTTCCCCTAAACCTCTCTGATTGTAGGACCAAAAGGTCCTTTATTAACTTGAGATCAACACAACAGGCAACCAGAATATGACCAGATATTTGTGTAGGGAAGGTAGTATAGCGCAGTGGTAAGAACTGACTCAAGTCAGACTTTCTGAGTTTTCATGTTACTTGGGAAAGTTATTTACCATTTCTACCTTATAATTTATTTATCTATAACTACAGTAGCTATAATGATATGGGTCCAGTTAAGTGGGTTTACAGATATTAAGTGCTTGAAGAGGTTTCTAGCTCATGGTAAATGTTATAAAAATGTTTTTAAAAGGAAAAAAAATATTGACTGATGCTAACCCTCCTTCCAGCAAGGCCAGATTTGGGACTGTATCTCTTCTTGGACTGGCAAGAGCATTGTTCCTTCTAGATCAGGACCTCCATGGATCTTACCTTGGTTCCTTAGTTGAAAAAGATGCTTCCTTATATGAGCAATACTGTGTCAGATAACTTTTTCCCTTGAACTAACAGAGCTGGTATTGAATTCTTCCTCATTAGTTTATGTAACACTGCACGTATTTCATAAGCTCACGGGATCTTGTTTTAGTCTCAGTTCGTATGTGTGATGGAATGGTAGTTCATTTCATAGGTTTATTTCAAGCATTAGATGAAGACATTGTATACAAAATATCCATGACAGTGCTTTTCACTCAGTGGGTGCTTGACAATCGTCACTATCTTTGCCACTTCCTTCATATCCTCCTCAGTTTCCCATTTCTGTCTGACTTAAAAAAAAAAGCTGCATAATTTACATTTATTTTTCAAATCTATGTAGTTATTAAATTAGGAGGTCATGAGAAACTTCCAGAATTCTAAGAGTAAAACCCCTTACATTAATGCAAGAAGCATGGGATTCACTTTCTAAACTATCCACCTTAAAATGTGAACATCTCCAAAGTTAAAATCAGGTTCAGGAAGATCCCAACACTTGATAAACTTTGTATGACAAATTAGAAATCTGTACTGCAAGAATCAGTGATTGTAGTAAAGGCTATTGTTATTTACTATGATTTGGCTGGTGCTGCCAAAGCAAGTTTTTATTTAATCTCCATGAAAGCCTTATGAAAATGGATAATGTCATTCCTGCTTTCCAGAAGAATTAACTGAAGCTTGGAAAATTTATACAATTTATCAGAGATCACAACTAGACACCACCTGAGGTTGGGCTTGAACCTATTTAACTTGGGTTTAGAACTTGCACTCTTACAGAGTACACTCTGTATCATAGCAATGACACGCATCACACAGCTCACAACACTCTCCAGTGGAGGGAGGTAGGCAGGAAGTAAGAAACCTATAAAAAATTGCAGGTGCGCTGGGATGACCCAGAGGGATGGTATGGGGAGGGAGGTGGGAGGGGGTTCAGGATTGAGAACACGTGTATACATGTGGTGGATTCATGTTGATGTATGCAAAACCAATACAATATTGCAAAGCAATTAGCCTGTAATTACAATAAATAAATTTAAATTTAAAAATTGCATTCAGAGTGCAAAGTGCTTAAAAAAATGAAATACCTGACGTGATAGTGACTCAGATGGCAGGGACCACTGTAGACTCTGTGTTCAAGGAAGACCCAAGAGCAAGAAGTTATAGCATTTGTCTAACAATGTCCAGGATGAGAGACACAGAGCTGAAGGTCATGGTTAAAACCACTAGAGAGGAATTTGTCCATGTGGGAAGGGAAGTTTTATCTGACCTGGGTGAGTGTCATTAACTTCTTTCTAACTCAAAGATCACCAACAACCTTAATGTTATGATTAATTAAGTTCCTACTCAAATCAGGAGGAAGTGAAATAAAACATATGTACTCAAGCAACCTCTTTCCCCAGAACTCGTGTTCACTTCCCAGCAGGTGTTCTCTTTAATAGACTTGGTGTAGTCAGCAGCATAGATTTCCCCATTGCTCTTCGTGGCTTCTTTTAATTTCTACAGTGTCTGTCATGTAAAAGCATTAATTTAGAAGAGCTGGGTTATACTGCTTGGTAGAAAGGAAGTTATCCATTTAATCAAATTTACACTGTAAGTAATTGGTCTTGGTCTATCAGCCTCTGCTCAACTTCAATCCCCCCACTCCCCTCAAACACACATCTCTTTGAACTTGTCCTATATCAATCATTCTTTACCTGTTCACTAGCTCCAGCTGCAATGGCCTTGCTTTTGCCCATGAATCTTTGAACTAAATCTCTTTATTCCCCCAATACTCTTCCTTGAGACCTCCATCTGGTTGGATCATGGTCCCTGCTCAGACTGTATTTCACCTGTCATCTCCTTAGAAGTATTCTTCAGCCCCCACTATAAAATCATTGTCTATCTCCCCGAATTGCTCTGTATCACAGCACTCTATTTCCTTTTCTCTACAGCATCTTCATCATCTGATTACTTAATTTACTTGTTTATTATCTCTCTCTTCTAATTACCATGTAAACTCCACGTAGTAGAGGTATTGGCTGTTTCAGTCACTACTGGATGTCCAGTACATAGAATAGACTTGGAATAGAGTAAATGCTTAATAAATATTTTCCAAATAAAAGGCTATCACTTCTAGTTACCCCTTTTAAGAGTAAATGCAGGACTTCCCTGATGGTACAGTGGGTAAGAATCTGCCTGCCAATGCAGGGGACATAGGTTTGATCCCAGGTCTAGGAAGGTGCCGCAACTACTGAGCCTGTGCTCTAGAGCCTGGAAGCCACCACGCTGAGCTTGCGTGCTGCCATCACTGAAGCCCCCATTGCCTAGAGCATGTGCTGTACAACAGGAGAAGCCACTGCAATGAGAAGCCTGTGCACCACAGCGATGTGTAGCCTTCGCTCATCACAGCCAGAGAAAGCCCGCAAGCAGCAAGGAACCCCCAGCACAGCCTAAACAAATAAAGAGTAAATGCGTTTCTAAAAGGGACACTTGCTAACTGGTTGCTTCTGAAATTGATGATGGTGACTTTTATTCCTGTTGATAAATTGAAATGGAGAAGTTTAGATCAGTTTAGTATAGCAGTCAGGATTCCTAGCTGATGATGGAATCTCCATAGGGAGTTTAAGTAGAAAAGGTACATGATAATCTGATTAAATCTTAAAGAACCTTTGAAAGGGTTAGCTCCTGCTTGGAAGAATGTGTATTCTGCTGTTGTTGGATGAAGTAGTCTATAGACGTCAATTATATCCAGTTGATTGATGATGTTGAGTTTAGCTATGCCCTTACTGGTTTTAAGCCTACAGGATCTGTCCATTTCTAATAGTGGATTTTTTATAGTTAGAAGTCTCAAACTCGAATTACCTTCCTAAGTTGTTCCATTTTTTATTGTCTGACTTTATTATTAGAGTTTTATGTGAATGCAAGCTGAGTTTATCCCGATTTTTTTTGTTTTATTAACTATTATATCCATAGCTCATAGAATAAAACCTGGAAAAAAATGTTCAATTTTTTAAAAAAATAATGAATGATTAGATAGCTATTGCAACTACATTGGAGATAAGAATTTCATGTGTTCAACTTCACACTTCTACAGAAAAAAGTTGATTAGGTAAAAGAAAACAAAAAGTCTTGCTATGGCAAAGTAGAGAAAGTGTCAAACTCGTTTTCACTGGAACACAATGACAGGGCCGATATTTTATTTTCAGCTGGCAATATTTCCGTAATGGTTTTGAGGCTGTTTGTTTGCTTGCTTGTTTTTCTCTTGTTACATATTCGTTACCCTAGTTATGCAATGCGATTGGTTTAACAGGGTTTTGTTTGTTTTTAATATGTAGTTCTTTTAAGATTTGGTGGAAAATCCCATTGAATTTAATTAAACAGCAATCAGCCAGTCTATGTCTGAAGCAGGATGCAGCATGCTTGGGGCTGGTGCATGGGGATGACCCAGAAAGATGTTATGGGGAGGGAGGTGGGAGGGGGTTCATGTTTGGGAATGCATGTAAGAATTAAAGATTTTAAAATTTAAAAAATAAAAAACAAAAACAAAAAATAAATAAATAAATAGAACCACAAAAAAAAAAAAAAAAAAGATTTGGATACATTCCAATTGCAGGATTCCATGATTAACATCATGAGAAGGTACATTTTCTTGTTTAAGTAGAAGATGTTGTCCTCTTAAGAGCTAATATAATGAACACAGGAGATGCTTTAGTAGGCTTAAACCATGATATAAAAAAGACACAAGAATGCCATCTCCAAATCTAAAGTAGAACTATTTGGCCATACCAGTACAATAGAACGAGACTGGTTAAACATCGGAATGGTAGTTATTCTTTATTGATATTACTAGAACAGAATGAATAAGATAAAAAGTTCCCTGGTAGAATAGCTACTGTTATCTTCATATGTAGACACAGGATGACATAGGAATTTTTTTTTTTTAGTTTCTGAGAAAATTTTCTAATGGGAAATTTTTAGTTTTTCTTGTATCATGATTCCTCTGAAATGAAGCTACAATGTAGGTAATAATTTTCTGAGATACTTGGAAGACCATGGAGAAAATGAACAGACACAGGCATATGAAATCATATATGTCTTCAAAGAACAATGCAGCTTTTTGCCCTTGATGAGTAAAGCAGATGGCCCAGAGACTTCTAGGTCTTCATGAGTGAGATAAAAATCCTCCTTCAAATTGTGAGCAAGTTTCCAAAGGTAAGACTTTAACAGTTAGTAGTGGAAACCAGGTTTTGCATTTGTATAAATTTCTGCATTACAGTACATAGGAAATCATATCGCTTGAGTTTCTAAGAACTGAAAATTAAAAACAAAAACAAAACCAAATCCAAAAAACCCCCACAAACTGCTGACCATAGAGAAAATGAAATAAACCAAAGTTAGATTCCAATTCCAGGTCTGTCATTTAAAAGCAGGTAACTTTGGGAAAGTTAATTTAAAATTCTGAGCCTCAATTTTTAAAAAACTCTAAATTGGAGATTTTTTTTGTTGTTGTTGTGAACATAGAATGTGATACTTTACATTACATTACAGTACATAGGACATCACATCACTTGAGTTTCTAAGAGCTGAAAATTAAAAACCTGCTGGCCATAGACAAAATGAGATATAATTATATATTATGTAAATATAATTACATATACTTATATGAGTATACATGGGCTTAGACAAAATGAGATATAATTTATATTATACAAATATAATCACATATACTTATATGAGTATACATGGGCTTCCCTAGTGGCTCAGTGGTAAAGACTCTGCCTGCAATGAAGGAGAAACAGGAGACATGCGTTCGATCCCTAGGTCAGGAAGATCCCCTGAAGGAGGGTATGGCAACCCACTCCAGTACTCTTGCCTGGAGAATCCTATGGACAAAGGAGCCTGGCAGGCTACAGTCCATAGGGTCACAAAGAGCTGGACATGACTACAGTGACTGGGAACATGTTTATATATATGTATGTGTGTATCTGATTTTGTAAATATATATGGATGTAACATTTGAACAAAATTTTGCATAACAAGTGAAATCATAGATGTTCTTCTAGTCTTGGTATTTCTTTTCATTAAGATATTTTGGTCTATATTACTGAAAACAGTTGAATAAAAATGATTGTTTTCTCACCATGTTTTACATTTCAGAGGGGTATAAGCTTGCTGATATGCTTAAATTGAATTTCTGATATTTTTTTTAAAAAAAGTGAAGATTGATTATCCATGTTGGTTCAAGAACTTTGGTACATATGTATATGTAGCCCACTAGATACTCACAAAAACTCAAGTATCTATCAAAATCTCATTTACAATTATGGAAATTATGACTCAGAGTGGTGACTCACTTATTTAAAGTATTACACCTAGATTTATAAAAGTATATGTTCAGTTCAGTTCAGTTCAGTTGTTCAGTCGTGTCTGACTCTTTGCGACCCCATGAATTGCAGCATGCCAGGCCTCCCTGTCCTTATGTTACAGGCTTTGAAATATCTTTCATGATAAAAATGATATATATTTTCTAAAAGAAGAATTGTACAGACATTTGATTCACACATATTAATGATGAAGTTCATCTAAAACCCAGTTTCATAAGGCTTTTGGCTTTCATGTCATATAAACTGGTCTCTGGAGTAGAAAGAGACATTTATGATCAAATATAACAGTTTGCTAAATGGAAACCTCCTCAAGGGATGTTCAATATCACTGAGTATCAAGTGGAACAAGATCAGAACATGGCTGGTTAAGACTTATATGATATTTGTCATGAAAAGGTTAAAAAATTAAATGAAGTCAGGAGCCATCTTTTAACCTCAAGAGGTATCCTTATCTGGAAAAGAAGGAGAGTGTTAATGAAAAGATGCTTCCACAGTTACACTCCTATTTTTGTTCTCTGATAGTATCACTCCTGGTATAGGGCCTGACCATTAATGAATTAGTAGACACTCTGAGATGTCTCCGAGTTTACACTATCTGAAAAATGTAACACAAGGTTAAGTAGCTGGTAAACAGTAAGTAGTTGTGCTGTTCTATAATATGTTCCATCAGCTTAGAGGTAAAATGTTTCTGATCTCTGAAATTACATTCTACAAAAGGATAAACGGAACTATAGAGATGGGAAAGCAACTTGCCTATCTGAGGGCTAATATAAAGTCTTGAGCCGAGTGAATATGGAGAATTGTAATACATGAGCTTGGGGAGGCAATATCTGGAACAGTAATTATTATGGCTTATATGATAGAGCTGAGGACACAGTTATGGTCACTTTGTGTACTCTTAAAATTTGTATGTTGGTGTCTTTAATCTTTAAAACGAGAGGATGTGAGCTTATCTGGAAATGGGTTCTTTACAGAGGTAATTTATTTAAAATAAGGCTCACTAGGGTGAGCCTTAATGCAGCAAGACTGGTTTTCTTATTAAAAGGGGAATTCAGATACAGATAGGCTTACATGGAGAAGACCATGTGAACTTAAATCCGGTCGTCTTTAAGCCAAGGAAAATAAGCAGGGAACAAGTCCTTTTCTCATAGCCGTTAGAAATAACCAATACTGTTGACACCTTGATTTAGAATTTGGTGTAGTGATAAATTTCCATTTTTTAATTCAACCCAGTTTTTGTTTTGTTATAAAAGCTCTAGCAAACTGATAAAGATATTGATACAAAGAATACACTAAATACCAAAAAATGTGCAAGTGGCTTTGAGATTGGGTAGTGGGTAGATGCTGAGTTTTGGGCTGCCTGATAGAAAAATCCTAAATTGCCTTTAAGCTACAGTTGGTAGAAATACAAACAATAATAGGTGATCTCAATGTTCCAAGAAGAGAACAAAGAGGGCTGCAGAGAAAGCATGTATCATCTGAGAGAAATATATATATGAAACCAGAAATTATATTACATTGCTAGAAATATGATGTTTGAAGTCTCAAGTGAAATGAAGAACATCTTACTGGAAGTGGAAGCTGGAAGGAAGGCAATTATTCTTCTGAATAAGCAGGCCTAGCAGTTAATACGGAGAAGGCAATGGCAACCCACTCCAGTACTCTAGCCTGGAAAATCCCATGGGCAGAGGAGCCTGGTGGGCTGCAGTCCATGGGGTCGCTAAGAACGGACACGACTGAGCGACCTCACTTTCACTTTTCACTTTCATGCATTGGAGAAGGAAATGGCAACCCACTCCAGTGTTCTTGCCTGGAGAATCCCAGGGATGGGGGAGCCTGGTGGGCTGCCGTCTATGGGGTTGCACAGAGTCGGACACGACTGAAGCGACTTAGCAGCAGCAGCAGCAGCACCATTTTTTAGATTACACATGTAAGTGATATTATTCAATGTCTGTTTTACTCTTTCTGACTTACTTCACTTTGTATGAGAGTCTCTAGGTCCATCCACATCTCTGTGAATGGCACTATTTCATTTTTTATAATATTCCATATTCTTTATCCATTCCTTTGTTGATGGATGTTTAGGGGCTGACATAGTCATGTGAAACCAAATATATTTTTAGGAATAATGCAGAATTTTGTCCTGGGTGTTCACACTGGATTGAAGACATTTCTATGTCTTTACGAAATAGTTGAAAGGGCTACTTGCTGGCTGTGAACAGGAATCCAAAAGGTAAATTTATAACAGTTAATAGTAGATGCCAGATTTTTCAGTTGTGTAAATTTATTTACTATGTAGGAAATCGCAAACTTGGATTTATAAGAATTGAAAAGTTGAAAACCTTTTCCAGGAATCACAAGATTTCTGCAGTGAACTAGTTTAAAATTCAATTTCTCTCACTGAAAAATGTATGATTTTGAGAAAATCAAATATAATAAGCCTGTTTCTTTAAAAAAGGAAGTTAATATTTCTTACTGTGAAGACTAAATTTTATACATTAAATGTGATTTTATAAGTGCACAGAGTATGTGCACTTATACATATGGAGATATGAAACATCAGTGTAAGCATGATTTGTTTATCCCTAAGTCATATCCAAATCTTTGCCACCCCACGGACTGTAGCCCACCAGGCTTCTCTGTCCATTGGATTTCCCAGGCAAGAATATTGGGGTGGGTTGCCCTTTCCTTCTGGGGATCTTCCCAACCCAGGAGTTGAACCCCTGTCTCCTGCTTGGAGGGAGATTCTTTACCACTGAGCCATCTGAGAGGTCCAAGCATGGAAATAACATCTAACATATAGTTTGGCATAAAAATGATAGGTATTCTTACAATGTTAATATTTCCTTTTATTAAAGTATTCTTTACCACATAATGAGATGGAGAACATTTAGGAAGGAGTAGGTTAATTGTGGAATATTGCAAATGTATTAATAACTATGATTAAAATTTATTTTAATAAAGATTAAATTGATATCTGGATATGTCAATTAGATAGTTGCATACGCATATTTATTCCTAAATTTTCCACTTTGAATGTGTAAGTTACCTTAAGTGATTCTTTCCTTAAATATTTCACTTTTATGATTTTATACCTGGTTCATCTTTTCATGGAGTTCCCTATTTATCTCTTATTATCTCACTTTTCCTATAAAACTCAGCTGAAGTATTGTTTACTTTGAGAAACCTTCCCAGATCCAGAGTTGATTATAGATATTCTGGAAATGTGAACACTTATCCATGAATATATTTATAGTGACACTTATAAAATTAATTGGTAGGGTCTGACCCCTCATTATACATCTAATCACTGAGAATAGGGAAACATTCTTATTTGACTTTATGATCCTAATGTCAGGTTTAACACATTGAGTGAATAAAGTACATTAAGCTTATAATCAATGTCAAGGTGTTTTTAATTGTTTGATTTGATTTATAGGTAAACTGTTCCTCTTATCTGAAGTCAGCACCTATAAGGAGTAGATGGAACCCAGAAGCAATGTGACTCACTTTGTCCTCCTGGGCCTCACACAGAATCCAAAGGAGCAGAAAGTCCTTTTTGTTATGTTCTTGTTCTTCTACATTTTGACCATGTTGGGCAACATGCTTATTGTGGTGACTGTAACATTTAGTAAGACCCTGAATTCACCGATGTACTTTTTTCTTGCTAGCTTATCATTTATGGATGTCATCTATTCCTCATCTATTTCTCCCAAACTGATTTCAAGCTTGTTCATGGGGAAAAATACCATATCCTTCCAATCCTGTATGACCCAGCTCTTTACAGAGCATTTTTTTGGTGGATCGGAGGTCTTCCTTCTGCTGGTGATGGCCTATGACCGCTATGTGGCCATCTGTAAGCCCTTGCATTACTTGGTTGTCATGAGGCAATGGGTGTGTGTTGGGTTGCTGGTGGTGTCCTGGGTTGGAGGTTTTCTGCACTCAATTATTCAACTTAGCACTATTTTTGGGCTCCCATTCTGTGGCCCCAATGTCATTGATCATTTTTTCTGTGACATGTACCCTCTATTGAAACTCGTCTGTACTGACACCTATGTCATTGGCATCTTAGTTGTGGCCAATGGAGGACTGATCTGCACTATAGTGTTTCTGCTCTTGCTCGTCTCCTATGGAGTCATCCTGCACTCTCTGAAGAACCTGAGTCAGGAAGGGAGGCGGAAAGCCCTCCAGACCTGTGGTTCCCACATCACTGTGGTTGTCTGCTTCTTTGTTCCCTGTATTTTCATGTATGTGAGACCTGCTAAGACCTTCCCCTTTGACAAATCACTGAGCGTGTTTTACACAGTCATAACCCCCATGCTGAACCCATTAATCTACACTCTGAGAAACTCAGAGATGACAAATGCTATGAATAAGCTTTGGAGAAGGAACATGGCATTTTATGATAAAAAAGGGCATCGGCCACCATGAAGGGGGGCATTTGACATCAGAGACCACTTCCTTGGAATTCAGTAGCTTTCTCAGATCTGATGCTGATTTCTTTTTCTTCAAAGAATTTATAATTATAATACAAAAAGTTATGCTATAACCATGCAACTGTGCTGTTCATAACATGAATAGTTTCTCTCCATGGTAGAATGTAAGGTCTGTAATATTTTGTTATCACTGTACCTAGAAAGGTGTAAGGCTTATATTGAAGGAGCCAATATCATGTAACAGATTAGTGAGGAAATTTTATATAGTTACACCAATTTTTAACCAATTTATGCATTTTTCCTTTTTAAATTTTTTCCAGACAGTATTTATTTTTAGTTAGATTCTTATCTTTTAAGTTATTCTTTTTATTATGCTATTTAAAGTATTTAATGCTATATACTCTGTGTTGTTTATAAAATTTCAGTTGCATTATATACAAACTTTTCACGTAACTCTAATTTTTTTAAACAATTGAAGTGAAATAGATAATAATAAATAGTAAAAGTGAAAATCATACAAAATGGGAGAAAGTGTAGAATACATTTCCTATTTATCTCTCAATGTATTTTCTAGTCTACGTCTGCAGTGGCACTCTATTTCTTAAGATCCATCTGGTAATAATCTATGTAAAAGCAATTGTATTCAAATACATGTTTTTTTTCTCTGTGTAGGTAAACTTTGCTTTTTTAGTAACAGCTGTGAAGTATTTTCCTAGTAGTCCATTTAGATCTAATCCTTAATTTTTCTCATACTACATCATACTCCTTTATAGAGACATACTGAAATTGTTTCCATTCTTTTTCATGTTGTTCCTAAACTTTTTCTATGAAAAGTAATTTTGCAATAAAAATCTATTTTTGAATGTGTGCCAGTATGAGCTCCTGGAAGTGAAGTTGTTGATATATGTGTTGTGTCTGAATCAATGCTCAGGTAATACACTTATTTAAAATATTGATGGTCATAGCTATTGCCATCTTTGAAGTTGTACAAACAGCTACACTCCTGTCCACAGTCTGTGAGAATATTTTTGTCCACATTCTCAAAATCAGTCCTAATAAATACTGATGGCATATGATAGATTAAATTTATTTTAAATTTGGTTTTATAATTTACCACAAATCCTTTTGATATAATTGGATTTGGACATCTTTTCACTTGTTTGATGTAATTTGTATTTTTTCCCTAGAATTGTCTGTTAATCTCTTTTATCTATTCATTTAATTGTTGATCTTTTCCATGCTGATTTTTATGAAATAATTGTCTAATAACATCATATATGAAATGAATCACCAGTCCAGGTTTGATGTGTGATACTGGATGCTTGGGGCTGGTGCACTGGGATGACCCAGAAATGGTATGGGGAGGGAGGAGGGAGGGGTGTTCAGGATGGGGAACACGTGTATACCTGTGGCAGATTCATGTTGATATATGGCAAAAAATTAACCTCCAATTAAATAAATTTATATTGAAAAAAATGACACTTTTTGCTATTGTACACATATATCTTTCTGGCTAGTCACAAAGCAAGGTGTCCTGGAGCTGGTGTCATTTTGCTGGTTGGTGGAATGGTCAGGCCAGGGTGTCCTGGGTGGTGCTGGCCTGCTGGTGAGTGGGCTGGGATTGACTGGGCTGGCATCAGGGCCACGGTCTGGTGGGTGGGGCTTTGGCCCAGTGGGTCCTGGGGCTGATGCTTGCCCACTGGTGGGTGAGACCAGGACCTGGGTTTAGGGCTAGCCCACTGGTAGTGGAGCAAAGTCCCAGAGTCCCTGGCTGTGGGGTCAGGGGCCCCAGAACTTGTGTTTTTTGAGTGGTTGCAGGTCCCAGAGGGTTCTGAGCTGGTGTCCTTGTTACTACCCAGGGTTCTTGATCTCCTTAATCAATAGAAATTGATTAGAGACCAGACAAGAAATTCAGGCAAGGCTTTGTTGGGGTCCCTGCTGCAGCAGGGGGCAGCAAGGACAAACAACTCCTTAGGTAGTACTGTGTGCAGGGGGCATGCACAGTACCCTACTTTTCTCCAGACCCTCTGCTTTTTGCTCCAGGCTTTTCAAAAGTGGTGTATGTTCATGCCAAGTCTCTTCAGTCTGATCCGACTCTTTGCAGCCCTGTGGGCACTTGCCCACCAGATTCTTCTGTCCATGGGACTCTCCAGGCAAGAATACTGGAGTGGGTTGCCATGCCTTCCTCCAGGGGATCTTCCCAACCCGGAAATTGAACCCGTGTCTCCTGAGTCTCCTGCATTGCAGGCAGATTCTTTACCACTGAGCCACCGGGAAAGCTCCTATTACCTTAGTACTTAAACTTATTTTTAAAATTGTGGTCAAACATACATAACAAAATTTTAAATTTTAACCATATTAAAGTGGCTTTAATTCACCCTGTTATGCAAACAATACCACTGTCTATCATCAGCAGAACATTTCCAGCTTTCCAAACTGAAATTCCACAGCTATTAAATAAAATTTCCCATTTCCACTCAGTGAGCCCCAGGCAATCACCATTCTACTTCCTATGAACTTGACTACTTTAAGTGCCTCATGTAAAGTGGAATCATTTATTTATTTATTTTTGATTGCCTTTTTTCACTCAGTGTAATATCCTTTCCCCATTAAATGCTGTTGGCACCCTTGTTGAAAATTATCTAAGCACATGCAAAAGGTTTATTTCTAGACTCTCTTAATTCCCTTAGTTTGTTGTCTGTCTTTATTCCAAAACTGGTGCTGTGACTACCATTGTTTTGCGTAACGTTGTAGAATCAGGAAATATTAGACTGAACATTTTCTCTTTCCTTTTCAAGATTGTCTTGGAAAAAATTGGAGTCCTTGAGATTCCATATGAGTCTTGGCATGAATTTTTCTATTTCTGCCAAAAACATTTTTGGGGTTTTCATAAGGATTGCACTGAATCTGTAGGTCACTTACAGTCATATTAACATCTTAATGCTATTAAATAACCCAATTCATAAAATTCTTTCCATATATGGGTGTGTGTTCTCTAACATTTTGCAGTTTTCAGTTTACAAGATTTTTGTCTCTTTGGTTATGTTTTTCTTAACTATTTTATTCTTTCTTTTGAAAATGAAAAATGTCTTTTAACAGGGAAAGAGACACAGATGTGTATAACGGACTTTTGGACTCAGAGGGAGAGGGAGAGGGTGGGATGATTTGGGAGAATGACATTCTAACATGTATACTATCATGTGAATTGAATCGCCAGTCTATGTCTGACGCAGGATGCAGCATGCTTGAGGCTGGTGCATGGGGATGACCCAGAAAGATGTTATGGGGAGGGAGGTGGGAGGGGAGTTCATGTTTGGGAATGCATGTAAGAATTAAAGATTTTAAAATTTAAAAAATAAAAAAAAAGAAACTCGAAAAATGTCTTTTATTTATTTTTTAATTTAAATTTATTTATTTTAATTGGAGGCTAATTACTTTACAATATTGTATTTGTATTTTATTCTTTATGACGTGCTTGTAGGTGGAATTATTTTCTTTATTTCTCCTGGTTGTTCATGGCGATATAGATATTCAATACTATTTCACATAAAATCTCAACAAATTGGAAATAGAAGGAGTGTACCTTGACATAATAAAGTTCATATATTTACAGATCACAGCTAACATCATCCTCAACTTTGAAAGACTGGAAACTTTCCCATTAAAATATGGATGAAGAGGGCACACTCTCACAAGCCCTTTTTAACATAGTATTGCCATAAAAATTCTTGTGAAAATTTTAGAGTTTTCTAAGTATAGCTCCTGCCAACACTGAGAGTAAGATAATTTTATTAATTATCTCACTTTTAAAATTTAGTTTTACTTTCTGTAATAGTGCTTCTTTATTTAAAAACTTTTTGTTTTATACTGGTGTATAGCCAATTAATGAGTGTCCCCAGTGGCTCAGTGGTAAAGAATCCACCTGTAGTACAGGAGACTCAGAAGACAGGGTTCAATTCCTGGGTTAGGAAGATTCCTTGACGACATGGCACCCACTCTAGCATTCTTGCCTGGATAATGCCGTGGGCAGAGGAGCCTGGTGGCTATAGTCCATGGTTCTTAAGGAACTGGACGTGACTGAAGTGACTGAAAATGAAGGCACAGCCAGGAACAATGTTGTGATGGTTTCAGGTGGACAGCAAAGGGACCCAGTCATGGAAACATGTATCCATTCTCCCCAAACTCCTTTCCCATTCGGTCTGCCACAAAACACTGAACGGAGTTTCCTATACTGTACAGTGGGACCTTGTTGGTTATCCCCTTTAAATGAAGTGGTTTGAACACGTGGATCTCAGTCTTCCTAACTCTCTCTCCCACATTGCTCTCCGCTGACAACCATAAGTTTGTTCTCTGCGTCTGTGAATCTGTTCTGCTTTGTTCATTGGTATCATTTCTGTAACAGTGCTTCTGATGGTATTCGTTTCTATCCTTTCAATCTCATCTCAAACATATCCTTTAAAGAAAAATCATCTCTGGTTACATTATCCATAGTAGAATTTTCCCTCTTCTTTTCTGCCACACTACCCTATTTCTTAACTTATAAGTAGTGAAAAGGATAAAACTACTTTATTAAACTGTTTCTTTTTTTTAATTTTAATTTTTACTTTATTTTGCTTTACAATACTGTATTGGTTTTGCCATACATTGACATGAATCAGCCATGGGTGTACATGAGTTCCCAATCCTGAACCCCCTCCCACCTCCCACCCCATATGTCTTAATCATAAATAAATAACATCCATGCAGGAGAGAAATTTTGCATGATTTTCTGACAGATTTTAGAAATTGCTGGGCCCTCACTCAACGTACAATTTCTGGCATAACACAGGTGTCCTAACCTTTATTTATTTATTTAAAATATAAATTTTTTTATTTTAATTGGAGGTTAATTACTTTAAAAATTAATAATTGGATAAATAATTAGCTTTTATCTCTAAAATGCTAACACATTTAGTTGTGTTTTCTGATATAATTTTATATTTCTAACAAAATTTTAAGCTGAGAATAAGTTCAGTTAAGTTCAGTCATTCAGTCATGTCCAACTCATTGCCACCCCATGGACTGTAGCAATCCAGCCTTCCTTGTCCATCAGCATATCCCAAAGCTCACTCAAATTCATGTCCATCAAGTCGGTGATGCCATTCAACCATCCCATCCTCTGTTGTCCCCTCTCCTCCCGCCTTCAATATTTCCCAGCATCAGGGTCATTTCAAATGAGTCAGTTCTTCACATCAGGTGGCCAAAGTATTGGAGCTTCAGCCTCAGTCCTTCCAATTAATATTCAGGACTCATTTCCTTTAGAGTGGACTGGATCTCCACGCAGTGCAAGGAAATCTCAAGAGTCTTCTCCAACACCACAGTTCAAAGGCATCAGTTCTTCTGCACTCAGCTTTCTTTATAGTCCAACTCTCACATCCATACATGACTACTGGAAAAGCCAAAGCTTTGACTAGATGGACCTTTGCCTGCAAAGTAATGTCTGCTTTTTAATATGCTGTCTAGGTTGGCAATAGTTTTTCTTCCAAGGAGCAAGTGTCTTTTGATTTCATGGCTGCAGTCACCATCTGCAGTGATTTTGGGGCCCAAGAAAATAAAGTCTGTCATTGTTTCCATTGTTTCCCAAATATATTTGCCATGAAGTGATGTGACTGAATGCCATGACCTTTGTTTTCTGAATGTTGAGCTGCAGCCAGCCTTTTCCCTTTTCTCTTTCACTATCATCAAGGGGCTCTTTAGTTCTTTGCTTTCTGCGATAAAGGTGGTGTCATCTACATATCTGAGGTTATTGATATTTCTCCTGGCGATCTTGATTCCAGCTTGTGCTTCATCCAGTCCAGCATTTCGTGTGGTGTACTCTGCATTTCAGTTAAATAAACAGAGTGGCAATATGCAGCCTTGACTCAGTCCTTTTGCAGTTTGATCCAGTTCATTGTTCCATGTTCAGTTCCGACTGTTACTTCTTGACCTGCCTACCGATTTCTAAGGAGACCCGTAAGATGGTCTGGTATTCCCATCTGTTAAGAATTTCCCACAGTTTGTTGTGATCCACACAGTCAAAGGCTTTGGCATGGTCAATAAAGCAGAAGTAGATGTTTTTCTGGAACTCTCTTGCTATTTTGGTGATTCAGCGCATGTTGGCAATTTGATCTCTTGTTCCTCTGCCTTTCCTAAATCCAGTTTGAACATCTGGAAGTTCTCAGTTCATATACTGTTGAAGCCTGGCCTGGAGAATTTTGAGCATGGCTTTGCTAGCATGTGAGATGAGTGGATTGGGCGGTAGTTTGAATATTCTTTGGCATTGCCTTTCTCTGGGCTCGGAATGAAAACTGACCTTTTCCAGTCCTATGGCAACTGCTGAGTTGTCCAAATAGCTGGCATATGAGTGCAGCACTTTAACAGAATCAGCTTTTTGGATCTGAAATAGCTCAGCTGGAATTCCATCACCTCCACTAGCTTTGTTCATAGTGATGCTTTCTAAGGCCCACTTGACTTCGCATTCCAGGATATCTGGCTCTAGGAGAATGTCACAAAACCATCGTGATTATCTGGGTCATGAAGATCATTTTTGTATAGTTCTTCTGTGTATTCTTGCCACCTCTTCTTCATATCTTCCAACTCTGTTAGGTCCATACCATTTCTGTCCTTTATTGTGACCATCTTTGCATGAAATACTCCCTTAGTATCTCTACTTTTCTTGACGAGATCTCTAGTCTTTCCCATTCTATTGCTCTCCTCTATTTCTTTGCACTGATCACCGAAGAAGACTTTCTTATCTCTCCTTGCTATCCCTTGGAACTCTGCATTCAAATAGGTATATCTTTCCTTTTCTCCTTTGCTTTTAGCTGCTCTTCTTTACTCAGTTATTTGTAAGTCCTCCTTAGACAACCATTTTGCCTTTTTTTGCATTTCTTTTTCTTGGGGATGGTCTTGATCACTGCCTCCTGTAGTGTCATGAACTTCTGTCCATAATTCTTCAGGAACTCTATCAGATCTAATCCTTTGAATCTAGTTGTCATGTCCACTGTATAATCATAAGGGATTTGATTTAGGTCATAACTGAATTATCCTGTGGTTTCCCTCCCTTCTTCTATTTAAGAAGTTTTAACATTAAAATTAAAATTTAATTTAAATTTAAAAGTTAAGAATTTTTTTTTTGTGCTCTGTACAGTCAGCAAAAGCAAGCCTGGAAGCTTACTGTGGCTCAGATCATGAACTACTTATTGCCAAGCTGAGAATATTGAGTAGTAAATAAAAGAATGGAAAATCTTCCTCTGCCAGGTGCAGGAAATATATAACAAACAAGTTCACTGGGACAAAATGATTGGATTGATTTATTCTTGATTGGCAGTAGTCTCATAATGATTCTGAAGCTATTTTTCCATGTTGCACCACTATGATATTTAATATGAAGTTTGGTCTAATAATATCTTTACCTATAGATGTTCTTTAACTACTTTGTGGAAAATTCCAGTGTATGTATTAAAGCGAGAATCAGTCTTGGACACATTCCAATTCCAAGACTCCATGAAAATTCAGCTGGAAGGGATGAAATATTCCGTAATCTCACCCTTAACAAGGAGAAGATGCTATCCACTTAGTGACTGTCATACAGTTTTCATGAGGTCATTTCTTACACTTAAATCATGACAAAAAAATCACAGCAGTCTTTCGAAATCTGAAGTCAAGTCAACTAGTCTGTCCATGTTAACGTGAGTGTAAGAAGAGCTAAACATTCAAATGCTATTTTTCGTTTTGATGTTAGTCGGAAATAAGTTGTAAAAAACTTCCCTAGGAAATGGCTAGTTGATATCTATGTTTTCTATGAATATGGAGGATTAGCTGGTCATTTTGATACATTTCCTGATGTGATAAACCATTTTTTTTTTCTGTGTGCCATGGAACTCCTTTCAAATAATCTATATTTTATATAAAAATGAACTTCTGAATGATCAGAAGACTTAGTAAAGAAAAAGGACAGACTGCCAAATGAAATAAACTCAAGTAATTAAGGCAGCATTTGGACTCTGTCATCAAACTGGATGAAAAACAATTTCAAGTGTTTATGAATAACTTCAAATCATCCTTAGATTCTGATCAAACCTCCACAAGATAAGACTAACAGAAAATAATGAGAACCAGGCTTACAGTTGTATGACTTTCTTTCTGTAAGAAACTAAATTACTTTGAAGTCAAACAAATGTAGATTCAATTCTAGATATATCAATTAGAAATGTGTGATTTTGGGAAAATAAATGATGTTCTGAGTATTAGATTCTTCAATTATAAAATGGCAATTGCATTTCTTGTTATTGTAAATATTAAATATGATACATTAGACTATGAGTGCATGATTGGAATATACTGTAGCAGTTTTTAGCAATAGAGTGATATCATCAGAATAAAACTGAAAAAGACAATTTGAGCTGCTTTAGGAGGATTAATTTTTGGAGAATAAACACAAGAAAACTTGGTAGTAGGGTACTGCAGCAGACCAGGAAAAAATTAAGAAGGGAATGAAAAATTAGTGATAAATTTTGAAAGTAGAGACAACAGGATTTAATAAAGTTTTATGAGAGTGTCAAGTGTAGAGGACTGCATTTTTTTGTCAGGACAATAGCATGGAAAATGATAATATTTAATGAGATAAATAGAGAATGCCTCTTTAAATTTTGTATAGGAACTGCTTATGTTTTTTCATGGAAAATTTAAAAGCTAGTTTTATAAATACTAAATTGCCAATCAACGGGATGTCAAAAACTAGAGATGTTGCATATATAAATTTGAAAATTAAGGGAGAGAGGTGGGCTGGAGACACAAAATTAGATTGCTGCAGCATTTATTGGTCAGGAAAAGGGAAATATCCACCTGAAGACCTAAGATGTATCACTGAGGTCTGAGACAATTCAAGACAGGGATCTTCTATTCATAGTTTGGTCTACTCATATTGATTATGCAAATTACCTTAAGAGGTGTTACACATTTGTGACTTTATAAATGGTGCTCCTTTTCATGGAATTCTCTTCCCATCTTTTTTTATTCTCTCATTAAAAAAAAAAAAAAAAAGACCCAGCTGAAGCATTGACTCCTTTGGGAAGTCTTCTCTGATTCTCGTTTGATATACACCTATGCTGTGACTGTTAGCACTGTGTGAATATTCATGAGATGGCTGGGATTGCCTGATTCCTTACTGTGTGTCATGTCACTGAGGGTAGGCGTCTATGGCTTTTTCAAGCTGGTAATTAGAATGTCCTTGACATATTGGACCCGAAATGTACACCATTCACTTTCTTCTCTTGAATGGATAAATTAAAAAATTAAACATTTAATTCTCCCCCCACCCTTGTTTTATAGGTAAACTGCTTCTAATACACAAACTCAGCTCTTGTAAGAACTAGATGGAACCAAGGAAAAATAGATCTTTCGTTGTCCTCTTGGGCCTTACAAAGAATCCAAAGGAGCAAAAAATCCTTTTTGTTATGTTTCTGGTCTTTTACATTTTGACTGTACTGGACAACTTTCTCATTATCATTACTGTAACTGTCAGTAAGACCTTGAACTCACCGATGCACTTTTTTCTTGCTAGCTTATCACTTATGGATGTCACTTATTCTTCTTCTACTATGCCCAGATTGATTTCAGACTTATCCTTTGGGGGAAAAAAATCATATCCTTTGAATCTTGCATGACCCAGCTGTTTGCAGAGCAACTTTTGCTGGCTCAGGGGTCTTCCTTCTGCTGGTGATGGCTTATGACCGCTATGTGGCCATCTGAGAGCCCTGCATTATCTGGTGATCATGAGGCAGAGGGTGTGTGTTGTGCTGCTGGTGCTGTCCTGGGTTGGGGGTTTTCTGCACTCAGTAATTCAACTCAGCACTGTTTATGGGCTCCCATTCTGTGGCCCGAATGTCATTGCTCACTATATGTGTGACATGTACGCCTTATTGGAACTCGTCTGTACTGACACCTATGTCATTGACCTCTTAGATGCATCCAGTGGGAGACTGATCTGCACTATAGTGTTTCTGCTCTTGCTCGTCTCCTATGGAGTCATCCTGCACTCTCTGAAGAACCTGAGTCAGGAAGGGAGGCGGAAAGCCCTCCAGACCTGTGGTTCCCACATCACTGTGGTTGTCTGCTTCTTTGTTCCCTGTATTTTCATAAATGCAAGACCTGCTAAGACCTTCCCCACGGACAAATCTGTGAATGTGTGCTATACAGTCATAACCCCCATGCTGAACCCATTAGTCTACAGTCTAAGAAATTCTGAGTTGACTAATGCTATGAAGCAGCTCTGGAAAAGAAACATTGTATCTCAGTAAATAAGTGTATCACCCAACATGAAAGGAGTCATTTGACATTGGGCTTAATTTACTTAGAATGCAAAAATCATTTTAAAATTTGATTATGATTTTCCTTTCTTCAGAGACTTTGTGATGATTATACGAATGTTTGCATTTAATACAGCTATGCTATTGTTAACAGTTTACCTTCCTACTAGGATATAAGGTCTATAATTACTTGTTTATTACTGTACTTAGAAAGAGGTAATGCCTATATATCTAGGAATTAGTAATATATATTAAAAAGTAGAGGCATCACTTTGCCAACAGAAGTCCATAGGTCAATGCATAGTTTTTCCAATAGTCATATATGGATGTGAGATGTAGGCCATACAGAAGGCTGAACACCAAAGAATTGATGCTTTTATTTATATATTTTATTTTTTTAAAAATTTTATTTATTTTCATTGGAGGTCAATTACTTACAATATTGTATTGGTAGAATTGATGCTTTTAAACTGTGGTGCTGTAGAAGACTCTTGAGAGTCCTTTGAGATGCAAGGAGGTCATACTAGTCAATCCTAAGAGAAATCAACCCTGACTGTTCATTGGAATGACTGATGCTGAAGCTGAAGCTCTAATACTTTGGCCACCTGATGGGAAGAGATGACTCATTGGAAAAATCCCTGATGCTGGGAAAGACTGAGCACAGGTGGAGAAGGGGGCGACAGAGGATGAGATGGCTGGATGGCATCAGCAGCTCAATGGCCATGAATCTGAGCAAAGACTGGGAGACAGTGAAGGACAAGGAAGCTTGGTGCACTGCAGTCCATGGGTTCATGAAGAGCTGGATATAACTAAATATCAAGAACAGTAATTTAAAATGAATTAAGAAATTATTATGTTTTACTGATTTTTAGCTTTATATATAGTTAACTTTTAAACTTTTTATGTAGAATTTTAACTATTATATAGCCACCCTGAAATTTAATCAATTCATGCATTTGTCTTTTTAACTCTCTTTCAGAGACAGGATACTTTTTATATAGATTCATGTTATTTAATTGGAACATTTTTATGTATACAATTTTATATATTTAATTCTATATAAGTCGCTTTCTTTACTATATTTAAGTTGCATTATTCACAAAATGTTTAACAATGCTTTAACTTTATAAGAAAAATTGAAATCGAAAAATGATATTAATAAATAGTATAAAGGAAAACCAAGTAAACTGGGATGCAATGTCAAATAAACTTCCCATTTTTCTCTCAGTATATTCTAGACCTCATGCTCAGAATTTAGCCCTAAATTTGTTTCTTAATTGATGGCTTAACTGGTGGCTCAGTCAGTAAAAAACCTGCCCGCAACACAGGAGACCTGGTTTCGATCCCTGATTCAAGAAGATCTCCAGGAGAAGGAAATGGCAACCCACTCCAGTATTCTTGCTTGGGAAGTCACATGGACAGAGGACCCTGGTGGGTTATAGTTCAAGGGGTTGCACAGAGTCAGATAAGACTTAGCGACTAAACCACTACCACCAACAATCTTTGAAACATGACATATTAGCCAGTGTATATTTGCTTCTTTCTATGTATGTAACACTTGCTTCAGTATCTGACATATGAGAAATATTTCTATTATCAATCCATATCTCTTCACTTTTCTTAAGCTACACAATCCTCTGTATAGATTTATGCTAAAATTGACATATCCATTCCTCTTCATTTGGTTCCTAAATATCTCTTATGAGAAATAATTTTCCAATAAATATGCTTTGAATTGCGCAGTTATGAGTTCCTAGGCACAGAATTTTTGATATGATATTTCAATCAATGTTCACATAGTATATTCATTTAAAATGTTGATATTGGTAGTTATTGCTAACCTACCATTCTTGAGGTCAGTGTAACAGCTATAGTCCTGTCCACAGTCTGTGAGAATTCTTTTAACCACATTGTGAATGACCAGTCCCTGAAAGGTATTTATGACATCTTGTTAATGTTATTTTTATATTTTAACCACTACCCTTTTCACGTGATTGAGTTTGGGCATCTTTCCGCATACTTAATTTAGCTGTATTTATTTTCTTCCTGATTATAAATATATAACCTCTTTTTTTTGTTTTTATTTTTATGAGATAATGAGATACTAAAATTTGATATCTTTTACATAATATATATATTTAATATTTTCTGGTTATATGCTTTTAATGTTTTATCTTATGTTGAATGCTTTTTCCTTGTAATTTATTTTATGCTTTATATTCAATTTTTAGAATTTTTTGTATCTTCTTTAGGAAGAATTTTCCCAGTTCACTTGTACCAAACATTCTTCAATTCATTTTTAGGATTTAAGTTTTAAAGCATTTGTGATATCTTATTTATTATATTTGGAGAAGGAAATGGCAACCTACCCCAGTACTCTTGCTTGGAAAATCCCATGGACGGAGGAGCCGGGAAGGCTATAGTCCAAGGGGTCTGCCCTGGTGGCTCAGAGGTTAAAGCATTTGCCTGCAATGCCAGAGATCTGGGTTTGATCCTGGATTTAAAACACGTGATTCATCTTGAATTAACTTTGTTATAGGAATTAAATAGTGATGAAGTCTTAATTGTTTCTCTAAATTTTAGAATTTTTAAAAATATATTCATAAAATTATCTTATTGCCATTGATTTGAAATTTTGACTATGACTATTATATCCTGAAGTCACAATTTGGAACCAATTTGAGATTATTGTTTTTCACTGATCTCTTTATTTGTGTGCAGGTTGACACATAACTGCTATGATATATAATATATTTCAACATGTGAAGAGACTGGGTGAGTGAAAGTCACTCAGTCATGTCCGATGCTTTGCGACCCCATGGACTGTAGCCTACCACACTCCTCTATCCATGGGATTTTCCAGGCAAAAGTACTGGAGGGGATTGCCATTTCCTTCTCCAGTGGACCTTCCTGACCCAGGGATCGAGACTAACTGTCCCTTATTACCATTATCTTTCAGAAGTTTGCCTAGGGTGGTATATTTATAATTCAAAATTATTACAACTAAAATAATAAATTGAATATAAATAAGATAAATAATGCAGTTTAAAATTAAGTTAAAATAAGTTTAGAATAGTTTAGTCACAAAACAATGGTGTTATTATTTTTAATAAAATTCACTTTAAGAAGGTTAGTTTACGAGGAGTTTATATAATTAGAGTATAAAAAAACTGTTGTTCAGGTAAGAATCAGATCAGTTCAGTCGCTCAGTCATGTCCGACTTTTTGCGACCCCATGAATCGCAGCATGCCAGGCCTCCCTGTCCATCACCAACTTCCGGACTTCACTCAGACTCACGTCCATCGAGTCAATGATGCCATCCAGCCATCTCATCCTCGGTCGTCCCCTTCTCCTCCTACCTCCAATCCCTCCCAGCATCAGAGTCCTTTCCAATGAGTCAACTCTTCACATGAGGTGGCCAAAGTACTGGAGTTTCAGCTTTAGCATTATTCCTTCCAAAGAAATCCCAGGGCTGATCTTCTTCAGAATGGACTGGTTGGAACTCCTTGCAGTCCAAGGGACTCTCAAGAGGCTTCTTCAACACCACAGTTCAAACGCATCAATACTTTGGCGCTCAGCCTTCTTCACAGTTCAACTCTCACATCCATACATGGCTACTGGAAAAACCATAGCCTTGACTAGATAGACCTTAGTCGGCAAAGTAATGTCTCTGCTTTTGAATATGCTATCTAGGTTGCTCATAACTTCTCTTCCAAGGAGTAAGCGTCTTTTAATTTCATGGCTGCACTCACCATCTGCAGTGATTTTGGAGCCCAAAAAAATAAAGTCTGACACCGTTTCCACTGTTTCCCCAACTATTTCCCATGGGGGAATGGGACTGGATGCCATGATCTTCGTTTTCTGAATGTTGAGCTTTAAGCCAACTTTTTCACTCTCCTCTTTTTCACTTTCATCAAGAGGCTTTTTAGTTCCTCTTCACTTTCTGCCATAAGGGTGGTGTCATCTGCATATCTGAGGTTATTTATTTTTCTCCCAGCAATCTTGATTCCAGCTTGTGTTTCTTCCAGCCCAGCGTTTCTCATGATGTACTCTGCATATAAGTTAAGTAAGCAGGGTGACAATATACAGCCTTGATGTACTCCTTTACCTATTTGGAACCAGTCTGTTGTTCCATGTCCAGTTCTAACTGTTGCTTCCTGACCTGCAGACAGATTTCTCAAGAGGCAGGTCAGGTGGTCTGGTATTCCTATCTCTTTCAGAATTTTCCACACTTTATTGTGATTCACACAGTCAAAGGCTTTGACATAGTCAATAAAGCAGAAATAGGTGTTTTTCTGGAACTCTTGCTTTTTTGATGATCCAGCTGATGTTGGCAATTTGATCTCTGGTCCCTCTGCCTCTTCTAAAATCAGCCTGAACATATGGAAGTTCACGGTTCACGTATTGCTGAAGCCTGGCTTGGAGAATTTTGAGCATTACTTTACTAGCGTGTGAGATGAGTGCAATTGTGTGGTAGTTTGAGCATTCTTTGGCATTCCCTTTCTTTGGGATTGGTATGAACACTGACCTTTTCCAGTCCTGTGGCCACTGCTGAGTTTTCCAAATTTGCTGGCATATTGAGTGCAGTACTTTCACAGCATCATCTTTCAGGATTTGAAACAGCTCAACTGGAATTTCATCACCTCCACTAGCCTTGTTCGTAGTGATGCTTTCGAAGGCCCACTTGACTTCACATTCCAGGATGTCTGGCTCTAGGTGACTGATCACACCATCATGATTATCTGGGTCATTAGGATCTTTTTTGTATAGTTCTTCTGTGTATTCTTGCCACCTCTTCTTAATATCTTCTGCTTCTGTTAGGTCCAGACCATTTCTGTCCTTTATCGAGCCCATCTTTGCATGAAATGTTCCCTTGGTATCTCTGATTTTCTTGAAGAGATCTCTAGTCTTCCCCATTATGTTCTTTTCCTCTATTTCTTTGCATTGATCGCTGAAGAAGGCTTTCTTATCTCTTCTTGCTATTCTTTGGAACTCTGCATTCACATGCTTATATCTTTCCTTTTCTCCTTTTCTTTTTGCCTCTCTTCTTTTCACAGCTGTTTGTAAGGCCTCCCCAGACAGACATTTTGCTTTTTTGCATTCTTTTCCATGGGGATAGTCTTGATCCCTGTCTCCTGTACAATGTCACGAACCTCATTCCATAGTTCATCAGACACTCTATCTGTCAGATCTAGGCCCTTAAATCTATTTCTCACTTCCACTGTATAATCATAAGGGATTTGATTTAGGTCATACCTGAATGGTCTAGTGGTTTTCCCTGCTTTCTTCAATTTCAGTCTGAATTTGGTAGTAAGGAGTTCATGATCTGAGCCACAGTCAGCTCCTTGTCTTGTTTTTGTTGACTGTATGAGTTTCTCCATCTTTGGCTGCAAAGAATATAATCAATCTGATTTTGGTGTTGACCATATGGTGATGTCCATGTGTAGAGTCTTCTCTTGTGTTGTTGGAAGAGGGTGTTTGCTATGACCAGTGCATTTTCTTGGCAAAACTCTATTAGTCTTTGCCTTGCTTCATTCTGCATTCCAAGGCCAAATTTGCCTGTTACTCCAGGTGTTTCTTGACTTCCTAGTTTTGCATTCCAGTCCCCTATAATGAAAAGGACATCTTTTTTGGGTGTTAGTTCTAAAAGGTCTTGTAGGTCTTCACAGAACTGTTCAACCTCAGCTTCTTCAGTGTTACTTGTTGGGGCATAGACTTGGATTACTGTGATATTGAATGGTTTGCCTTGGAAACGAACAGATGTCATTCTGTCGTTTTTGAGATTGCATCCAAGTACTGTGTCTTCAATTTATAAGTCACCTATTATGGTTGGGTAGAGCTTACAGTTCCTGCCTGTGTTTCTTATCCCTTGTATATAGCTGCTGGTTTTCATCTATGACACCTAAAATGCCAACTGACACTTGATGTAAGAAAAAAATCTCTTTCAGGAAGTACAGGACTCAACTCTTTCCTGAGTATCTTTTGCTACTGAGATCTTCCTGCCCATACTGGTTGCCAAAGAGCTCTATGTGGTCATCTGCAAAACTCTGTACTGTGAAACCATCATGAGTGACAGGGATGTGGTTTCTTTCAAGCGTCACAAGCTAGAGGGTTTGTCTTTGCAACACTGGGTTCTCTTCACAGTGTGACTGCCTGTCTGTAATTCCAATATCATAGACCATTCCTGCGTGCCTGAAACCCTTTGTTGAAACTTGTCTGCTTGGACACTCACACCATTGGACTCTGTTCCTGGCAACTGTGGATTCATTTACCCATTAAAACATTTTTTTCAGAATGGGAGAAAATAATAGCAAATGAAGCAACTGACAAAGAATTAATCTCAGAAATATACAAGAAACTCCTGCAGCTCAATTCCAGAAAAATAAGTGATCCAATCAAAAAATGGACCAAAGAACTAAACAGACATTTCTCCAAAGAAGACATACAGATGGCTAACAAACACATGAAAAGATGCTCAACATCATTCATTATCAGAGAAATGCAAATCAGCACCACAATGAGGTACCATCTCACACCAGTCAGAATGGCTGCTATCAAAAATCTACAAACAATAAATGCTGGAGAAGGTGTGGAGAAAAAGGAACCCTCTTCCACTGTTGGTGGGAATGCAAACTAGTACAGCCACTATGGAGAACAGTGTGGAGATTCCTTAAAAACTGGAAATAGAACTGCCTTATGACCCAGCATTCCCACTGCTGGGCATACACACCAAGGAAACCAGAATTGAAAGAGACACGTGTACCCCAATGTTCATCACAGCACTGTTTACAATAGCCAGGACATGGAAGCAACCTAGATGTCCATCAGCAGATGAGTGGATAAGAAAGCTGCGGTACATATACACAATGGAGTATTACTCAGCCATCAAAAAGAATACAATTGAATCAGTTCTAATGAGGTGGATGAAACTGGAACCTATTATACAGAGTGAAGTAAGCCAGAAAGAAAAACACCAATACAGTATACTAACGCATATATATGGAATTTAGAAAGATGGTGATGATGACCCTATATGCGAGATAGCAAAAGAGACACAGATGTAAAGAACAGACTGTTGGACTCTGTGGCAGATGGAGAGGGAGAGGGTGGGATGATTTGAGAGAAAAGCATTGAAACACGTATTTTATCACATATGAAACAGATCGCCAGTCCAGGTTCGATGCATGAGAAAGGGTGCTCAGGGCTGGTGCACTGGGATGACCCTGAGGAATGGGATGGGGAGGGAGGTGGGAGGGGGGTTCAAATGGGGAACACGTGTACACCCATGGCTGATTCATGTGAATGTATGGCAAAAACCACCACAATATTGTAAAGTAATTAGCCTCCAATTTTAAAAAATGTAAAGAAAAATACATATTAAAATGAGAACATATTATAGAATACGTCAAGCTACAGAATTGCAGCGTGTACTACAAGAGCTATGATTAATAACTATAATATCTTCTTTAGTTCAAAGTGAGATCGTTTTTGACTTTTATAAGGAAATACAGTTTTTGAATTTGCAGTTTAAAGAACACCCTAATGAGGGTCAGAAATTGTCAAAGTCTTTCTCATATATTTGTTAAGCAAAAACTAAAAATAAAAAATGCTGCTTTAACCTCAAAACAAAACAAAACATTTTCCCTTGATGGCATCCTACATGGACATCTTGCGCTTCATAAAGACTTATAATTTGGAGGGGAGGAGCAAAGTCCTCTCCACCTGTGTATCTCACATCATCATTGCCATCTTAGTTGTTATGTCCTACTTATTTGTTTTCGTGCTCTGTATATTTGCAGCCAAACCATGGCTACATTTTATATCATCATAACTCCTTTGCTAAACTTCTAAACGTGCTTTCTGCACATGCTAAGTTGCTTCAGTCATGTCTCATTCTTTGCGACCCTATGGACTGTAGCCTGCCCTGGCTCCTCTGTCCATGGGACTTTCCAGGCAGGCATACTGGAGTTGGTTGCCATTCCCTCCTCCAGGGGATCTTCCCAACCCAGGGATTGAACTCCCATATCTTATGTCTCCTGTACTGCCAAGCAGGATCTTTACCACAAGCACCACCTGGGAATGCAGCCACAAATTTAGAGGTGAAAATGCTACGAGAAAGCTGTGGGATGAAAAGTGACTTTGAGAAATAATCACAGCAATGAGTTTGTCTCCTAAATGGAGAAGAGAAAATACAATTTTATGGTTCAGGGTCCACTGAACACTACTTATCAAAAGTATGTTGAGTTTTACCTATAGGTACTCAGAGGAACAGTGCAGGTAGGGAATTTTTACCATTATAAAAACTGTATTTAGATTTATGTTGGTAGCTAAACTTCATTTACTTATATCATAAACCATGGCTACTTTACTGTTTCTTTTATGTAATAACTACTTTAATGTTAAAAGACTTTTAATAAAGTAGTTATTGTTTGACTCTATTAAAAGAAAATAAGATCCAGGCATGAAAAAACCTTTTGCCTGATTTTCCCCCTGGTTTTATTAATCTCTGTATCCTTTCTCATAGCATAGTTGCTGGCATAACAGAAGTTACCTAACTTAAAAAATACATACATATCTATCTATCTATATAAAATTAGATAATTTGTTAGTTATTACATCTAAAATTTTGATACACTTAATTAGATTTTTGATGTAAATTTTATTTATTAACCAAAACATAATGTGATTAAATTGAATATTAAACAAAAGAAAAGAGAATCTTCCCATGACAGGTGGGGAAATGCATAACAAGTTCACTGAGACAACATGACTGGATCAATATTTTATATTTGATGGACAATCATCTTATATGATTCTAAAGCTACTTTCTTTGTATGTTGCACCTTTCTGACATTAATTATGTGATTTGCTATAGTAGTATCTTTACATATAGATGTTCTTTAAAAACTTTGTGGAAAATGTCAGTGAATTAATTAAGCAAGAATTAGTCTTGGACACATCCCAATTCCAAGACTCAATGATAAACACAGCTAGAAGTAATGAAATATCCCCTGATCTTCACCACCACCAAGTAATGAAATATCCCCTGATCTTCACCACTAACAAGTAATGAAATATCCCCTGATCTTCGTCACTAACAGGGAGAAGATGCTATCCATTTAGTGAGTGATGTGAATTTTTCAGGAGGTCCTTTCTTAGACTTAAAGCATGGTTTAAAAAATTAGAGGGTGTTTTTCAAAATTGCAAGTCAACTAGTCTAGCTATGTTAACATGGCAGAGTGAGAAGAGCTAAACCATCAGGTGGGACTTTTCTATTTGATGTTGGTAAGAAAGTAGTTACTCAGGAAACTTCCCTGGCAAATGGCTAGTTGCTATCTTCTATGTGCTTATAAGATGTGCTGGTCATTTTGATACCTTTTCTAAAGTGATAACCTTCTTTTTTCCATGTGAACCCTGGAATTCCTTTCAAATAACCAACAGTGCATATAAAAATGACCTGAGTAATCAGAAGACTTCATGGAGAAAATGGACAGATAGTCAAATTAAATGAATATCCTCAGGTAATAAGGCAGCTTTCTACCCTCAGTTGTCACACTGGGTGAAAAATGATTCCAAGTGTTTATGAGTAACTTAAAGTCATCCTTTAGATTCTGAATAAGACTCCACAAGGTAAGACTACCTATAAATAGTGGGAACCAGACTTACAGTTGTGGGACTGTGTTTATTATGCAAGACATTTAATTACCTTGAAGTCAATCAAACTTAGATTCAATTATAGATATAACACTTAAAACATGTGGTTTGAGCAGTAAATTAGATGTTCTGAACTTTAGTTTCTTCAATATGAAATGAGGATTACAGTTCTTGTTATTGTAAATATTGACTGTGTTACATTAAACTATGAGTTCGTGATTGAAATAAATGGACTCAGTTTTGAGCACTGGAATGATGTCATCAGAATAAGATTAAAAAGGACAATTTGGGTTGCTTCAAGAGAACCAATTTTTGAAGACCAGGATAAACATGGAGAGAATTGGTGGAAGGCTGTTGCAGTGGACCGGTAAGAAATTATTTTGAAAGTAGTGCCAATAGGCTTTATGAAAGTTTTATGAGAATAACTAATTGTGAAGAGCATTGAAATTTTTTGTCCTAACACAAACATGGAAAATGATAGCTTTTAATGAGACAAATAGGGAATATCTCTTTAAATTTGGTTTAGAAAATGCCTATGACTATTGTGGAAAATTTAACAGTTAGTTTTATAAATATTAAATTGCCATTAAACTAGATGTCAAAATTATAGAAGATGCATAACAAGTTTGAAAAATAGAGGAGAGATAGGGGCTGGGGACATGAAATTAAACTGCTGCAAGCATTTATTGTTTAGGAAAAGGGAAATATCCACCTAAAGATCTAAGAAAGTATAAGTGAGGTCTGAGACAATTCAAGACAGGGATCTATTTACAGTTTGATCTACCCACATTGATTGTGTAAATTGCCTTAAGTGAATCTCAAGTATTATTCTTTTGTGAGTAATACTCAAGTATTGCTTTTTATAAATGTTGCACCTTTTCGTGGAACTCTCTTCCCATCATTTGTATTTCATTTTTTAAAAAAATTCAGCTGAATTATTGCTTCCTTTGGGAAACCTTCTCTGATTTTAGGTGATATACTCCTTTACTTGACTCTTAGCACTGTGTGAATATTCATTTAATGCACATATTACCTGGGTCTGGAATTACCTGATTCCTCATTTGGAGTCATGTCACTGAGGGTGGGCTTCTATGGCTTATTCGAGTAAGTAAGTGTTAGTCATGCAGTCGTGCCTGACTCTGAGATCCCATGGACTGCAGCTCACAAGGCTCCTCTGCCCATGAGATTTTCCAGGCAAGGATACTGGAGTGAGTTGCCATTTCCTTCTCCAGGGGATCTTCCCAACCCAGGGACTGAACTCGGGTCTCCTGCATTGCAGGCAGATTCTTTACTGACTGAGCTACAAGGGAAGCCCTGGCTTATTCAAGCTGGTAATTAAAATTTCCATGGCACATTGGAGCCAAAAGATACTCCATTCACATTCTTCTAATGAATGGATAAATAAACAAGTATACTTATAATGCATTTAAATGTTTTCCCCCTTGTATTGTAGGCAAATTGCCTCTACTACCTGAACTCAGCCTCTGTACAGACTAGATGGAAGCCAGGAACAATGTAATTTACTTTGTCCTCCTGGGCCTCACACAGAATCCAAAGGAGCAGAAAGTCCTTTTTGTTCTGTTCTTGCTCTGCTGTATTTTGCCTGTAGTGGGCAAACTTCTCATTGTTGTGACTATAATTGTCAATGAGACTCTGAACTCACTGATGTAGTTTTTTCTTGCTAGTTTATCATTTATGGGTGTAACTTATTCCTCTTCGATCTCTCCCAGATTGATTTCAGACTTGTTCTTTGGAAAAACAACAACAACAACAACAACAACAACAACAACAACAACAACAACATATCCTTTGAATCTTGCATGACCCAGCTGTTTACAGAGCACCTTTTTGCTGAATCAGGGGTCTTCCTTCTGCTGGTGATGGCCTGTGACCGCTATGTGGCCATCTGAGAGCCCTGCATTATCTGGTGATCATGAGGCAGAGGGTGTGTGTTGTGCTGCCGGTGGTGTCCTGGGTTGGGGGTTTTCTACACTCAGTAATTAAGCTTTGCAGTGTTTATGGGCTCCCATTCCGTGGCCCCAATGTCACTGATCACTATACATGTAACATGTACCCTTTATTGAAGCTCGTCTGTACTGACGCCTATGTCACTGACCTCTTAGTTGCATCCAGTGGAGGACTGATCTGCGCTATAGTGCTTCTGCTCTTGCTCGTCTCCTATGGAGTCATCCTGCACTCTCTGAAGAACCTGAGTCAGGAAGGGAGGCGGAAAGCCCTCCAGACCTGTGGTTCCCACATCGCTGTGGTTGTCTGCTTCTTTGTTCCCTCTATTTTCATGTATGTGAGACCTGCTAAGACCTTCCCCATTGATAAATTATTGAGTGTGTTTTGTACAGTCATAAGTCCCATGCCGAACCCATTAATCTACAGTGTAAGAAGTTCTGAGTTGACTAATGTTTTGAAGATGCTCTGGAGAAGAAACGTCATACCTCATATTAACTAGGAGCTTCCATGGAGGGAGTCATTTGACATCAGGTTCCATTTCTTTGAATGAAGAAACTATTTTAAATTGGACTCTGATTTCTCTTTCTTCTAGAAAATTATGATAATTATAATTAAATGATACAATCACACAACTATGCATTTGTAACATTTTGCTCCACGCTACAATGTAAGGTCCAAAATTCTTGTTTATCAGTGCGCCTAGATAACTGTAAGGCCTATATGTTGCTGCTGCTGCTAAGTCGCTTCAGTCGTGTCTGACTCTGTGCGACCCCATAGATGGCAGCCCACCAGGCTCCACCGTCCCTGGGATTCTCCAGGCAAGAACACTGGAGTGGGTTGCCATTTCCTTCTCTTTTCACTTCTGAAAGTTGCCATTTCACTTCTGAAAGTGAAAAATGAAAGTGAAGTCACTGAGTCGTGTCCAATTCTCAGCGACCCCATGGACTGCAGCCTTCCAGACTCCTCCGTCCATGGGATTTTCCAGGCAAGAGTACTGGAGTGGGGTGCTATCACCTTCTCCGAAGGCCTATATAGCAAGGCATTAATAATAAATGATTTAATGAGGAAAATGTTATATATTTATACTGATTTTGAATCAATTCATGTATCTTTATATTTTATACTTTTTCAGACAGTGCAATTTTTATTTTGATTCTTTTCATTTATGTGAACTTTTTATTTACATTATTTAAAATATTTAATTCTATATAGGTTTCCTTTTTGTTTTACTATATTTCAGTTGCATTATACATATAAATTTTTACTTTAATACTTTTGCTGTTTAAAAAAATGAAATAGAATAGATAATAATAAAAGTATAAGTGAAACCAAATTTTATGGGATGCAGTGTTGAATAAATTTCCTATTTTCCTTCAGCATTTTCTAGTCCTCATACTCAGAGACTGGCCAAAATTTGTTTCTTCATTTTCATCTGAGAATAATTTTTATAAATGCAAATGTCTGTGCCATATGTATATTTGTTCTTTTTTATGTATGTAGCACTTACTTTTAGTATGCAACATCTTAAAAATATCTCATGTCAATCCATATATCTCTCTTAATTTTTCTCATCCTGCACAATGCTTCTTATAAATTTAAAGTTAGTATGTTGATTCCTCTTCATGCAAACCGTCCCCCCACCAAACTAAAAACAAACAAAAAATAGCAAACGAGAAACAGACTCATTAACAAAACTCAAAAACCTTGTTAGATGCGGTTCTTGAGATTTGGGAGTGGGGGAAGGTGGGGTGGAAATACAAACATATTTATTAAGTTGGGCAAAAGTAATTGTGGCATTTGCATTGTTAAAATTTGCCATTTGATATTGGAGTACATTCTTAAATGTGCTTATATTATATGCATCATTTTAATGCATGCTTTTCACTTTATGTTTTTTGCTAATAACCTATTACTTGCTCTGCATTTTAAATGTATTTTAGACTAAGGAAATGATGTTAGACAAAAAGCAAATTCAAGCTATTTTCTTATTAGAGTTTTAAATAGGTGTTAAAGCAGCAGAGACAATTCACAACTCAGCAATGCATCTGGTCCAGGAACTGCTAATGAACAGTTCCGGGGCAGTGGAGGGCAGTGTTGGTTGAAGGAATTTTGCAAAGGAGGGGAGAGGCTTGAAGATGAGGAGCCTATTGGCTGGCCATCAGAAGTTGACAAAGATCAATTGAAAGCAATCATCAAAGCTGATCCTCTTATAATTACACAAGAAGTTGCTGAAGAAGTCAAAATCAACCATTCTATTGTCATTCAGTGTTTAAAGCAAATTGGAAAGGTGAAAACCTTCAATGCTTGGGTGCCTTATCAACGGACCAATGAAAAACAATTGTTGCTTCAAAATGTCATCTTCTTTTACTCTGTACAACAACAATGAACCATTTCTCCATCAAATTGTGACCTGCGACAAAAAGTGAATTTTATATGACAACTGGCAACAACCAGCTCAGTGGCTGGACTAAAGAGAAGCTTCAAAGCACTTCCCAAAGCCAAACTTGCACCAAAAAACCCCCACAAAAGTCACGGTCACTGTTTGTTGGTCTGCTTCTGCTCTGATCCACTACAGCTTTCTGAATCCCAGTGAAATCATTACATCTGAGAAGTATGCTCAGCAAATCAATGAAGCAAAGTGAAATGAAATGAGAGTCGCTCAGCTCTGTCTGACTCTTTGCCATCTCAAGGACTGTAGCCTGCCGGGCTCCCCTGTCCATGGGAATCTCTAGGCAAGAATACTGGAGTGGGTTGCTATCCCCTTCTCCAGGGTATCTTCCCAACCCAGGGATTGAACCTGGTTCTTCTGCATTGCAGGCAGATTCTTTACTGTCTGAGCCACTAGAGAAGTCCCAGCAAATCAATGAGATGCACCAAAAACTGCAATCCCTGCAGCCGATATTGGTCAACAGAAGGGGCCCAGCGCTTCTTCAGGATAATGACCGAGTACACCTCACGCACACAATTTTTCAAAAGTTGAATGAACTGGTCTAAGTTGTACCTCATCTGCCATACTCAGCCTGACCTCTTGCCAACTGACTACCACTTCTTCAAGCATATCCCTTCAACGACTTTTGCAGGGAAGACACTTCGACAACCAGCAGGAGGCAGAAAATGCTTTCCAAGAGCTTGTGGACTTCCCAAGCCCAGATTTTTACATACAGGAATAAACAAATGTATTTCTCATTGGCAAAAATGTGTTGATTGCAGTGGTTCCTATTTTGATTAATAAAGATGTTTGAGCCACTTATATTGATTTATTAGTCACAGTCTGAAGCCACAATAATGTTTGCACTAACCTATTTTATTATGACTCATTGCAATTTCTATTTAAGATATCACTGATCCATGTAGCATAAATTATTCCCTGTCACTTTGAGGGTAAACCCATCCCACTCAGTGTTTCATCAGTGACTTTGGTACTCTGTTCGCAAGGTGGAGTTTTGGTTTAATCGATAGTGCAAATTCTCATTGCTTTGTAGGCAAGGACGTTTCCTATTATAAAATCTCATCTTTCCTCTGCAAAACCAGACAATCTGAAGTGCAGAGGAGCACAAAATCCTTCCAAAATGTTTGCTAACTTGCTTCTAAAAACTGAGTTTGAAACTCCAAAATAAAGAGTTTGTGTTTCTGTTCCTTCTTTCTCCTTCTTTCTTTCTTTTTCTTCTTCTTTTTTGTCTACTTTCTTTATTGATTCATCCTGAGAACTTAAACAATGCCTGGCCCACAGGAGGTACTCAATATTTGTTGAATTGCTTAGATAAAACTTTGGAATTAGCCTATACAGACTACTATATTTAAAATTGATATCCAATAAGGATCTGCTGTATAGTACAGGAAGCTCTGCTCAACATCCTATAGTAACCTAAATGGGAAAATACTTTGGAAAAGGATAGATACATGTACGTGTATACCTGAATCACCTTGCAGTACACCTGAACTAACACATTGTTAACCAACTATATTCCAGTACAAAATAAATATTAAAAATAGAGATTTTAAGTTCGTAGTTTTGCTATTGATTGAGATATTTACCTATTAGAAAGATTGCCTTGGTTCATTTGAAGCCAATGATCTTTGCATATACTTTGGGCTATTGTGCTATAGTTTATACTCACATCATCAACTAGTTAATCAGGTCACCTTAGTTCTTATATTTACTTTAAAAATCGTGGTTCATGTTTGGGATCGCATGTACACCCATGGTGGATTCATGTCAATGTATGGCAAAACCAATACAGTAGTGTAAAGTAAAATAAAGATAGGAAAAAAAAATTAAAAAAAAATTGTGGTGAAATATGCATAACAAAATTTACAATTTTGACCTTTTCAAAGTAGCACTAAGTTAATTCACATTGTTATGCAAACATTACCACCATCCATCTCCAAAACTTTTTCAACTTTCCAAACTGAAATTTCACAGCCATTAAACAAAATTCTTCACATTTGCTCACTGAGCCCTAGGTAGGGAAACCACCATTTTCTTTTCTGCCTATGAATTTGACTGCTTTAAGTGCCTCATGTAAGTGGAATCATACCATTTCTGTTTTTTGGTGATTGCCTTTTAAACACTTATTATAATTTCTTTCCCCCATAAAATGTTGGGACACTTGTCTAAATACATATAGGAAGATTTATTTCTAAACTATCTGTCTTACTCCATTCGTCTATCGTCTATCTTTATTTCAACACTGGGGCTGTCATTACCATAGATTTGCACAATATATTTTATAATCAGGAGGTATGAGACTCCCAATCTTCTCTTCTAGATTGTTTTGACAAGTTGGAGTCCTTGAGATTCCTTATGAATTTTAGCATGGATTTTTCTGTTTCTGCAGAAACGATTTTTTGGTTATGATAGGAATTGCACTGAATCATGAGGTATTATTAAGTAATGCTCAAAATATTCCAAGTCAGGCTTCAGCAATACATGAACTATGAACCAGATGTTCAAGCTGGTTTTAGAAAAGGCAGAGGAACCAGAGATCAAATTGCCAACATCTACTGTATCATTGAAAAAGCAGGAGAGTTTCAGAAAAACATCTATTTCTGCCTTATTGACTATGCCAAAGCCTTTGGCTGTGTGGATCACAATAAACTGTGGAAAATTCTGAACGAGATGGGAATACCAAACCACCTGACCTGCCTCTTGAGAAACCTATATGCAGGTCAGGAAGCAACAGTTAGAACTGGACATGGAACAACAGACTGGTTCTAAATAGGAAAAGGGGTACATCAAGGCTGTATATTGTCACCCTGCTTATTTAACTTATATGTAGAGTACATCATGAGAAATGCTGGGCTGGAGGAAGCACAAGCTGGAATCAAGATTCCTGGGAGAAATATCAATCACCTCAGATATGCAGATGACACCACCCTTATGGCAGAGAGTGAAGAGGAACTAAAAAGCCTCTTGATGAAAGTGAAAGAGGAGAGTGAAAAAGTTGGCTTAAAGCTCAACATTCAGAAAACGAAGATCATGGCATCCAGTCCCATCACTTCATGGCAAATAGATGGGGAAACAGTGGCTGACTTTATTTTTTTGGGCTCCAAAATCACTGCAGATGGTGATTGCAGCCATGAAATTAAAACATACTTACTCCTTGGAAGGAAAGTTATGACCAACCTAGATAGCATATTCAAAAGCAGAGACATTACTTTGTCAACAAAGGTCTGTATAGTCAAGGCTGTGGGTTTTCCTGTGGTCATGTATGGATGTGATAGTTGGACTGTGAAGAAAGCTGAGCACAGAAGAATTGATGCTTTTGAAGTGTAGTGTTGGAGAAGACTCTTGAGAGTCCCTTGGACTGCAAGGAGACCCAACCAGTCCATCCTAAAGGAGATCAGTTCTGGGTGTTCATTGGAAGGACTGATGTTGAAGCTGAAACTCCAATCCTTTGGCCACCTGATGTGAAGAGCTGACTCATTTGAGAAGATCCTGATGCTGGGAGGGACTCGGGGCAGGAGGAGAAGGGGACAACAGAGGATAAGATGGTTGGATGGCATCACCAATTCAGTGGACATGTGTAGACTCCGGGAGTTGCTAATGGATAGGGCAGCCTGGCGTGCTGCACTTCATGGGGTTGCAAAGAGTTGGACATGACTGAGTGACTGAAATGAACTGAACTGAACTGTTGAATAGGCCAGCTTATAAACATCTTCTTGTATATGTGTGTGTGTTCTATATGTCTCAGCAATATTTTGTAGTTTTCAGAGTGTAAGACTTTATTGTATTCTTTTTTTGATGCTTTTGTAAGTGAAATTTTTTTCTTGAAATCTCCTTGGGTTGTCCATGATCAGATAGAAATTCAATTATCATTTCATAGAAATCTCTCAACAAGTTGGAAATAGAAAGTACTTTGACATAATAAAATCCATATATTTCAGATCCACAGCTAATACCTTTCTCAACATGAAAGATTGAAAGCTTTTCCATTAAAATATGGAATAAGACAAGAGGGCATATATTCTCTGGTCCTTTTTAACACAGTACTGCCATAAAATTTCCCGTGAAAATTTTAGAGTTTTCTAAGTATAGCTGTGGTTTTCTCTGAAGTGAGATAGTTTTATTCATTAATTTTATTTAGTTTTAGTTTCTGGAACAGTGCTTCTGATGGTAGCCACTCGCTATCCTTTCAATCTCAGCTGAAACGTCACCTTTGAAGAAAGGTCATCTGTACACTTTCCACAGTAGACCTCTGCCTCTTATCTTTTGTCACAGTATTCTATTTCTTATAAGCAGGGAATAAGACTGAAGCTACTTTGTTAAGTTGTCTCACTCTTTATTGTCTGGCTCTAAGAACGAAGATCCATGCAGGAAGAAACCTTTCACGTGTTCTCCCAGGTTTCACTAAGCTCTGTGTCCTCACTCATAGGACAGAAGCTGACATGACAGAGGTGCCCAGACTTTAAAAAAAATGATAATAATTGGATAATTAGCTATTATATCTAAAATTTTTTAATTGTGCTTTTTGGATATAATTTTCATATAGCTAACCAAATTAAGGTGATTAAATTGAGTACTAAACAAAAGGAAAGAAAATCTTGCAACGGCAGGTGGGGAAAGAAATAACAAATAAGTTCACTGGGACAAAATTTTTTTATTACTTTTAAAAAAAGTAAAGATTACTTTATTACTTTTAAAAAAAAAGTAAAAATTTTTTTCATACATTTTAGCATTTGACCCCTTTAATTTCCCCTCCTTGTTTTGTAGGCAAGTTGCCTCTTAAAGATTCTAAAGCTGCCTTGTTTTGGGTATTGCACTTTCCTGATATTATTTTTGTGACTTTGCCTATAGATTAAAAAAAAAAACCTCTAGGGAAATCCAAGTGATTAATTAAACAAGAATCAGTCTTGGACACATTCCAGTTCTAAGACTCAATGATAATTGTGGCTGAAAGGGATGAAATACTCCATGATCTTCCCCCCTAACAGGAAGAAGATGTTATCCACTTAGTAACTGGAATCAATTTTTCAGGTGGCCTTTTTATAGACTTAAAGCATGACCAAGAAAATAAAAATATGAGAATGTCTTTCAAAATCTCAGTCAATGAGTCTGGTCATGTTAATATGACAGAATGAAAAGGGCTTAACAGTCAAATCTTATTTTTCTTGTTGAAGTTAGTAGGAAAGACATTACTTGTGAAAAACTTCCCTGCCAAATAACTAGTTGATTTATTCTATGTATATGTAAGACTTTCTGGTCATTTTGATAAATTTCCTAATGTGGTAAACTTTCATTTTTCTAGGAGTACACCAGGGAATTCCTTTGGAAAAATCAACACAGGACATAAAAATGTGCCTCTGAATAATCAGAAGACTCCAGGGAGAAAATGGACAGATAGTCAAATAAAATAAAATGCATCCTCAAGTAATAAGGTGGCCTTTTGTCCTCTGTTGTCAAATTGGATGAAAAATAATTTCAAGTGTTTATGTGTAACTTTAAGTCACCCTTAGATTCTGAACAAGCCTCCATAAGGTAAGATTAGCAGTAAATAGTGGGAACCAGGCTCATTACTGGGGACTGTCTTTATTATGTAAGAAATTTAATTACTTTGAAATCAATCAAACTTAGATTCAGTTCTAGGTATGTCCCTTAGAAACGTATGATTTGGGGAAAATGAATGAGATCTCCTGGCATTAGTTTCTTCAATTATAAAATGAGGATTACAGTTCTTGTTACTGTCAATATTAAACAGTAAACTGTGAGTGTATGATTAGAATATACTCTAGGATTTTTGAACAGTAGAGTGATGTCATTTGGGCTCCTTCAGGAGAACTGATTCTTGGAGGCTAGAATAAACATGCGGAGACTTGATAGGCGCGTATTGCAGTGGACCAGGAAGAAATTAAGAAGTAAGGAATGATCAAATTTGTGATATATTTTCATAGTAGAGTGAATAGGATTTATCAAGTTTTTTTAGAGTAACGAATGAAGAGTACAGCAATTTTTTGTCTGAACAATAACATGATAAAAGACAGCATTGAATGAGATAAATAGGGAACACGTCTTTAAATTTTGTATAGAAAATGCTTATGGTTATTATGGACATTTAAAAAGTTCTCAAATACTAAATTGCCATTCGCTTGGATGTCAAAATTAGAGATGTTGCATATCCAAGTTTTCAGATTAAGAGGAGAGGTAGGGGTTAGGGACACAAAATTACTGCTGTAGCACTTAATTGTCAGGAAAAGGGAAATAACCATCTAAAAACCTAAGATGTGTCAGTGAGGTCTGAGACAATTCAGTACAGGGAACTTCCATTCACAGTTTGATCTACCCACATTGATTATGTAAATTACCTCAAGTGGGCCTCAAGCATTAGACTTTTGTGGCTTTATAAATGTTGGACTTTTTGGATTTCTCCTCCTTAAATTTTCATTCATTCAATTCTTTTTTACACTCAGCTGAAGCTTTGCTTCCTCTGGAAAGTCTTCTGTCATGCCTGTTTGGTATGCTCCTGTACTATGACTGTTAGCACTGTTTGAATATTCATTTAATGGCACTAATAGCATGGGTCTGGAGTTGGTTGATTTCTTGTTATGTGTCATAGCACTGAAGGAAAGAAACTCTGCCTTCGACCTGATAATAAAAATGTCCATGACACATTAGACACAAATAGTTGTTCTATACTCATTCTTCCAACAAATGGAAAAAATTTTTTTCATACATTTTAGCATTTGACCCCTTTAATTTCCCCTTCTTGTTTTGTAGGTAAGTTGCTTCTACTGTATGAAGTCAGCTCCTGTTCAGATTAGATGGAATCAAGAAACAATGTAACCTACTTTGTTCTCCTGGGACTCACACAGAATCCAAAGGAGGGGAAAGTACTTTTGTTTATGTTCCTGTTTGTCTACATGTTGACTGTGATGGGCAATTTTCTAATTATAGTCACTGTAACTGTCAGTAAGACCCTGAACACACCAATGTACTTTTTTCTTGCTTGCTTATCATGTATGGATATTGCTTATTCCTCTTCCATTACCCCCAGATTGATCTCAGACTTGTTCTTCGGAGAAAAAACCATTACCTTTAAATCTTGCATGACCCAGCTATTTACAGAGCACTTTTTTTCTGGATCAGGGGTCTTCCTTCTGCTGGTGATGGCATATGACCGCTATGTGGCCATCTGCAAGCCCTTGCATTACTTGGTGATCATGAGGCAGAGGGTGTGTGTTGGGTTGCTGGTGGTGTCCTGGGTTGGAGGTTTTCTGCACTCAATTATTCAACTTAGCACTATTTATGGGCTCCCATTCTGTGGCCCCAATGTCATTGATCACTTTATGTGTGACATGTACCCTTTATTGAAACTCGTCTGTACTGACACCTATGTCATTGACATCTTAGTTGTGGCCAATGGAGGACTGATCTGCACTATAGTGTTTCTGCTCTTGCTCGTCTCCTATGGAGTCATCCTGCACTCTCTGAAGAACCTGAGTCAGGAAGGGAGGCGGAAAGCCCTCCAGACCTGTGGTTCCCACATCACTGTGGTTGTCTGCTTCTTTGTTCCCTGTATTTTCATATATGTAAGACCTGCTAAGACCTTCTACATTGATAAATCATTGAGCGTGTTCTATACAGTCATAACCCCCATGCTGAACCCATTAATCTACAGTCTAAGAAATTCTGAGTTAATTTATGCTATGAAGAAGCTCTGGAAAAGAAACATCATATCCCATACTAAATAAATGCATCATCCATCATGAAGGGAGTCATTTGACATCAAGTTCATTTTCTTGGAACGCAGAAGTCATTTTAAAATTTGTTCTGATTTCTCTTTCTTCAAAGAGTTTATGTCAATTATAATTAAAGATTACAGTTAAACAACCAGGGTATAATAACAGTTTACCTACCTACTAGCATTAATTATCTTATCAGTGTACCTAGAATGATGTAATGCCTATATAACAAGGAATTAATATGTAATGAATTAGCAAGTAAATTGTTCATAGTGATACTGATTTTTCACCAACTTATGCATTTATATTTGTTATTCTTTTTCAGAGACAGTGTAATTTTTACTTAGCATCTTGTCATTTAAGTTAACATTTTTACTTATACAGTTTAAAATACATAATTATATGTGGCTTGCCTTTACTGTATTTCATTCTCATTATACAGCACTTTTACTTTTGTACTTTTAGTGTTTACAATGAAAGTGAAGTAAAATAGATAATAATAAATAGCACAAGTGAAAACTAAATGCTGTGAAGGTGTAGTCACTCAGGAGTGTCTGATTCTTTGCAACCCCATGGACTCTAGGCCACCAGGCTCTTCTCTCCATGGAATTCTATAGGCAAGAACACTGGAGTGGATTGCCATTCCCTTTCCCAGGGGATCCTTCCAACCCACGGGTGAAACCCAGGTCTCCTGTATTGCAGGCAGTTTCTTTACCATCTGAGCCACAAGGAAATCCAAACAATATGAGGTGAAATGTAAAATGAACTCTCAGCTTCTCTCAGTCCTCATTCTCAGAGGTTGACCCTCAACTTGTTTCTTAATTTTCATCTGGTAATAATCTTTGCAGATGCAAGCGTATTCTCTACATGTATATGCATTTGTTTCTTTCTATATATGTATCACTTGCTTTTGCTATGCAATGTCTTAAAGATATTTCCATGCCAGTCCATATATATTTCTTAAATTTTCTCATTTTTCAAAACACTATTCACAAATTTATATCAAAATTAATATGCCCATTCCTTTCATGAGATTCCCAAACTTTTCTACGACAGTTATATTGCCAATAAATGTATGTTTTAGAATATGTACAAATATAAGTTCCTAGGTGTAGAATTGTTGATATTACATTTGATTCAATGGTCAAGCAGTATATGCATTTAAAATGCTGATATTGATATTTATTGCCAAACTGTCATTCTCTTTTTTAAAATTAATTTTTAATTGGAGGAAAATTGCTTTACAATGTTGTATTGGTTTCTGCCATACAACAGCCCAGATCAGTTATAATTATACATATGTCACCTTCCCTTGTAGCTCAGTCATCAAAGAATCTGCCTGCAATGCAGGAGACCCGGGTTTGATTCCAGGGTCAGGAAGGTCCCCTGGAGAAGGAAATGGCAACCCACTCCAGAATTCTTGCCTGGAGAGTCCCATGGACAGAGGAGCCTGACAGGCTATAGTCCAGGGGTTGCAAGAGTTGGACACAGCCTCGTGACTGAACCAGCACCACCTCCATCTTGAGCGTCCCTCTCCTCCCCCGACTCCACCCCTGTAGGTCACCACAGGGTGCCAAGCTGGGCTCCCTGTGTTATAGCAACTTCTCACAGTTATCCGTTTTACACAAGGTAGTGTATATATGCCGATGCTACTTTCTCTGTTTATCTCACTCTTTCCTTCCCCTACTGTGTCCACGAGTCCCATCTCTGTATCTGCATCTCCATTTCTTCCCTGCAAATAGGTTCATCAACACCATTTTTCTAGATTCCATACAGATACATTAACATACTATATTTGTTTTTCTCTTTCTGACCTACTTCACTCCAAACTATTGTTCTTGGGTTGTACTAACAGCTACTGTGTCTGTGCTTAGCTGCTCAGCTGTGTCCAACTCTTTGTGACTCCATGGACTGTAGCCTGCCAGGCTTCTCTGTTCTTGGGATTTTTCAGGCAAGAATACTGCAATGGGTTGCCATTTCCTCCTCCAGGGGATTTTCTTGACTCAGGAATCGAACCTGCATCTCCTGTGTCTCCTTTATTCACTGAACCATCGAGAAAGCCCCACTAACAACTACTGTCCTCTCCATGCTGCTGCTGCTGCTGCTAAGTCGCTTCAGTCATGTCCGACTCTGTGCGACCCCATAGCCAATGTAATTTTTTTGACCACATTCTCAATGACCAGTACCTGATAAACATTTATCACATCTGATTAAAGTTACTTTTTACTTTAACTGCAAACCTTTTGATATAATTGAGTTTGAGTATCTTCCTACATGTTTAATTTGATTTGTATTTATTTGTGGATTTTATATATATGTCTTTAGTCTGATTCATTCAATTTTTGATTTTTATGAGAGAATTTTAAGCAAAAGAAATGATCTCCTTACATTATATATATAGTTAAAGTTTTCTGGCTATACGTTTTTAACTTTTTATCTTATGTAGAATTATTTTTGCATATAAAATTTTTTGTAGTTTATATTAAATAAAAAAATTGTATCTTGCTTAGGAAGAATTTTCTCATTTGCACCAAAATTTCTTCAGTATTTTTTTGCATTTAATTTTTCAAGCATTTTTCATATCTTACATCTTATAACATTTGATTCATCTTGAATTTATTTAGGAGTTTAAATAGGGGTTGATTTTATTTGTCCTGTAAATTTTAGAATTAAAAAAATATTCACATATTATCTTTTTGCCATTGATTTGAAATTCTGACTACTGTATTTTGAACTCCCAATGTATTGGGGTCCAATTTAAAACTTTAATCTTTTTCACTGATCTCTTTATTCATGTACACATTGGCACATAATTGCTATGATATCTAAGATATTTTGACATGCGAAGAATCTAGCAGTCACTTATTAGTATTCTTTCTCAGAATTTTGCCTAAGCCTGTATATTTCTATTTCAAAATTATTAAAACTATATAATAAAGTATAGATAAGATAAAACTGTTTAAAGTTGGCTTAAAATTGTTAAAATAAATTTAAAATATGTTTAAAACTATTATTTTCATTAAGATTCCCATTAGGAAGGTTAAGAAGAGTTTATACCTTTAGAGTATAAAAAAACTGTTATCTAGATAAGAATTGGTGTCTTCAGTTAACAAGCCACCTATTGTAACATTGGGTTGAACTTGCAGTTCCTGCCCTTGTTTCTAATCCCTTGTAGATAGTTGCTGTTCTTTAGCTACGACACCTAAATGCTACCTGACACTTGCTTTGGGAAAAAATCATCTCTTTCAAGGAAGTTCAGGACTTGAATTACTGCTGAGCATCTTGTGCTGCTGAGATCTTCTTGCCGTGTGCTGCGCTCAGTCGCTTCAATTTTGTCTGACTCTTTGCAACTGTGTGGACCGTGGCCTGCCAGGATTCTCTGTCCATGGGCTTTGCCAGGAAGAATATAGCCACAAAAAAAAAAAGAAAGAAAGAAAAAGAAAAAAAGACAAAAAAAATGTGTTAGGATGCAGTTTTAGAGATTTTTTTTTTTTCTGAAATGCGAACATGTTTATTTTATTATGACTTATTACAACTCCAGGTGGCGCTGGTGGTAAGGAATCCACCTGCCAATGCAAAAGGTGCAAGAGACTTGGGTTTCCTCCCTGGATTGGGAAGATTCCCTGGAGCAGAAAGTGGCAACCCACTCCAGTATTCTTGCCTGAAAAATTCCATGGACAGAGGAGCCTGGCAGGCTACTCAAGTAGATTACATACTACTTGGATATTGACAATACACACTAGTATATTTAAAATAGATAATTAACATAACACAGGTAACTCAATATTCTGAAGGAGATCAACCCTGGGATTTCTTTGGAAGGAATGATGCTAAAGCTGAAGCTCCAGTACTTTGGCCACCTCATGCAAAGAGTTGACTCATTGGAAAAGACTCTGATGCTGGGAGGGATTGGGGGCAGGAGGAGAAGGGGACGACAGAGGATGAGATGGCTGGATGGCATCACGGACTTGATGGACGTGAGTCTGAGTGAACTCCGGGAAATGGTGATGGACAGGGAGGCCTGGCGTGCTGCAATTCATGGGGTCGCAAAGAGCTGGACACGACTGAGCAACTGAACTGAACTGAACTGAAATGGAAAAAGAATTTGATAAAATAGATAGATATATATGTATAACACAGTCCCTTTGAATTAGACCTGACACCAACACATTGCTGATCAACTGTACTCTAATATAAAATAAAAATAAAAAACAAAGAATTTACTTTAGTGGTTTTGCCATTGGATTGACATATTTACCTCTTAAATAAGTTACTCAAGTTTATCTGAAGCCAATGATATTTGCATATACTTTGGGCTATCGAGGTACAGTTTATGTTCCTCTCATATTTCAATTAATGAAGTCACCTTAGATGTTTTTTCTTTTTTTTTCCTTTTAAGAAACTGACTTCATTTTTTTTTTTTTTGACATGGAATGCAACCCACTCCAGTGTTCTTGCCTGGGAAATCCCATGGACAGGATCCTGGCGAGCTACAGTCCATGGGGTTACAAACAGTTGGACATGACTGAGCAACTAACACATACACTGTTTTCTTTCTTTATCGGTTGCACTGGGTCTTCGTCGCTGCACGTGGGATTTCTATAGTTGTGGAGAGTGGGAGCTGCTCCCTGGTTGCGGTGCGTGGGCTTCTCATTTCTGTGACTTCTCTTGTTGAGGAGCACAAGCTCTAGGTGCACGGGCTTCAGTAGTTGCATCCTGAGGGCTCAGTAGTCATGACTTGCTGCCTCTAGGGCGCCTGGGCTTCAGTACTTGCAGCACCGGGCTCATTAGTTGTGGCTAGAGGACCCTGGAGTATGCAAACCTCCGTAGCTGTGGCCTGTGGGCTCTCTAGTTGTACCTCTCAGGCTCTAGAGCGTGTGCTCAGTGCTTGTGGCTGCTGCTGCTGCTAAGTCGCTTCAGTCGCGTCCGACTCTGTGCGACCCCATAGACGGCAGCCCACCAGGCTCTGCCGTCCCTGGGATTCTCCAGGCAAGAACGCTGGAGTGGGTTGCCATTTCCTTCTCCAATGCATGAAAGTGAAAGTGAAGTTGCTCAGTTGTGTCCGACCCCCAGCGACCCCATGGACTGAAGCCTTCCAGGCTCCTCCGTCCATGGGATTCTCCAGGCAAGAGTACTGGAGTGGGGTGCCATCACCTTCTCCAGGTGGTTGTGGAGCATGGGTTTAATCGCTCTGAGCAGGTGGAATCTTCCCTGACCAGGGATTGAACCTATGTTTCTGCACTGGCAGGCGGATTTCCATCCACTGCACCACCAGGGAAGTCCCTTAGTTCTTACATTTATTTTGAAAATTGTGCTCATATATACATAAAGAAGGTTGAGTGTCAAAGAACTGATGCTTTTCAAATGTGCTGGAGAAGACTCTTGGAGTCCCTTGAGCAGTGAAGAGATCAAACTAGCCAATCCTAAAGGAAATCAACCCTGTCTATTCATTGAAGGGACTGATGCTGAAGCTGAAGCTCCAATACTTTGGCCATCTGATACAAAGAGCCAACCTATTGGAAAAGACCCTGATTCTGGGAAAGATTGAAGGCAGGAGGATAATGGGATCACAGAGGATGAGATAGTTAGATAGGAGCATGAACTCAGTGAGCATGACTAGAACACTCTGGGAGATTAACAAAGGACACGAAGCCTGGTGTGCTGCAGTCCATGGGGTCAGCAAAGAGTTGGACATGGCTTAGTAAAACATACATAACAAAATTTACAATTTTAATCATTTTAAAGTGACACCTACTTGTTATGCAAACATTACCATTATCCATTTGTAAACTTTTCCAGCTTCCCAAACTGAAATTTCAGTCATTAAACAGAATTCTCCATATAAGCTCATGGAGCCCCAGGCAACCACCATTCTTTCTGTTTATGAATTTGACTGCTTTAAGTGCTTCGTGTAAGTGAAATCATATGATAATTGCTTTTTTGTGATTGCCTTTTTATAACTTGTTATATTTTCCCCACTCTTGGTACCAATAGTACACAAATACTCTTGGTGCCCTTGTTGAAAATTATCTCAAGACATATACAAAGGTTTATTTCTAGGCTTTCTATTTTATTCCATTAGTCCATTGTCCATATTTATTCAAATACTGGTGCTATGATTACCATCACTTTGTTTAAAATGTTTTAGAGTCAAGAAGTATGAGACCCCCAGCTTTCTTTCTTTTCAAGATTGTTTTGGCAATTTCAAGTCCTTGAGATTTCATATGAATTTCAGCATGGATTTTTCTGTTTCTGCAAAATCAGTTTTGCTATCTTGATCTGTAGATCACTTGAGGTAGTATTAACAACTTAATACTTTTAAGTATCCCAGATCATAAATGTCCTTTCATATTTGTGTGTATTCCATAATATCTCTCAGTAACCTTTTGTAGTTTTCAGTTTATAGGACTTATCTCTTTGGTTAATTTTATTTAAATATTTTATTCTTTTTTCATGCTTTTGTACATGGAGTTACTTTCTTATTTTTTCCTTGAGTTGGTAATTACACATAGAAATTCAACATCATTTCATAAAAAACTCTCAACAAATTGGAAATAGAAGGAATGCACATTGGCATAAAAAAGTCCATATATAACAGATTTATAGCTAACATCATCCCCAACGTAGAAAAGTTGAAATCTTCCCGATTAAAATCTAATAATAAAAAAATTAAAAGCTAAAAAAAAAACCTACAAAAAAAATCTAGAATAAGACAAGAGGGCACACTCTCACAAGTCTGTTTATAACATAGCACTGCCATAAAAATTCCTGTGAAAAATTTATATTTTTCTAAATATAGGTCTTGTCATCTCTGATGACAGGAGATAATTTTATTAATTTTTATTTAGTATTACTTTCTGGAACAGTGCTTTTAATGGCAGTCACTTCATACCTTTCAATCACAGCTTAAAGATAACCTTTTAAGGGTCTTCTCTGATTATATTATCCACAGTAGAATTCGCCCTCTTCTTTTCTGTCTCATTATTCCATTTCTTGGGCTTCCCTTGTAGCTCAGTTGGTAAAGAATCTGCCTGCAGTGCAGGAGACATGGGTTCGATCCCTGGGTTGGGAAGATCCCTTGGAGAAGGAAATGGCAACCCACTCCAGTATCCTTGCCTGGAAAATCTCACGGACAGAGGGGCCTGGAGGGCTGCAGTCCATGGGGTCTCAAAGAGTCGGGGACGACTGAGCAACTAACACCAACATTCTATTTCTTACCTTATAAGCCATGAATAAGACTATAACTACTTTATTAAATGTCTCCTTCTTTATTGTCTAACCTATTATAATATCCATGCAGGAAAAAAAAATTTATGTGACTTTCCCTCTGGTTTTATTAAGTGCTATGTCCTAGCTCATAGCACAGTTGCTGGCATAAAAGATATGCCCTAACTTTTTAAAACAACTAATAATTGGATAAATCATTAGTTTTTACATCTAAAACTGCCAGAAAGAAAAACACCAATACAGTATACTAATTTTTTTGGGCTCCAAAATCACTGCAGATGGTGATTGCAGCCATGAAATTAAAAGACACTTTCTCCTTGGAAGAAAAGTTATGACCAACCTAGATAGCATATTCAAAAGCAGAAACATTACTTTGCCGACTAAGGTCCATCTAGTTAAGGCTATGGTTTTTCCAGTGGTCATGTATGGATGTAAGAATTGGACTGTGAAGAAGGCTGAGCACTGAAGAATTGATGCTTTTGAAGTGTGGTGTTGAAGAAGACTCTTGAGAGTCCCTTGGACCGCAAGGAGATCCAACCAGTCCATTCTGAAGGAGATCAACCCTGGGATTTCTTTGGAAGGAATGATGCTAAAGCTGAAACTTCGGTACTTTGGCCACCTCATGCAAAGAGCTGACTCATTGGAAAAGACTCTGATGCTGGGAAGGATTGGGGGCAGGAGGAGAAGGGGACGACAGAGGATGAGATGTCTGGATGGCATCACAGACTCTATGGATGTGAGTCTGAGTGAACTCCGGGAGTTGGTGATGGACAGGGAGGCCTGGTGTGCTGCGATTCATGGGGTCGCAAAGAGTCGGACACGACTGAGCGACTGAACTGAACTGAACTGAACTGAATGCATATATATGGAATTTAGAAAGATGGCAATGATAACCCTGTATGCGAGACAGCAAAAGAGACACAGATGCATAGAACAGTCTTTTGGACTCTATGGGAGAGGGAGAGGATGGGATGATTTGGGAGAATGGCATTGAAACATGTATAATATCATATATGAAACAAACCGCCAGTCCAGGTTCGATGCAGGATACAGGATGCTTGGGGCTGGTGCCCTAGGATGACCCAGAGGGATGGTACGGGGAGGGAGGTGGGAGGGGGTTCAGGATGGGGAACATGTGTACACCTGTGGTGGATTCATGTTGAGGTATGGCAAAACCAATACAATGTTGTAAAAAGTAATTAACCTCCAATTAAATAAATAAATTTGTTAAAGAGATTGTCTTTAATTCATTGTATATTCTTGCCTCCTTTGTCAAAGATAAGGTGTCCATAGGTGCATGGATTTATCTCTGGGCTTTCCATTTTGTTCCATTGATCTATATTTCTGTCTTTGTGCCAGTACCATACTGTCTTGATGACTGTGGCTTTGTAGTAGAGCCTGAAGTCAGGCAGATTGATTCCTCCAGTTCCATTCTTCTCAAGATTGCTTTGGCTATTCGAGGTTTTTGTGTTTCCATACAAATTGTGAAATTATTTGTTCTAGCTCTGTGAAAAATACCATGGTAGCTTGATAGGAATTGCATTGAATCTTTAAATTGCTTTGGGTAGTATATTCATTTTCACTATAGTGATGCTTCTGATCCATGAACATGGTATATTTCTCCATCTATTAGTGTCCTCTTTGATTTCTTTCACTAGTGTTTTATAGTTTTCTATATATAGGTCTTTAGTTTCTTTAGGTAGATATATTCCTAAGTATTTTATTCTTTTCATTGCAATGGTGAATGGAATTGTTTCCTTAATTTCTCGTTCTATTTTCTCATTATTAGTGTATAGGAATGCAAAGAGTTTCTGTGTGTTGATTTTATATCCTGCAACTTTACTATATTCATTGATTAGCTCTAGGAATTTTCTGGTGGAGTCTTTAGGGTTTTCTATGTAGAGGATCATGTCATCTGCAAACAGTGAGAGTTTTACTTCTTCTTTTCCAATTTGGATTCCTTTCATTTCTTTTTCTGCTCTTATTGCTGTGGCCAAAACTTCCATATCTATGTTGAATAGTAATGGTGATAGTGGGCACCCTTGTCTTGTTTCTGACTTTAGGGGAAATGCTTTCAATTTTTCACCATCTAGGATAATGTTTGCTGTGCGTTTGTCATATATAGCTTTTAGTATGTTGAGGTACATTCCTTCTATTCCTGCTGGGAAAATTGGTCAACCACTTGTAAAAGAATGAAACTGGAACACTTTCTAACACCATACACAAAAATAAACTCAAAATGGATTAAAGATCTAAATTTAAGACCAGAAACTATAAAACTCCTAGAAGAGAACATAGGCAAAACACTCTCTGACATACATCACAGCAGGATCCTCTATGACCCACCTCTCAGAATATTGGAAATAAAAGCAAAAATAAACAAATGGGACCTAATTAAACTTAAAAACTTCTGCACAACTAAGGAAGCAAGGTGAAAAGACAGCCTTCTGAATGGGAGAAAATAATGGCAGACGAAGCAACTTACAAAGAATTAATCTCAGAAATATACAAGCAACTCCTGCAGCTCAATTCCAGAAAAATAAACTACCCAATCAAAAAATGGGCCAAAGAACTAAATAGACATTTCTCCAAAGGTGACATACAGATGGCTAAGAAACACGTGAAAAGATGCTCAACATCACTCATCATCAGAGAAATGCAAATCAAAACCACAATGAGGTACCATTTCACACCAGTCAAAATGGCTGTGATCCAAAAGTCTACAAGCAATAAATGCTGGAGAGGCTGTGGAGAAAAGGGAACCCTCTTACACTGTTGGTGGGAATGCAAACTAGTACAACCACTATGGAGAACAGTGTGGAGATTCCTTGAAAAACTGGAAATAGAACTGCCTTATGACCTAGTAATCCCACTGCTGGGCATACACACTGAGGAAATCAGAATTGAAAGAGACACATGTACTCCAATGTTCATCTCAGCACAGTTTATAATAGCCAAGACATGGAAACAACCTAGATGTCCATCAGCAGATGAATGGATAAGAAAGCTGTGGTACATATACACAATGGAGTATTACTTAGCCATTAAAAAGAATACATTTGAATCAGTTCTAATGTGGTGGATGAAACTGGAACCTATTATACAGAGTGAAGTAAGCCAGAAAGAAAAACACCAATACAGTATACTAATGCATATATATGGAATTTAGAAAGATGGTAATGATAACCCTGTATGCGAGACAGCAAAAGAGACACAAATGTATAGAGCAGTCTTTTGGACTCTGTGGGAGAGGGAGAGGGTGGGATGATTTGGGAGAATGGCATTGAAACATGTATTATATCATATATGAAACGAGTTGCCAGCCCAGGTTCAATGCATGATACTGGGTGCTTGGGGCTGGTGCACTGGGACGACCCAGAGGGATGGTATGGGGAGGGAGAAGGGAGGGGGGTTCAGGATGGGGAACAAGTGTATACCTGTGACTGATTCATGTCAATGTATGGCAAAACCAAGACAATATTGTAAAGTAATTAACCTCCAATTAAAATAAATAAATTTATTTAAAAAATAAATTTACATTAAAAATAAAATAAGACAAAATATTTGAAAAAAACAAAAAAACAAAACATTTAATTTTATTTTTAGTATAATTTTATTTATTTAAAGGGGATGACAGAGGATGAGATGGCTGGATGGCATCACCGACTTGATGAATGTGAGTCTGAGTGAACTCCGGGAGTTGGTGATGGACAGGGAGTCCTGGCATGCTGCAATTCATGGGGCTGCAAAAAGTTGGACACTACTGAGCGACTGAACTGAACTGCCTGAACTGAACCAAATTTTCAGGTGATTAAATCTAGTATTGAATAAAAGGAAAGATATTCTTTCCGTGACAGGGGAGAATATATTGATAAGTCCAGTAGATCAAAATGAGTGCGTCTGTATTTTATCTCATTGGCAGCAGCCTCATAACGATTCTAAAGCTACTTTTTTGCATGTTATACCTTTCTGATATTAATTATGTGATTTGCTCTAGTAATATCTTCACATATTTTTTGTTGTTGTTTAGTTCTTAGGTTATGTCCAATTCTTTTGCCACCCCGTGGACTGTAGCTTGCCAGGCTCCTTTGTCCATGAGATTTCCCAGGCAAGGATGCTGGAATGGTTTGCTGTTTCCTTCTCCAGGGGATCTTCCCAACCCAGGGCTGAAACCTGCATCCTATGCATTGGCAAGTGAATTCTTCACCACCGAGCCATCAGGAAAGCCCCTATAGATGTTCCTTAAAACCTTTGTAGAAAATCCCAGTGAATTAATTAAACAAGAATCAGCCTTGGCCACATTCCAAATTTCAATGATAATTGCAGCTGGAATGGATGAAATAGCCCACGATCTTCACCCCTAATAGAAAGAAGATGCTATTCGCTTAGTACCTGGCATAACAATTTCAGGAGGTCCATTCTTAGACTTCTGGCGTGATTTAAAAAGTATCACGGGGATGTCTTTCAAAATTTCAGTCAACGAGTCTGGTCATGTTAATGTGACAGAGTGTAAAGAACTAACAGTCAAATGCTATTTTTCTTTTTGAAGTTAGTAGGAAAGAAGTTACTTGTGAAAAATTTCCCTGCCAAATAACTAGTTAATTTCTTCTATGTATATTTAGGATTTGCTTCTCATTTTGATATATTTCCTAATGCAATAAACTTGTTTATCAGTGTGTGCACCATGGTATTCCTTTCAAGTAATCTACACTGCACATAAAAATGATCTGAATAATCAAAAGACTCCATGAAGCAAATGGACAGACAGTCAAATAAACTATATGCTCAAGTAATAAGGCAGCCTTTTGCCCTCTGTTGTCAAACTGGATGAAAAATAATTCCAAGTGTTTATGAGTAACTTCAAGTTATTCTTCAGGTTCTGCATAAGCGTCCAGAAGGTAAGACTGACATCAAATACTGGGAACCAGGCTCATAGTTGTGAGACTTTCTTTGTTATATAAGAGTAAATTACTTAGAGTAAATCAAACTTAGATTCAATTCTAGGTATATGACTTAAAAATGTGTACTTGAGAAAATGAATTAGATATTCTGAGCCTTAATGTCTTCACTTCTGAAACAAGAATTACAGCTCTTGCTACAGTAAATATCAAGTGAGTTGCATTAAACTATGAATATGTGATTGGAATATACTGTAGGAGTTTGGAGAAGTAGAGTGATGTTATCAGAATAAAATTAAAAAGGACAGTTTGGGCTGCTTCAGGAGAACTGGCTTTTGAGGCCAATATAAATGTGGAGAGACTTAGTAGGAGGCTATTATGATGGACCTAGAAAAAATTAAGTAGGGAATGATCAAATCTGTGATATATTTTGAAAGTAGAGTTAGTAGGATTTATTTAAATTTTATGAGAGTAATGAATGAGTAAAGAACACTAAAATTTTGTCTCTGAACAATAACATGGAAAATTATAGTATTTAATGAGATAAATAAGGAATGCCTCTTTAAAATTTTGTTTAGAAAATGCTCATGTTTATTGTGGAAAATTCAGAAGTTAGTTTTACAAATAGTAAACTGCTATTCAATTTGATATCAAAATTAGAGATGTTGCAAATCAACATTTGAAATTTAGGGGTTGGAGATGCAAAATTAGACTGCTGCAGTCTAACTTATTGGTCAGAAAAGGGAAATATGCACCTAAAGACCGAAGAAGTGTCAGTGAGGTTAGAGACAATTCAGGACAAGGATCTTCTACTCACACAGTCATTGATTACATGTATTACCTTAAGTGTGTCTCATATATTATACTTTGTTTCTATAAATGCTATACCTTTTCATGGCTTTCTCTTCCTATTTCTTTATACTTTCAATTATTTTATACACTCAGCTCAAGTACTGCTTCCTCTTGAAAGTCTTCTGTGATACTCATTTGATATATTCCTATATTATGACTCTTCAGCACTGTGTGAATTTAATGGAACTTAATACATGTGTCTGGAATTGCTTACTTTTTCATTCTGTGTCATATCACTGAGGTTAAAACAAACAAACAAACAAAAAACTATGCCTTATTCAATTAATCAAAATGTCTATGACACATTAGATACAAATGGATGTTCTATACATGTTCTTCCAATGAATGAATAAAAAATTATTCTTAAACATTTGAGCACCTTTTCCCCATTAAGTGTCCCCCCCCCCCGCCTTGTTTTTCATAGGTAAACTGCTTTAATATGTGAAGTCAGCTCCTGTACAGTTTAGATGGAATCAGGAAATAATGTAACCTACTTTGTCCTTCTGGGCCTTACACAGAATCCAAAGGCGCGGAATGTCCTTTCTGTTTTGTTCCTGTTCATCTACCTTTTGACTCTGGTGGGCAACCTTCTTATTATAGTGACTATAGCTGTCAGTGAGACCCTGAACTCACCGATGTACTTTTTTCTTGCTAGCTTATCATGTATGGATGTCACTTACTCCACTTCTATTACTCCCAGATTGATTTCAGAGTTGTTATTTGGGGAAAAAACCATATCCTTTGAATCTTGCATGACGCAGCTGTTTGCCGAGCACCTTTTTGCTGGATCAGGGGTCTTCCTTCTGCTGGTGATGGCATATGACCGCTATGTGGCCATCTGTAAGCCCTTGCATTACTTGGTTGTCATGAGGCAGAGGGTGTGTGTTGTACTGCTGGTGGTGTCCTGGGTTGGAGGTTTTCTTCACTCAGTAATTCAACTTAGCACTATTTATGGGCTCCCATTCTGCGGCCCCAATGTCATTGATCACTATACGTGCGACATGTATGCCTTATTGGAACTTGTCTGTACTGACACCTATGTCATTGGCATCTTAGTTGTGGCCAATGGAGGACTGATCTGCACTATAGTGTTTCTGCTCTTGCTCGTCTCCTATGGAATCATCCTGCACTCTCTGAAGAACCTGAATCAGGAAGGGAGGTGGAAAGCCCTCCAGACCTGTGGTTCACACATCACTGTGGTTGTCTGCTTCTTTGTTCCCTGTATTTTCATGTATGTAAGACCTGCTAGGACGTTTCCTGTTGACAAATTATTGAGCGTGTTTTTCACAGTCATAACCCCCATGCTGAACCCACTAATCTATAGTCTAAGAAATTCTGAGTTGACTAGTGCTGTGAAGAAGCTCTGGAGAAGGAACATCATCAGTTCAGTTCAGTCACTCAGTCGTGTCCGACTCTTTGTGACCCCATGAATCAGCACACCAGGCCCCCCTGTCCAACACCAACTCCCGGAGTTCACTCAGACTCACGTCCATCGAGTCAGTGATGCCATTCAGCCATCTCATCCTCTGTCGTCCCCTTCTCCTCCTGCCCCCAATCCCTCCCAGCATCAGAGTCTTTTCCAATGAGTCAACTCTTCGCATGAGGTGGCCAAAGTACTGGAGTTTCAGCTTTAGCATCATTCCTTCCAAAGAAATCCCAGGGCTGATCTCCTTCAGAATGCACTGGTTGGATCTCCTTGCAGTCCAAGGGACTCTCAAGAGTCTTCTCCAACACCACAGTTCAAAAGCGTCAGTTCTTCAGCACTCAGCTTTCTTCACAGTCCAACTCTCACATCCATACATGACCACTGGAAAAACCATAGCCTTGACTAGACGGACCTTAGTCGGCAAAGTAATGTCTCTGCTTTTGAATATGCTATCTAGGTTGGTCATAGCTTTCCTTCCAAGGAGTAAGCGTCTTTTAATTTCATATCTCATATTAAATAAGTGTATCATCTACCATGAAGGGAGTCATTTGACAACAGGTTCCATATCCTTAGAATGCAGAAGTCATTTTAAAATTCGATTCTGATTTAAATTTTTTTCTTTAAAAAGAAAAGATTCTCTGTCTTCAAAGAGTTTATGATCATTGCAATTAAAGATTACAATTATACAGCTGTGCTATTAATAACAGTTTCCTCCATACTAGAATGTAAGGTCCATAATTACTTCTTTATCATTGTACCTAGAAATGTGTAATGCCTAATAATAAATAATGATTAAGTGGGAAAAGCATTATATAGTAAAACTGATTTTTAGTCAATTTATGCAGTTAGCTTTTTTACTTTTTTTCAGAGACAAGATAATTTTTATTTAGTTTCTTGTAATTTACATAAACTTTAATTTTTACAATGTAAAATATTTAATTGTATATAAGTCCATTTGTTAGTATATTTCAGTTGCATTATACACACATGTTTTACTTTAATACTGTTAGTGTTCATAAGAAAATTGAAGTAAAATAGATAATAATAAACAACATAAATAAAACCAAATAATATGGGGTGAAGTGTCAAACAAATTTCTCCCTCTTCTCTCAATATTTTCCAATCTTCACTCTAAGAGGAAGAATCCAATTTTTATTTCTTAATTTTCATCTAATAAAAAACTTTGCAAATGCCAGTGTATTTGCCATATATATTTGCTTTTTCTATATATATCACATTTGCTCTTACTATGCCACATCTTAAAGATATTTCAATGCCAGCTCAAACATATCCCTTAACTTTTCTCATGTTTCACAATACTTCTTATAAATTTATATTAAAATTCATATGCCCATTCCTTTTCATGTGCTTTTAAACTTCTTTATGATAAGCAGCTTTCAAATAAATATATGTTTTCGAATATGTGCAAATATGATTACCTAGGCATAAAATTGTTGATTTGACATTTGAATCAATGACCAGGTAACATACACATTTAAAATGTTGATATTGATAGTTATTGACAAACTATTTTTCTGGAGGTTGTATAACAACTATGGTGTTGTCCACTGTCAGTGAGAATTCATTTGTCCATACTTTCAAGACCAGTACCTGATAAATATTTATAACAACTGATTAAAGTTATTTTTATACTTTGCTACCCTTTTTATATAATTTAGCTGGTCATCATTCAATACATTTAACTTGAGCTATATTTATATTTTGGAAGACATTTTATATGTATGTCTTTATTGCATTCAATTTTTGATTTTTATGAGATTATATATTTAAGAAATGATCTCTTTTACATTGTATATATATTTTCTGGTTATATGTTCTTAAATTTTTATCCTATGTAGAGTGCTTTTTGCATGTAATATTTTTATACTTTATACTCAGGTTTTCTGTATATTGCTTATGAAGAATTTTCTCATTTTACTTGTGACAATTCTTCAATTCTTTTTTAGTATTTCATTTTTAAAACATTTTTGATATCATATGGAAACGTTTGATTTGTCTTGAATTAATTTTGCTATTGGAGATAAATATGGGTTGAATTTTTCACTGTTTCTCCAAATTTTAGGTTTCTTTAAAATGGTCATGTAAATATACTTTTGCCATTGATTTAAAATCCTGACTATTGTATCCTGAAGTCCAATGTATTTGGATCTAATTCAAGACTCTATTCTTTTTTTTCCCCCAGTCTAGTTTCGATGCAGGATACAGGATGCTTGGGGCTGGTGCACTGGGATGACTATTCTTTTTCAAGGGTCTCTTTAGTCATGTGGAGATTGGCACATAATATAATTGCTATGATATATAACACATTTTGATAAGTAAAGAGACTAGCAGTCCCTCATTACTATTCTTTTTCAGAGGTATGTCTAGGCTTGTATATCTCTGTTCCAATTTATTACAAATAAAATAATAAATTGATATAAATAAGATAAATAATATAGTTTAAAATGCTGCTGCTGCTAAGTCACTTCATTCAGTTCTGTTCAGTTCAGTTCAGTCACTCAATTGTGTCTGACTCTTTGCATGGATTTCCATGGATTGCAGCACACCAGGCCTTCCTGTCCATCACCAATTCCCGGAGTTCACTCAGACTCACGTCCATCGAGTCAGTGATGCCATCCAGACATCTCATCCTCTGTCGTCCCCTTCTCCTCCTGCCCCCAATCCCTCCCAGCATCAGAGTCTTTTCCAATGAGTCAGCTCTTTGCATGAGGTGGCCAAAGTACTGAAGTTTCAGCCTTAGCATCATTCCTTCCAAAGAAATTCCAGGGCTGATCTTATTCAGAATGGACTTGTTGGATCTCCTTGTAGTCCAAAGGACTCTCAAGAGTCTTCTCCAACACCACACTTCAAAAGCATCAATTCTTCAGTGCTCAGCCTTCTTTACAGTCCAATTCTCACATCCATACATGACTACTGGAAAAACCATAGCCTTGACTAGACGGACCTTAGTCGGCAAAGTAGTGTCTCTGCTTTTGAATATGCTATCTAGGTTGGTCATAACTTTTCTTCCAAGGAGTAAGCGTCTTTTAATTTCATGGCTGCAGTCACCATCTGCAGTGATTTTGGAGCCCCCCAAAATAAAGTCTAACACTGTTTCCACTGTTTCCCCATCTATTTCCCATGAAGTGATGGGACTGGATGCCATGATCTTAGTTTTCTGGATGCTTTTTTAAGTCAACTTTTTCACTCTTCTCTTTCACTTTCATCAAGAGGCTTTTTAGTTCCTCTTCACTTTCTTCCATAAGGGTGGTGTCATCTGCTTATCTGAGGTTATTTATATTTCTCCCGCAATCTTGATTCCAGCTTGTGTTTCTTCCAGTCCAGCGTTTCTCATGATGTACTCTGCATATAAGTTAAATAAGCAGGGTGACAATATACAGCCTTGACGTACTCCTTTTCCTATTTGGCACCAGTCTGTTGTTCCATGTCCAGTTCTAACTCTTGCTTCCCGACCTGCATACAGATTTCTCAAGAGGCAAGTCAGGTGGTCTGGTATTCCCATCTCTTTCAGAATTTTCCACAGTTTATTGTGATCCACACAGCCAAAGGCTTTGGCATAGTCAATAAAGCAGAAATAGATGTTTTTCTGGAACTCTCTTGCTTTTTCCATGATCCAGCGGATGTTGGTAATTTGATCCCTGGTTCTTCTGCCTTTTCTAAAACCAGCCTGGACATCAGGAAGTTCACGGTTCATGTATTGCTGAAGCCTGGCTTGGAGAATTTTGAGCATTACTTTACTAGCATGTGAGATGAGTGCAATTGTGCGGTAGTTTGAGCATTCTTTGGCATTGCCTTTCTTTGGGATTGGAATGAAAACTGACCTTTTCCAGTCCTGTGGCCACTGCTGAGTTTTCCAAATTTGCTGGCATATTGAGTGCAGTACTTTCATAGCATCATCTTTCAGGATTTGAAACAGCTCAACTGGAATTCCATCATGTCCACTAGCTTTGTTCGTAGTGATGCTTTCTAAGGCCCACTTGACTTCACATTCCAGGATATCTGGCTCTAGATGAGTGATCACACCATCGTGATTATCCGGGTCATCAAGATCTTTTTTGTACAGTTCTTCTGTGTATTCTTGCCACCTCTTCTTAATATCTTCTGCTTCCGTTAGGTCCATAGCATTTCTATCCTTTATTGAGCCTATTTTGCATGAAATGTTCCCTTGGTATCTCTAATTTTCTTGAAGAGATCTCTAGTCTTTCCCATTTTGTTCTTTTCCTCTATTTCTTTGCATTGATTGCTGAGGAAGGCTTTCTTATCTCTCCTTGCTATTCTTTCGAACTCTGCATTCAGATGTTTATATTTTTCCTTTTCTCCTTTGCTTTTCACTTCTCTTCTTTTCACAGCTATTTGTAAGGCCTCCGCAGACAGCCATTTTGTTTCTTTGCATTTCTTTTCCATGGGGATGGTCTTGATTCCTCTCTCCTTTACAATGTCACGAACCTCATTCCATAGTTCATCAGGCACTCTATCTATCAGATCTAGGCCCTTAAATTTATTTCTCACTTCCACTGTATAATCATAAGGGATTTGATTTAGGTCATACCTGAATGATCTTGTGGTTTTACCTACTTTCTTCAATTTAAGCCTGAATTTGGCAATAAGGAGTTCATGATCTGAGCCACAGTCAGCTCCTGGTCTTGCTTTTGTTGACTGTATAGAGCTTCTCCATCTTTGGCTGCAAAGAATATAATCAATCTGATTTCAGTGTTGACCATCTGGTGATGTCCATGTGTAGAGTCTTCTCTTGTGTTGTTGGAAGAGGGTGTTTGCTATGACCAGTGCATTTTCTTGGCAAAACTCTGTTAGTCTTTGCCCTGCTTCATTCCGCATTCCAAGGCCAAATTTGCCTGTTACTCCAGGTGTTTCTTGACTTCCTACTTTTGCATTCCAGTCCCTTATAATGAAAAGGACATCTTTTCTCGGTGTTAGTTCTAAAAGGTCTTGTAGGTCTTCATAGAACCGTTCAATTTCAGGTTGATTATCTTTTGGTCATTATTTGAAATCATGATTACTATATCCTGAAATCCCCATATATTTGGACATAATTTGACGCTCTTTCGTTTCACTAATCTCTTTATTCATGTGCAGGTTGACACATAATTGCCATAATATGTGACATATTTTGATCTGTGAGGAGACTAGCAGTCTCTCATTTCTATTGTTTCTCACAAATATGCTTAGACTTACATATTTCTATTTCAAAATTATTAAAAATTAATGATAAATTTATGCAAATAAAATAAATGATATAGTTTAAAACTAAAACTAAAATTAAGTGAAAAGAAATTTAAAAGAGGCTAGTCACAAAACAATGTTCAGGCACTACTTTCAATAAGATTCACCTTCAGTTCAGTTCAGTTCAGTTCAGTCGCTCAGTCGTGTCTGACTCTTTGTGACCGCATGAATTGCAGCACTCCAGGCCTCCCTGTCCATCACCAACTCCCGAGTTCACTCAGACTCATGTCCATCGAGCCAGCACCTTAGGAAGGTGAAATTAGGAAGAGTTTGAAACACTGTTATTTAGGTGCCATAATACACATGTTTAGTCAAAAAGTCACCTCTTGTAAACTTGGGTAGAGTTCCTGTTTGTGTTTCTTGTAGATCGCTTTCTTATCCCTTATAGATCACTGTTGTTTTTCAGCTATGACACCTAAAATGCTGGCTGACACTGCTGTAAAAACAAAACAAAACAAAAACAAAAAACAAAAAAAATACCGCTTCTCTTTCAGTCAGTGCAGGACTCAAATCTTTGCTGAACATCTTTTGTCTCTGCTGAGATCGTTCTATCCATCATGATTACAATAAGCACTATGTGGCCATCTTCAAAACCCTGTGCTGTGAAACCATCATGAATGAAAGAGATGCGGCTCCCTCTTTCAAGTAACACGAGCTAGAGGGTTTGTCCTTGGAACCACCCAGATTCTCTTCATAGTGCAGCTGCCTGTCTGTGGTTCCAATGTCATGGACAGGTAATGTGTGACAAATTCTTTATTGAAACTTGTCTGCAGGGATGCTCACACACTTGGTCTCTGTTGCTACCAGCAGTGGGTCCATCTGCCTGTTGAATGTTTTCCCTTGAAGGTCTCCTGTGTGGTCCTCTTGACCTGTTGGAGGGAGAGGCGAAGTCCTCCCCACCTGTGTCTCTTACATCACTCTGGTCATCTTAGCCTTTGTGTTTGCTTATTTGTGTGTCTGTTCCCAAGTCCTGGCTACCTTTCAGATCGTGATAACTTCTTTCCTACATTTCTTAAGCTTGCACACTCAGTAATTTAGAGGTGAAATTGTTCTGAGGAATTTCTGGAATGAAAAAGTGAGTCTATAACAATATACAATGAGTTTTTCTTTAAAATGGAAAAGAGAAAATACAAGTTTATGATTGGGGACAACTGAACACCACTTATCAAAATTATGTTGGTTTTGAAATATAGGCCCTCAGAGGAAAGATCCAGGCTGAGCATTATTTACCATTATAAAGACTATTTAGATTTATGTATTGCTTAACTGTCAGTTGAACTTTAATTTCTATCAGAATTAGTATTCGGGAATTTCCTACAGTCCAGTGGTTGTGACTACCTGGTTTCATTGACAAGGGTCAGGCTTTCAGTCCCTGGTAAATGAACTAGGATCCCATAAGCCACATGGCACAACCAAAAACAACAAACAAACAAACAAAACAATGAATAAAATCTAGTTAACAATCAAAAAAGAGAGAAGCCATTAAGATACAGTTCTAGAGATTTTGTTCTTTTGAAATACAAACATATTTGTTTATCTCAAGTATTACAGTTTCTATTTAAGCCGTCACTCATCCATGTAGCATAAATTATTCTCTGTTCCTTGGAGGGTAAACTCTTTCCAATCAGTGTTTCATCAGTCACTTGGGCATCTCTGTTTGCAGCGTGGAACTGAAATACAATCTGTAGTGTGTATTCCCACTGCTTTGTAGGGAGGAAAGTTTCATGTCATAAAATCCCCTCTTTCCCCTGCAAAAGCAGGCAATTTGCACTAGTTTGGAGGGGCACAAAAATCCTTGAAATATGTTTGCTAACTTGCATCTAAAATCTGATTTTCAAACTCCAAAATAGTTTGGGTTTCGTTTCCTTCTTGCTCCCCGCCTTCTTCTTCTTTTTGTCTTTGTTTTGTGATGCATCCTGACTTAGAACAATGCCTAGCCTATCGTGAAAGTGTTAGCTCATGTGGGTACTTTGTTGAATTGATTACAAAGAGATTTAAAGTTGATAAATATACACTCCTGCTCATGCTCGGTCATGTCTGTCATGTCTGACTCTATGACCCCATTGACTGTAGCCCATCAGGCTCCTCTGTCCATAGGATTTTCCGGGCAAGAATATTGGAGTGAGTTGCCATGCCCTCCTCCAGGGGATCTTCTCAACTCAGTGATGGAACCCACATCTCCTGTGTCTTCTGCAGGTGGTTTCTTTACCACTGAGCCACCAGAGAGAAGCCCACAATACATCTGGTAGCTCAATCTGTAGAGAATCTGCCTACAGTGCAGGAGCCCCAGGTTCCATCCCTGAGTTGGGAAGATCCCCTGGAGAAGGAAATGGCAAACCACTCCAGTATTCTTGCCTGGAGAATCCCATGGACAGAGGAGCCTCTTGGGCTGCAGTCCATGGTATCCCAAGAGTTGGACACAACTTAGCAACTAAGTCACCACATGTTTGACATAGATCATAACAAGTCCTACTGGACAGCACGCGGAACCCTACTCAACTTTGCTGTAGACCTGAGACCAGCACATTGTTAAACACTCTAATATGGGCTTACCCAGTGGCTCTGTGGTAAAGAATCCACCTGCAATGCAACAGCTACAGGAGATGAGGGCTGGATCTCTGGATTGGGAACATCCCACGGAGGAGGGCACGGCATCCTCAATCCAATATCCTTATCAGGAAAATCCCATGGACAGAGGAGTCAGGTGGGCAACAGTCCACAGATTTACAAAGAGTGGGACATGACTGAAACCACGAGCATGCAACCATGCACGCTCCAAACTAAAATAAAAATTTAAAAACAACAATTTTACTTTAGTAGTTTTGTCACTGTATTGACATATTTACCTCTTAAATTACCCAGATGTATCTGAAGCCAGTGATATTTGCCTATACTTTGGGCTATCATGCTATATGCTATGTTCCTATCATAAATCAATTAATGAGGTCACCTTAGTTCATAAATTTACTTCTTAAATTATGGCTGAATATACATAATAAAATTCATATCTTTAATCATTTTAAAGTGGCATTAAGTTAGTTCTCATTGTTATGCAAATATTGCCACTGTCTATATCCAGAACTTTTCCAACTACTCAAACTGAATTCTAAAACCATTAAACAAAATTCTCCATTTTCCATCACTGACCTGTGGGCAACCACAGTTCTACTTTTGATCTATGATTTGATTATTAGGTGGCTCAGAGGTTAAAGTGTCTGCCTGCAATATGGGAGACCTGGATTTGATCCCTGGGTCTGGAATATCCCCTGGAGAAGGGAATGGCAACCGACTCCAGTACTCTTGCCTAGAGAATCCCATGGATGGAGGAGTCTGGTGGGCTATAGTCCATGGGGTCGCAAAGAGTTGGACACGACTGAGTGACTTCACTTTCACTTTCATGTGGAATCATACAAGATTTGTTTTTTGGTGACTGCCTTTTTTTTTCACTTAATGCCATATTATATCTTTTTTCCATAAAATACTCTCAGCAGTTGAAAATTATTTAGGACGTATACAAAAGTTTATTTCTAGACTCTTTTTACTCCATTAGTCTGTTGTCCATCTTGATCCCAATGCTAGTGTGTGATTACTGTAGCTTTATAGTATGTTTTAGAATCAGGAATTATGAGACCTCCAACTTTCTACCTTTTCAAAACTGTTTTGGCAATTTTGAAGTTCTTAATATTCCATATGAATTTTATCATGATTTTTTTACTTCTGCAAAAAACATTTTTGGAGTTTTGATAAGGAATGTCCTGAATCTTTAGATCACTTGAAGTAATGTTACCATCTAAATACTATTAAATATTATAGTTCATAAATGTTTTCCCACATATGTGTGTGTTCTATAAATACTTTGAGTAACATTTTGTGATTTTCAGTTTACAAGACTTTCGTCTCATTGGTTAAGTTTGCTCTTAATATTTTGTTCTTTTTGCTGCTTTGTAAGTGAAATTATTTTCTTAATTTCTCCTCGGTTTGATCACGATCATATAAAAACTAAACATCTTTTCATAAACAACTCTCAGCAAGTTGGAAATAGAAGGAATGTCCGTTTAGTCCAGTTCAGTTGCTCAGTCATGATGCGATGGACTGCAGTACGCCAGATTTCCCTGACCATCACCAATTCCCAGAGCTCACTCAAACTCACGTCCATTGAGTCGGTGATGCCATCCACCCATCTCATCCTCTGCCGTCTCCTTCTCCTCCTGACTTCAATCTTTCCCAGCATCAGGGTCTTCTCCAGTGAGTCAGTTCTTCACATCAGGTGGCCCAAATACTGTAGTTTCAGCTTCAACGTCAATCTTTCCAATGAATATTCAGGACTGATCTCCTTTAGGATGAACTGGTTGCATCTCTTTGCAGTCCAAGGGACTCTAAAGAGTCTTCTCCAACACCACAGTTCAAAAGCATCAATTCTTCAGCACTCATCTTTCTTTATAGTCCAACACTAACATCCATACATGACTACTGGAAAAATCATAGCCTTGACTAGACGGAATTTGTTGGCAAAGTAATGTCTCTGCTTTTTAATATGCTTTCTACGTTGGTCATAACTTTTCTTCCAAGGAGTAAGCATCTTTTAATTTCATGGCTGTGATCACTGTCTGCAATGATTTTGGAGCCCCCCAAAATAAAGTCTTCCACTGTTTCCCCATCTATTTGCCATGAAGTGATGGAATCAGATGCTTAGTTTCCTGAATGTTGAGCTTTAAGCCAACTTTTTCACTCTCCTCTTTCACTTTCATCAAGAGGCTCCTTAGTTCTTCCTCTCTTTCTGCCATAAAAGTGGTATCATCTGTGTATCTGAGGTTATTGATATTTCCCCTGGCAATCTTGATTATAGCTTGTGCTTCATCCAGCCCAACGTTTTTCATGATGTACTTTGCATATAAGTTAACTAAGCACAGTGACAATATACAGCCTTGATGTACTCCTTTCCCTTTTTGGAACTAGTATGTTGTTCCTTGTCCAATTCTAACTGCTGCTTCCTGACCTGCATACAGATTTCTCAAGAGGCAGGTCAGGTGCTCTTGTATTCCCATCTCTTTCAGAATTTTCCACAGTTTATTGTGAACCATGCAGTTAAAGGCTTTCGCATAGTCAGTGAGGCAGAAATAGATCTTTTTCTGGAGCTCTCTTGCTTTTTTGATGATCCAGCAGATGTTGGCAATTTGATCTCTGGTTTGTCTACCCTTTCAAATACCGGCTTGAACATCTGGAAGTTCACGGTTCACGTATTGCTGAAGCCTGGCTTGGAGAATTTGAGCATTACTTTACTAGCATGTGAGATGAGTGCAATTGTGCGGTAGTTTGAGCATTCTTTGGCATTGCCTTTCTTTGGGATTGGAATGAAAACTGACCTTTTCCAGTCCTGTGGCCACTGCTGAGTTTTCTAAATTTGCTGGCATATTGAGTGCAGCACTTTCACAGCACCATCTTTCAGGATTTGAAATAGCTCAACTGGAATTCCATCACCTCCACTAGCTTTGTTCGTAGTGATGCTTTCTAAGGCCCACTTGACTTCACATTCCAAGATATCTGGCTCTAGGTGAGTGATCACACCATCGTGATTATCTGGGTCATGAAGATCTTTTTTGTACAGTTCTTCTGTGTATTCTTGCCACCTCTTCTTAATATCTTCTGCTTCCGTTAGGTCCATACCATTTCTGTCCTTTATTGAGCCCATTTTGCATGAAATGTTCCCTTGGTGTCTCTAATTTTCTTGAAGAGATCTCTAGTCTTTCCCATTCTGTTGTTTTCCTCTATTTCTTTGCACCGATCACTGAGGAAGGCTTTCTTATCTCTGCTTGCTATTCTTTGGAACTCTGCACTCCAATGGGAATATCTTTCCTTTTCTCCTTTGCCTTTTGTTTCTCTTCTTTTCACAGCTATTCGTAAGGCCTCCTCAGAGAGCTATTTCGCTTTTTTGCATTTCTGTTTCTTGTGGATGATCTTGATCACTGTCTCCTGTACGATGCCACGAACAGGAATGTACCTCGGCATACCAAGTCCACATGTGAGAGAGCCATTGTTAACATCTTCCTCAACATTAACGCTTTAAAACTTCCACATTAAAATCTTGAAGAAGACAAATGGTCACGCTCTCACAAGTCCTTTGTAACATAGTACTGACATAAAAATTCCTGTGGAAATCTTAGATTTTCCTAAGTATAGCTTCTGTTTTCTGAAGTGAGATAATTTTGTTATTAATTTTTATTTAGTTTTGCTTTCTGTAACAGTTCTTCTGAAGGTAGCTATTTCCTTTCCTTTTTTAAATTTTTATTTTTTAATATAAATTTATTTATTTTAATGGAAGGTTAATTAAGCATCACTTTTTAAGAAAGACCGTCTCTGATTGCATTACCCACAGTAGAATTCTTCCTCTTATTTTCTATCCAGTACTCTATTTCTTATATTACAAACCATGAGTACAACTACAATTAATGTCTCTTTCTTTATTGTCTTACTTTATGAAAAAATAATAAAGGAATGTAGGAAAAAGACATTTTACATGATTTTAGCCCAGTTTTATTAATTGCTGTGTCCTCTCTTATTGTACAGTTGTTGACACTACAGAGGTGGCCTACTTTTTAAAAAAATTACTGATTGTTGAAATTATTAGCTTTATATCTACAATTTTAATACATTTAATTGTGTTTTTTGATATAATTTTTATATTTTTACCAAATTTTATGGTGATTAAACTGAGTATTAAACAAAAGTAAAGAAAATCTCGCTATTGCAGGTGGGGAAATACACAACAAGTAAGTTCACAGAAGCAGAATGACTGGGTTGATATTTTATTCTTGATTGGCAGTGGTCTGATAGAGATCTAAAATACTATTTTTTTCCCATGTTGCACTTTTCTGACATGAATTATGTGATTTGACCTATTAATATCTTTACATATAGATGTTCTTTAAAAACTTTGTGGAAAATCCCACTGAATTAATTAAGCAAGAATCAGTCTTGGACACATTCCAAATCTAAGATTCAATAATAATTGCAACTGGAAGGGATGGAATGTTTCATGATCATCATTCTTAAGTCGAAGTCAGGAGGTCCTTTCTTAGATTTAAAAAATACAGTCTGGCCATGTCAATGTGTCAGAGTGAGAAGGGCTAAACAATCAAATGCTATTTATCTTTTTAATGTCATTAGGAAAGAGGTTACTTATGGAAAAATTTCGCTGGGAAATGATTAGTTGCTACCTTCTATGTTTATATAGAATTTGTTGGCCATTCTGATAAATTTCCTACTGTGATAAACCTTTGTTTTTCTGTGTACATCATGGAATTCTTTTCAAACAATCTACACTGCATACAAAAATGACCCTCTGAATAATGAGAAGAATCCATTTAGAAAATGAACAGTTAAATGACATAATTTTATCCTCAAGTAATAGGCATCCTTTGCCCTCTACTGTCATACTGGATGAAAGAATTTCAGGGCTTACATTGAGTTAAAACTCATTCTTCAGATTGTGAACAAGCCTCCACAAGGGAAGACTAATGGAAAATACTGGGAGATAGCTTAACAATTGAGTGACTTTATTTATTATGAAAAAAATTAACTTACTTTGAAATAAATGAAACTTAGATTCAATTCTAGGTATAGCACTTAAAAAAGTATGACTTTGGGAAAATGAAATAGATGTTCTGAGCCTTAGCTTTTTCACTTAGGAAACAGGGATTGTAGTCTATGTTACTATAAATATTAAATGTGATACATTAAACTATGACTGCATGATTGGGACATACTGCAATATTTGAGCAGCAGAGTGATATCATCAGAATAAGACTGAAAAGGACAATTTGGACTGCTTCAGGACAACCAATTTTTGGAGGCCAGAATAAACATGGAGAGACTTGGTAGGAGGCTATCACAGTGGACCAGGAGTAATAATAATAATAAAAAAGTATAGCAGAAAAAAAGAGAAGGGATTGCAATTTGTGATATATTTTGAAAGTAGAGTCAATAGGATTTGTTTAATTTTTATGAGAGTGAAAAATAAGTGAAGAGAACTGAAATTTTTTATCTGAGCAATAACATGGAGAATTATACCATTTAGCAAGATAAATAGGTAATAATTCTTTAAGTTTTGTGTAGAAATGCCTACATTTATTGTGGAAAATAAAAAAGCTTGTTTTATAAATATTAGTTCAGTTCAGTTCAGTTGCTCAGTCGTGTCCGACTCTTTGCAGCCCCATGTACCTCAGCATGCTAGGCTTCCCTGTCCATCACCAACTCCCAGAGTTTACAAATATTAAGTTGCATTCAATTAGATGTCCACAATTAAGAGATATATAATTTGAAAATTAGGGGAAACACAGGGTCTGGAGGCACAAAATTAGACTGTTGGAGTATTTATTGGTCATGAAAAGGGAAATATTCACTTAAAGACCTGAGAAGTATCAGTGAGATCTGGGATAATTCAGGACAGAAACCTTTTCATGATTTGATCTACTTACACTGATTATGTAAATTACCTTAAGTGAGTCTCACTCTAATACTTTGTGACTTCACTGAAGTTCATTCCTGTCCTTTCTTTTTAATTAAATTAAAAAATTCAGCTAAAGCATTAATTCTTCTGGAAATTCTTCTCTGATTCTAATTTTGATTGATATATCCTTGTACTGTGACTCTTAACTTCTGTGACTATCCTTATAACTTAATACATGGGTCTGGAATGATCTGATCCCTAGCCATGTATTATATCATGAGGGCAAGCAACTCTACCTTATTCAACTTGGCAATTAAAATATCAATAATACATTGGATATGAAAAGATTCTCCACATACATTCTTTTAATTGAATTTATAACAAAGGATGAAAATTATAATTCATTTAAAAATTTCCCCTTGTTTTGTAGGCATACCGTTTCTAACATGTGAACACAGCACCTATACAGACTAGATGGAACCAAGGAACAATGTAACTTATTTCATCCTCTTGGGCCTCACACAGAATCCAAAGGAGCAGAAAGTCCTTTTTGTTATCTTCTTGTTCTTCTACATTTTGACTGTAGTGGGCAACCTGCTTATTGTTGTGACTGTAGCTGTCAGTAAGACACTGAACTCACCAATGTACTTTTTTCTTGCTAGTTTATCATTTATAGATCTAGTTTATTCCTCTTCTACTTCCCCCAGATTGATTTCAGATTTGTTCTCTGGGGAAAATACCATATCCTTCGAATCCTGTATGACCCAGCTGTTTACAGAGCACTTTTTTGGTGGATCTGAGATATGCCTTCTGCTGGTGATGGCCTATGACCGCTATGCGGCCATCTGCAAGCCCTTGCATTATCTGGCGATCATGAGGAAAAAGGTATGTGTTGTACTGCTGCTGGCGTCCTGGGTTGGAGGTTTTCTGCACTCCATTATTCAAGTTAGCACTGTTTGTGGGCTCCCATTTTGTGGTCCCAATATCATTGATCATTTTATGTGTGACATGTTCCCCTTATTGAAACTCGTCTGTACTGACACCTCTGTCACTGGCATTTTAGAGGTGGCCAGTGGGGGCTGATGTGCACTCTTTTGCTTCTGCTCTTGCTCGTCTCCTATGGAGTCATCCTGCACTCTCTGAAGAACCTGAGTCAGGAAGGGAGGCGGAAAGCCCTCCAGACCTGTGGTTCCCACATCGCTGTGGTTGTCTGCTTCTTTGTTCCCTGCATTTTCATGTATGCAAGACCTGCTAAGACCTTCCCCTTTGACAAATCATTGAGTGTGTTTTATATAGTCATAAGCCCCATGCTGAACCCACTGATTTACAGTCTAAGAAGTTCTGAGATCATGAATGCTATAAAGAAGCTCTGGATCAAAAAAGTGAGGTCAAGTAGCAAATAAGTGCATTATGCATTACAAAGACAGTAGTTTAACACTAGGAATTTACTTCAAATATCAAAGTCTATTGCATTGATGAAACTTTTCTCTGAAGAATTTATCAATTTTATTAAAGAATAAAATATTTCTTTATATTATTAATAGCAGTTTCCTTCCTTGAATGTAAACATTAATGTCTAGTTTATCACTGCAACTGGAAAGTTGAAATGCATTTAAAATAGAGTCAATAAGTCATATGTAATGAGTTGGTCAGAATTACAAAAATAATTAACTAATATGCATTACTTTTATTACTTTCTCATTTTTTGGAACCAGATTCTTACCTTTTATCCTCACTTTTTATTGTACTAATTAAAATATTTTATACTATATATTCTATCCTCTTCATTCACTTTTATTTGCTTACATATGAAAATTTAGTGTAACATTTTCCATTTTACAGGAAATTGAAAGTATGATGTATAATAGTAAATGTTAAAAAATAGAATCCCTACTGAAATAGAATCATGTAAAATGTACCTCCTGTCCAACCAATATCAAAATTTCCCAGTTTTTCCAGATGCAGTCACTATACTGTTTATAAGATTACTCAAATAATAATTTTTGCAAAACTAAGCATATTTTCATGTGTGTTTGCCTGTATGTCTCTGTGTATAAATTTTGCATTTTGCAACTCAGTTTTCTGAAGATCTTTCCATACAGTCTTCACAGATCTAACTCATTCTAATTTTCTCATACTGATCAGCTTCTTTAAAATAAATCTAAATTAAGAAAAAAAGATAAAAAAACTCTCTAAAATTTAGGTATCCAGTTTTCTTCAAGTTTGTTCCCTTTTTCTACAACAAATAATTCTGCAAAGAAGTCTTTTTAAAATTTTCTAAGCATGAGTTTCTAGAAGTGGAATTGTTAAGTGGTATAGTATTTAAAATATTGATATTCATAGTTATTGCAAAAATGCCAATATGAGCTTGAACAAACTTACTATTCTCCTCACTTTGGAAAATACATTAAACAATATGCTGAACCACTAGTGCTTGATAAACATTTATGGTATATGAAAATGTGATTAAACAAATTGTTTCATTTGTATAGTTTAATTTCTATTCAATAAACATAATTGAACTTGAGTATCATCCATGTTTAAATGGTTTGCAGTCCTTTTTCATGAACTGCCTATTAATGAATTTTTGTGTGCATTTGATTGCCAACACTTTTCCATACTGATTTTAATGATTGAATGACACACTAGTTACCCCTATTACCCTGTGTTTGGATTATTATTTTTCCTGCTTGTGATTTCTTTAAAAAAATTTTAAATACAGTGAAGAATATTTTTTGGCATGTACAAATATTTATACATTTACATAATTAATTCTATCAATATTTTTTACCTCTATATCTTGAATTTGTCTAACTCAGTGTTGTCAAAATATTCTTCACATTTTTCAACATTCAATTTTTTGTCTTTACATTTTATGCTTACATTTTCCTTTGATATAAGGAAATAAGTAGGGATTATATTTTAATTATTTTTCTAGATTGTCATTATTATAGATGTATAATTATTTTTCCCCATGGCTTTGATATCCTAACTTTGTATTCCAAAATATGGCAAGTGTTTGCATCAAATTCATTCCTCCACTAGCTTCCACTGGTGTCTTTATTCATGTGCCATTTAACACACAATGTAGTTGCGTACATTTGATTAGAATATACTTTACTAACTGAAAAGCCTGGGATTCCTTCATTGCTAATTTTTTTAAAGCTGTTAGTCTCTGAACTTCATTTTAAATTTTTTTTTAACTTTTTAAAATCCGAAGTATGCCTATTTTTGCATATTTGCATTTAAAAATTAGGTTTCAATAAGCTAGCCTGGTAAAAACTACATTGAGTTAGTATTTTGAGTAATATTTGCTTGAGAAAGCATTTGTATCTTCAGAGAATTGAGGATTCCTATCCACAAACTAAATGGTATCAGATCCATTGGAGAAAGGTTGGAATGAAGATTTATGCCACCTATTTGTGGTCATGTTGCATACATCTTATTCAAGAATATGTGAATTCAAAAATCTCTGGCTTTGAAAAATATTTGCATTTGGTAATTGGATGAAGGAACATGATTTTCCTGAGTTGAATTCTGGTTGTTCAGTTCAGACCTCTGTTCACCAGATCTAGATTTTTTTTTTAAAATCATTATCATTGTCACCTTAGTCTGCATGGGATGCCATAACAAAATACTATAGACTGCAGAGCTTAGACAACAGACATTTATTTTCCCATAGTTCTGCAGGCTGATATCCAAGGTCAGGGTGATTGCTAGGTTGGTTTCTGGTGAATCCTCTCTTCCTACCTTGCACTGGGCACCTTCTCACTCTGTCTCTCATGGCCTTTCTTCTGTGCACTTGGGCAAGACAAAGCTCTTTGTCCCTTCTACTTCTTATAAGGATGCCAGTTCTATCAGATTAGGACCCACCCTATGATCTCAAGGAGTATGAGCTATTTAGGTCCCCATTTCAAGGTTTCCAAGCCAGGGTACAAGATGTAGGAGTGAATAAACTTTTTAGATGACCTCAGTCTGACAATTTCTACAATCATGAGAGAGGTGGATACAGAAGTATTCAGCTGAATGGATAAATTCTTGACTCACTGAAATACTCTAATATAATAGAGTGAATATTGGTGCTTTTAAAAAAAATATTTATTTTGATTGGAGGCTAATAACTTTACAATATAGTAGTGGTTTTTGCCATACATTGACATGAGTCAGCCATGGGTTTACATGTGTTCCCCTTCCTGAAACCTCCTCCCACATCCCTCCCCATTCCTCAGGGTCATCCCAGTGCACCAGCCCTGAGCACCCTGTCTCAAGCATTGAACCTGGACTGGCGATCTGTTTCACATATGATAATATACATGTTCCAATGCTATTTTCTCAAACCTTCCCACTCTCACCTTCTCCCACAGACTCCAAAAGACTGTTCTATACATCTGTGTCTCTTTTAGTGTCTCACATATATGGTCATCATTACCATCTTTTAAAATTCCATATATATGTGTTAGTACACTGTATTGGTATTTTTCTTTCTGGCTTACTTCACTCGGTATATAAGGCTCCAGTTTCATCCACCTCATTAGAACTGATTCAAATATATTCTTTGTAATAGATGAGTAATATTCCATTGTGTATATGTACCACAGCTTTCTTATCCATTCATCTGCTGAAGGACATCTAGGTTGCTTCCATGTCCTGGCTATTATAAACAGTGCTGCGATGAACATTGGGGGTACACATGTCTCTTTCAATTCTGATTTCCTCAGTGTGTATGCCCAGCATTGAGATTGCTGGGTCATATGGCAGTTCTATTTCCAGTTTTTTAAGAAATCTCCACACTGTTCTCCATAGTGGCTGTACTAGTTTGCGTTCCCACCAAGAGTATAAGAGGGTTCCCTTTCTCCACACCCTCTCCAGCATTTATTGTTTGTAGATTTTTGGATTGCAGCCATTCTGACTGGCGTGAAATGGTACCTCATTGTGGTTTTGATTTGCATTTCTCTGATAATGAGTGATGTTGAGCATCTTTTCATGCATTTATTAGCCATCTGTGGTCATGTATGGATGTTAGAGTTGGAGTATAAAGAAAGCTAAGCGCTGAAGAACTGATGCTTTTGAACTGTGGTGTTGGAGAAGAGTCTTGCAAGTCCCTTGGACTGCAAGGAGATCCAACCAGTCTATCCTAAAGCAGATCAGTCCTGGGTGTTCATTGGAAGGGCTGATGTTGAAGCTGAAACTCCTATACTTTGACCACCTGATGTGAAGAGCTGACTCATTTGAAAAGACCCTGATACTGGGAAAGATTGAGGGCAGGAGGAGAAGGGTACAACAAGGGAGATGAGAAGGTTGGATAGCATCACTGACTCAATGGACATGGGTTTGGGTGGACTGCTGGAATTGGTGATGGACAGGGAGGCCTGGCATATTGCAGTTCATGGGGTCGCAAAGAGTTGGACACGACTGAGTGACTGAGCTAGCCATCTTCTTTGGAGAAATGTCTGTTTAGTTCTTTAGCCCATTTTTTGATTGGGTTGTTTATTTTTCTGGAATTGAGCTTCAGGAGTTGCTTGTATATTTTTGAGATTAATTCTTTGTCAGTTGCTTCATTTGCCATTATTTTCTCCCATTCTGAAGGCTGTCTTTTCACTTTGCTTATAGTTTCCTTCGTTGTGCAAAAGCTTTTAAGTTTAACTAGGTCCCAAAGTGTCAGACTTTATTTTTTGGGGGGTTCCAAAATCACTGCAGATGGTGATTGAGGTCATGAAATTAAAAGACGCTTACTCCTTGGAAGGAAAGTTATGACCAACCTAGATAGCATATTAAAAAGCAGAGATATTACTTTGCCAACAAAGGTCCATCTAGTCAAGGCTATGGTTTTTCCAGTAGTCATGTATGGATGAGAGAGTTGGACTGTGAAGAAAGCTGAGCACTGAAGAATTGCTGCTTTTGTACTGTGGTGTTGGAGAAGACTCTTTAGAGTCCCTTGGACTGCAAGGAGATCCAACCAGTCCATCCTAAAGGAGACCAGTCCTGATTGTTAATTGAAGGACTGATGCTGAAGCTGAAACTCCAATACTTTGCCCACCTCATGTGAAGACTTGACTCATTGGAAAAGACTCTGATGATGGGAGGGACTGGGGACAGGAGGAGAAGGGGACGACAGAGGATGAGATGGTTGGATGGCATCACTGACTCCAAGGACATGAGTTTGAGTGAACTCCGGGAGTTGGTGATGGACAGGGAGGCCTGGTGTGCTGAGATTCATGGGGTCTCAAAGAGTCGGACACGACTGAGCGACTGAACTGAAGTGAACTGAGGTCCCATTTGTTTATTTTTACTTTATTTCCGTTACTCTGGGAGGTGGGTCATAGAGGATCCTGCTGTGATTTATGTTGGATAGTGTTTTGCCTATGTTTTCCTCTAGGAGTTTTATAGTTTCTGGTCTTATGTTTAGATCCTTAATCCATTTAAAAAATATGTAATGCTTCATGAATTTGTGTGTCATCCTTGTGCAGGGGCCATACTAATCTTCTCTGTATCATTCCAATTTTAGTATATGTGCTGCCGAAGTGAGCACTATGCTTTAAAATAGTGAATCAAATAGTGATTTTTTTTTTCAGATATCACAATAGTGTCTGAAACACTGTAGTAATTTAAACAGTATGGTACTGGCTCATGGATATGTATACTGATTGAACAAAAGAGAAAGCTAAGAAATACAATAGTAAATATACTTTTGTATCTGGAAATAATGCTGTTCCAGGGTATTGGAATACAGAATTGTTATTCAATATATGTACTGGGAAAATTTCTTTATCCTTTTTTTGTTTTAAGAAAATCATGATTTAAAAAAAATTTAGTTTATTTTTTGTCTGTGCCACAAGGCACATGTGATTTTAGTTCCTCACCCAGGGGTCGAACCTGCATCCCTGCATTGGAAGCACAGAGTCTTAACCACTAGACTGCTAAGGAAGTCCCTATTTATCCTTATGATAGAACAGTGTATTTTCATGTCACACTATACTTTAAAAAGTATAGTCTATGTGGGTTATATATGTAAATGTGAAATAAATAACTTTAAAATGTTTAAAGATAATTATCTTTATAAACTTGAGGCAGGGAAAGACTTTGAGAAGTACATGCAGAGAACTTTCATCTTGAATCTAGTTTCATATTCCTACATGATAGAACAAGTGGTTAATCCTTGATCCCAACCATGTTCACTGCAGTATCCAGGTGTGAGCTCCCGCTATTTTCATAATTTGGAAGTGTGTAATACTGTGAATTTTGGACACTTTTGTTGACCATGATGGCTACTCCATTTCTTCTAAGGGATTCCTGCCCACAGTAGTAGATACAATGGTCATTTGAATTCACCCAACCAGTCCATTTTATTTCGCTGATTCCTAGAATGTCGATGTTCACTATTGCCATCTTCTATTTGACCACTTGCATCACTGACTCGATGGAGGTGAATTTGAGTGAACTCCAAGAGTTGGTTGCTGGGAGCCACCACGGGAGATGCCACCCATGACAAGGTCATGTGGAAGAGAACTGTTAAGCAAGGCTTCAGGACTCGAGGGGCTCCCTAGGCTTTCTGGGGCATCTACCCCAAAACCAGAGTCTGTCTGCCTTATTGTAGTATGCCTGTCACCAACGCTTCTGACATTAACAGGGGGCTATCCTTGACCACCTTTCTCTGGAGAAAATCAACTTAGAGCTATAGCTAACAAGTCTCCTGGACATGAGAGGAATATTTCAAATCATACCCCCTCTGTTAGCATTCTAGCTTGCTTGGCAGGTACATCCAGACTCTTGCAGCTATGCATATGATTATTTACAGCCTCCCAATTGTGAGAGGCACAGAAAGCCTACAACATAGAGCCTTTCAAAGAGTTAAAAGTTATTAGAGTAGTGCTGGTGTAGGATTTCATTATAGGGCCAATGCTTGTTGCTAAGTTCCCATATCTCTTATCCACTGTGCACTGGGAGTGCATTAGTTAACATAGTTGGAGTGTAAGAAAAACAAGTGTAGCCTTGAAATTAACCACATCAGACTTTTGAGCTAATTGATTCTTTCTTGTAACTCACTTCACCTTTACTCTGTGAAATGTAACTCTGTTTGGCAATTTCTAAGGCTGACATAGATTAGAAATATAAAGAAAAAACACTTTGAGGGAAAATAAGTTTTCTGGTTGAGCAGTCTTTATCAAAAAAGGGTCATAAAATGTTTCACAGGCCTCCAAGGCCAGAAGATAATGTACACAACATTATTTGTGGGAAAGGTTTGCAGAAAAAATCCTGGTTTCGATAAGGGCAAAACTGCTGAAATGTTTGGGCTGACTCTGTATGACCTTGCATTTTTCATTTCCCTCTATGTACAAGTAAAGGTATAAAAGACCCTTTTGAATTAAAGTGAATGAATGGAATTGTTTCCTTAATTTCTTTTTCTGTTTTCTCATTATTAGTGTATAGCATGCAAGGGATTTCTGTGTGTTGATTTTATATACTGTAACTTTACTATATTCATTGATTAGCTCTAGTAATTTTCTGGTGGAGTCTTTAGGGTTTTCTATGCAGAGGATCATGTCATCTGCAAACAGTGAGAGTTTTACTTCTTCTTTTCCAATTTGGATTCCTTTTATTTCTTTTTCTGCTCTGATTGCTGTGGCCAAAACTTCCAGAACTATGTTGAATAGTAGCAGTGAAAGTGGGCACCCTTGTCTTGTTCCTGACTTTAGGGGAAACACTTTCAATTTTTCACCATTGAGGATAATGTTTGCTTTGGGCTTGTCATATACAGCTTTTATTATGTTGAGGTATGTTCCTTCTATTCCTGCTTTCTGGAGAGTTTTAAATCATAAATGGATGTTGAATTTTGTCAAAGGCCTTCTCTGCATCTATTGAGATAATCATATGGCTTTTATTTTTCAATTTGTTAATGTGGTGAATTACATTGATTGATTTGTGGATATTGAAGAATCCTTGCATCCTGGGATAAAGCCCACTTGGTCATGGTGTATGATCTTTTTAATGTGTTGTTGGATTCTGATTGCTAGAATTTTGTTGAGGATTTTTGCATCTATGTTCATCAGTGATATTGGCCTGTAGTTTTCTTTTTTTGTGGCATCTTTGTCAGGTTTTGGTATTAGGGTGATGGTGGCCTCATAGAATGAGTTTGGAAGTTTACCTTCCTCTGCAATTTTCTGGAAGAGTTTGAGGAGGATAGGTGTTAGCTCTTCTCGAAATTTTTGGTAGAATTCAGCTGTGAAGACATTCACCATTGCAACAAAAAGAATAAAATACTTAGGAATATATCTACCTAAAGAAACAAAAAGACCTATGTATAGAAAACTATAAAACACTGATGAAAGAAATCAAAGAGGACACTAATAGATGGAGAAATATACCATGTTCATGGATCGGAAGAATCAATATAGTGAAAATGAGTATACTACCTAAAGCAATCTACAAATTCAATGCAATCCCTATCAAGCTACCAGCGATATTTTTCACAGAACTAGAACAAATAATTTCAAGATTTGTATGGAAATACAAAAAACCTCGAATAGCCAAAGCAATCTTGAGAAAGAAGAATGGAACTGGAGGAATCAACTTGCCTGACTTCAGGCTCTACTACAAAGCCACAGTCATCAAGACAGTATGGTACTGGCACAAAGACAGAAATACAGATCAATGGAACAAAATAGAAAGCCCAGAGATAAATCCACACACATATGGACACCTTATCTTCAACAAAGGAGGCAAGAATATACAATGGATTAAAGACAATCTCTTTAAGAAGTGGTGCTGGGAAAACTGGTCGGCCACTTGTAAAAGAATGAAACTAGATCACTTTCTAACACCACACACAAAAATAAACTCAAAATGGATTAAAGAGCTAAATGTAAGACCAGAAACTATAAAACTCCTAGAGGAGAACATAGGCAAAACACTCTCCAACATAAATCACAGCAGGATCCTCTATGATCCACCCCCCAGAATACTGGAAAAAAAAAGCAAAAATAAAACAAATGGGATCTAATTAAAATTAAAATCTTCTGCACAACAAAGGAAACTATAAGCAAGGTGAAAAGACAGCTTTTGGAATGGGAGAAAATAATAGCAAATGAAGCAACTGACAAACAACTATCTCAAAAATATACAAGCAACTCCTGCAGCTCAATTTCAGAAAAATAAACGACCCAATCAAAAAATGGGCCAAAGAACTAAATAGACATTTCTCCAAAGAAGACATATGGATGGCTAACAAACACATGAAAAGATGCTCAACATCACTCATCATCAGAGAAATGCAAATCAAGACCACAATGAGGTACCACTTCACACCAGTCAGAATGGCTGTGATCCAAAAGTCTACAAGCAATAAATGCTGGAGAGGGTGTGGAGAAAAGGGAACCCTCTTCCACTGTTGGTGGGAATGCAAACTAGTACAGCCACTATGGAGAACAGTGCGGAGATTCCTTAAAAAACTGGAAATAGAACTGCCATATGACCCAGCAATCTCAATGCTGGGCATACACACTGAGGAAACCATAATAGAAAGAGACACGTGTTCCCCAATGTTCATCGCAGCACTGTTTATAATAGCCAGGAGACTGAAACAACCTAGATGTCCATCAGCAGATGAATGGATAAGAAAGCTGTGGTACATATACACAATGGAGTATTACTCAGCCATTAAAAAGAATACATTTGAATCAGTTCTAATGAGGTGGATGAAACTGGAGCCTTATATACAGAGTGAAGTAAGCCAGAAAGAAAAACACCAATACAGTATACTAACATATATATATGGAATTTAGAAAGATGGTGATGATGACCCTGTATGCAAGACAGCAAAAGAGACACAGATTTGTAAAGCGGACTTTTGGTCTCTGAGGGAGAGGGAGAGGGTGGGATGATTTGGGAGAATGGCATTGAAACATGTATACTATCATGTAAGAAATGAATCGCCAGTCTATGTCCGATGCAGGATACAGGATGCTTGGGGCTGGTGCACGGGGATGACCCAGAAAGATGTTATGGGGAGGGAGGTGGGAGGGGGTTCATATTTGGGAACGCATGTACACCTGTGGTGTATTCATGTCAATTTATGGCAAAACCAATACAGTATTGTAAAGAAAATAAAGTTAAAATAAAAATTAAAAAATAAATTTAAAAAAAAATGAAAAAAAATTTGCCAAATTAAAAAAGAAAAGAAATCAATGGACACTATGTCATAACAATATTTAGCACATATTATTGTCATGAAAATGTGATGGAGAGGAAGGACATTAGCTTCAGGATCATGAGACATTAGTTTTCTTTCAGACTATGCCATCATCTTCTATAACCTTAAACAGCTTTCCCTGTTTTTACAAGTACTTTACTTAGTTATGGAGGAGGAAATGGCAACCCACTCCAGTACTCGTGCCTGGAAAATTCAATGGATGGAGGAGCCTGGTACAGTCCATGGGGTCGCAAAGAGTCGGACATGACTGAGTGACTTCACTTTTCACTTAGGTAAATTGAAAGGTGTTTCCAAGTTCTGTAATTCTACCCAGAAAAAAATATTTTTGCCATAAATTTTATTTATTTTACTTCTACTTCAATTAGAAGTAAAACTGGAGAAGTTATGAGATGACAGTTCACCTCTCCGAAACATTTCCATTCCTGGTAAAAACACATTGGAGATGTCGTTGTCCTTCTGTGATGAAAGATTCCTCGGATTGGACTAAACATGATCTCTGTTCCTGAGGGATTTGTTATTTTGAGGATGTATTTCTCTACCTATTTAAATGCATGAAGCTCCCCATTAGAATACTTTAGCAGGTACCTTGTTTTTGTAAAATTAGTCCTGACAACAAAAATCAAACCATCCTTCAAGTAATTTCTGATCAACTCTAATAAGATCCATATATAATTTCTCTTGCATTCCTTCTGGTTTACCCTTCAGTTTTCAGAATCTTTAGTTGCTGTCTCTCTGGAATTTTAAGTCACTATGTCCTTGAACTTGTATTCTGAAAACAGACTTTCCTGGTATAGCTCCAGGAGCTCCTCTTTTGAAGAACATTTTTATGGAAACCTTCTATGATTTGGACCTGATCGCACTCTCTTTCCTTTTTATGCTGTTCCCGGGCTTGGGGAGTTGAGTAGACAGGCATAGGGGTTCTAAATCAATATATCTACCCAGCACTGTAGCTAATTAAGTAGAGACTGGATGACCACTTAACAGACAATTCCGAATGGGTTTCAATCTTTTATGAGGTTGGGAATGATGGCTTTGTTACTGCATGCTATTTCTCTGATCTGATTTTCATTCCAAATATAAAGTCAAGATCATGACATTTTCACGATGACACTTTAGGAAAATCCGTACCCCTAATAAGTGATTAGATAGTTTCAAATTCTCATTCAAACTGTCTTTGGCATCTGGCACCACAGATGTTATTAGTGTACCCTAATACTGGAGTGTCCAGTGAACATAAGTTTGATCAAGTGGTTTCACTTTTCTTAAACTCTTTTCTTTCATGATACATGCTGCTCACAGTGATCACATTCTCTGGAGCCAATTGATTTTTCCTAAACAACCAGTTAGTTACTCAGTCATGTCGGACTCTGTAACTCCATGAATGGTAGCCTGCCAGGCTTCTCTATTGATAGGATTCTCCAGGCAAGAGTACTGGAGTGGGTAGCCATTTCCCTCTCCAGGGGATCCCCCAGACCCAGGGATTAAACCCAGGTCTCTCACATTCCAAGAAAATTCTTTACCATTTGAGCCACCAAGAAAGTGAAAGTATTAGTCGCTCAGTAGTATCCCACTCTTTGCGACCCCATGGACTGTAGCCTGCCAGTTTCCTCTGTCCATGGGATTTCCGAGGCAAGAATACTAAAGTGAGTGGCCATTCTCTTCTCCAGGGGATCTTCCCAATCCAGGGATCAATGAGGTCTTCCTCATTGTAGGCAGATTCTTAACTGTCTGAGCCGCCTGGGGAACCCCTGTAATTGAGCATTAGGTACAAAGTGTTTTTCTTCTTAGTAATGCAAGCATATTCAAACATGCTGAATGAGTGTTGATCTATACAGAAATATTTCTGAGTTGAATTTATTTATTTATAAAATGTTTTCAAATATTAAATCAGTATTTATTTATTTACATAGACAATTGTAACGGGCCTTACAGTAGGTGGCAGTGTAAATGCGTCCTGTCACTTCAGTTGTAAACAGTAATTTAGATAAGGATCTTGGTCCAAGGTTTGGTCTCCTGGCTTCTTATTTCTCCTTGGTAAATGACATTCTTCTTTCCTGTCTTTGTATTTTCCTGTTATAAATTGTGGATATTATTGCCCATTTTTTGTGGTGGTGGTTTAGTTGCTAAGTTGTGTCTGACTCTTGCGATCCCATGGACTATAGCCTGCCAGGCTCTTCTGTCCATGGGATTCTCCAGGCAAGAATACTGGAGTGGGTTGCCATTTCCTACTCCAAGGGATCTTCCCAACCCAGGGGTTGAACCCTGGTCTCCTGCATTGCAGGCACATATTTTTACCAACTGAGCTATGAGGGAAGCCATTTTTTTGTATGCCATATAAATATTGTACAATTAATTTAAATGACTGAAATAAATGCATTTCAACATCTCTCTGTATAATTGAAGAATAGAATTATCTTTAACATTATCATGTTAATCTAATTCCAGAATTGACACAGGAAAGAATTCAAAGAACGGTATACTTTACCTGATGCAAAGTGACAATACTGCAGTAGGATTTATAATTATAAATGATGTATATCTGAAAGCAATATTTTAAAATTATGATCAGCATGAACAGTAGATCAATTAAAATAATTATTATGATAAAATTTTAAAATCAGTTACCCACGTAGATGTTTAATTTGTATAATACTAAATATTGAGACCTCATAATAAACCCATATGTTATCAGATATCTAAATTCATAAGAACTCAACTATTTTCTTGCTCTTGCCATAGTGCTTTGTCTTCTTGTAGACACAAGAGGCATTCAGAATTAAAGATGAGTTCTATGAAAGTTCTCCTGTGCTCTTCAGTTAACTTATGTGAAATAATTGAGTACTTGGCAAGGTCTGCTAATGACAGTCGAATACCCCTGGGGTCCTATTACGCACAGCTAGGAACCTACAGATTTTCCTACAAACAATATATATGGTCATACTTTTAAGGCTCATCCAAAGATATCATTTATAAATCAACAAAGATACTTATTGTAGCTGAGCTACTTGACATTTAAAAACCCTACAGCTTCACTTTTTCTTGGTGAACTAAGAGCTTCCTGAGGCCCTGGCTATGGATCCATGTCACACATAGCTGAGCACAGGTGAGATTTTTTTTTTTTTTTTCCAGGAAATTGTACAATCACAGATTCTTGGGTTTAAATTGACCTTATAAATCATGTAATCACTGCTTATCTTCACCTGACATTGAAATCTCATTCAGCATACAAAATTTTAAGAAAGATAGACACATATATAATATCATTTTAGAAATAAAAAAGTTTGTTTATTTCTTATGGATATATATTTAAATGTAGTTTGAGTTATACACGTTAGGATTAAAATAGAATAATTATAAAATTCAAATTTGCATCCAGATTTTCTCCACTTTATATTACAAATTGAGAATCTTCTAGTGATACTGCACAATTTTTAAAATCTACACAGTAATCAAAGTAATGCCCTCCATTTAATCATCCATTTCTCCAATTTTGAACATTCCATGTTGTTTCTAAGTTTCTGCAGCTCTTAATATTTGTGTTGAACATAATTATAAATTATTTTTGTCCTTTAAAAGTATTTTTTTGTCAGGGTTTATTCCTAGAGTGAATATCGTGGAGCCAAAGAAAAATGGAAAAGTGATTTATTTTTTTCATATTCATTTCAAAAACATTTTTAAGCAGGTCTAACTCTTATTTTCTGTATACTGTATCCTTTTTTGTTCTCTTGGGGGAACCCACCTGAAAATAATAAAATCCAATGGAGCTGCTGTACATTTGTACATAAATAGTTTTCCTCTGGATAATTGAAAAATAAGAGATTATATCCATTTATCTTTGAAAAGAAAGACATATGTTTTGCAGAATACATTTTACGTTTATCTTTTCTCTTCTCTTTTCTTTGGAAAATGTATGTTCCCCCAATTTTTCATTCTGTTATTAATGGTAATGTGGTAACCTAGGACCAGGAAGATGAATGCTATGGGAAGGTGGGAGAAGACACAGTACTATATGTAGCAGAAACATAAAGGAGTGTGAATTCCATTCTTACTGTGGATGGACGCCTTGCCTCTCTTTGGTAATGAAATTTCAGGCATCAAAGGCATTTAACTAGGACACTCTTCATGACATTGTGTAAACAAACATACAGTAACACACACAATAAGTAATCAATAAATGTTTGTTGAATGAGTAAGCCTGTGATAGGTACTTAAGTAAAAGATTTCATATGCGTTTGTGTTAGTCTGTGTATACATGTTATATGTGTAGCACGTTAACTTTCTATCTTACCTATCAACCTATTTCTTTTCATTCTTCACATCAAATTTTTACCTTCAGAACTTTGAAAATAAGGATATCCTCTGCATGAAAGATCTTTGTGTACTTAACACCTACACGAGTTGTTTATCCACATTTACAGAAAGAAGCTGTAAATTTACTGAACATAACTGTCAAATTGAATGCGGAACATAATTTTGAAGACTAAAGAATAACAAGAAACAAACACCATAATTACACAGAAGGTAAAGTAACCCAGTAACTTACCCTTTCCTAGAGATAACTGGACATATTCATATTTATTCCACACAATTAATAGTGTGTGAGGAACTATTAAACTGGAGTGCAACTTCTTTCCAAATATTTATTTATGGTTCTCATGAAGTAGAGACTAATGATAAACAGAGCAGGGGGTAAAGAACACTTGAATTTATCATAGGTATATGGTCAGGGGAAGCAGTTATACTTTACTCAGGGCAAAAGGCAATTCACTAAGTATTTACTCATCACCTAATGGGATTCAGGGGCTTCCCAGGTAGTGCAGTGGTAAGGAATCTATCTTCCAATGCAGAGATGCAGGAGATACAGGTTCAATCTCTGGGTCGGGAAGATCCCTTGGAGTAGGAAATGGTAACCCCGCTCTAGTATTCTAGCCTGGAAAATTCCATGGACAGAGGAGACAGGTGGGCAGGCTATAGTCCATAGGCTCAAAAAGAGTGGGACACGACTGAGCACGCATGCAATAGGATTCAGGCACTGCAGACATCATGTCAGGCCCTAGAGGTAAATGAGAAAGCAATGGAACAGTTTATGTGTTCTGGTTGATATCAGCTGGAGTGTATCACCAATGACTAATATACATTTTCCTAAATTCCCTTATAACAGATACTTATTGATGGTGCCTTTACTTCCTCTTTAGAGCAGAGAATTCAAATGCAAATCCTCATGGAAGCGGGAAAAATTCTTAATTCTTTGAAACAATTGTAAACTTAAAAAGTTACATCTGATAATTATAATTTGTAACCTCACAGACAGAGGAAAACTCAGAAGCGTGGGACATTCTGAAGTTTTGCAGAGTCACATGAGTGAGAACCAGAATGAGAATCCAAATGTCATTTAGACAGCCCAGTATTTATTCAGCAAATTACACATAAAATGTTGCTGCAGAGGTGTTTCACAGGGGACAGGTGCTAAGTGTCTGAAGAAATGGAAAGTATCATGGAGAAAATAAAGACTTGAAACAAGTACTGGGCAGAAGTGCTGAAGAAATGCTCCACGGTTACAGTGAATAGATTGGTTTTTTTTTTTTTTTAATATTTTTTCTAAGAAGTTTAGAACACAATCCTTTCATGATTAATAGGTATCATTCTTTATTCCTTTGTAGATAATTGAGGCTCCAGGAACGTGCTACTTTCTAAATGGATTTCTTCAGGCTTCCCAACAATGTGACTGAATTTGTTCTCCTGGGACTCACACAGAACCCACACTTGCAGAAAGTACTCTTCGTTGTCTTTCTGTTCATTTTCCTGTTCACGGTTCTGGCCAATCTTTTCATCGTCACCACCGTCTCCCTGAGCCCCACGCTTTCAGCTCCCATGTACTTCTTTCTCACCCATTTGTCCTTGTTGGATGCCTCCTTGACCTCCGTCAGCACCCCTAAAATGACTTTTGACCTTCTGTACCAGAGGAGAACCATCTCCTGGGGAGGCTGCCTGACTCAGATCTTTATGGAGCACTTTCTGGGAGCATCAGAGGTCATCGTCCTCACTGTCATGGCCTATGATCGCTATGTGGCCATCTGCAAGCCTCTGCACTACACGACCATCATGCAACAGGGGCTCTGCCAGCTCCTGGTGGTGGTGGCCTGGATCGGGGGGATCCTGCATGCCACCGTGCAAATTCTTTTCACAGGAGACTTGACCTTTTGTGGTCCCAATGTCATTGATCACTTCATGTGTGATTTCTTCTCACTGTTGGAAATTTCCTGCAGCGACACCTACAGGCTGGGGATGGTGGTGGCAGCCAACACTGGGGGCATGGCCTTGCTCATTTTTTTTCTGCTTCTCATTTCCTACGTAGTCATCCTGAGCTCCCTGAAATCCCATAGCTCTGAAGGACGACGCAAAGCCCTCTCTACATGTGGCTCCCACTTTACAGCAGTGGTGCTCTTTTTTGGACCATGTATATTCACTTACGCACGTCCTGTGGCCACTTACCCTGCTGACAAGTTGGTGACAGTGTTTTATGGAATCCTCACTCCCTTGTTAAATCCTATCATTTACACAGTGAGAAACACAGAAGTGAAAAATGCCATGAGGAGTTTATTAAAGAAGAGAGTGACTTAGGCTGTTCACGATGCCAAGAGAATAATGATTTATATACATAGGGAAGATTAGTTGTGTTGTAAGTTGTGGAAGACAATGAAGAATTTTTTCCATGACTGGCAAAAATATAAGGCCCAGAAATTAACATTTGTTGATTATTTAATATTGAGTACACATATTTTAGGCATTTTGGTAAGCTTCAATATATTTTCCTGAGATTTCCATGTTTGTGTTATTAGATTCAGAATAAACAATGGAAAAAACTATACACCTTTGGTTTTATGATTGTAGAGTAAGTTTTTCTCCATAATCCTAGCCATTTATCAAATTCTTCATATATGTTAATTGGGTTAAATTGGCTTGTCCATAGGACTTTGATCTCAGAACGTCTTCCATTTTTGCTTCAAATGTTGTAAAGCAAATAAGGGATAGAAATTCTTAGGTAGACATGTGGAGAAGGGACAATCGAGGAAAGGAATAGCAGCTGGAATTTTTTCTGTACGATGAACTAATCAAAAGGAAAAAATAACTCACTCTTTTGTGTGTGTTAGTCCCTCAGTTGAGTCCAACTCTCTGACACCCCATGGAATTTAGCCTGCCAGGCTTCTCTGTCCATGGAATTTTCCAGGCAAGAATACTGGGGTTGGTTGCCATTTCCTCCTCCAAAGTATCTTCCTGACCCAGGGACTGAATTCGTGTCTCCTGTGTCTCCTACATTGCAGGCAGATTCTTTTACCTCTGAGCCACTGGGGAGGACCAAATAATTCACTATGTCTAATTATTTTCTTAACAAAAAAATATTCAGAAAATTTGAAGGTATTCTTAATTTGCTCTGTTTTGTTAAACACCTTTATGACTCACACTTTTTTGTGTGTGTATAAAGGAAATATTTTCATTTTCCATACCAAGACTTCAGGAACCATTTGAAACAAGGTACACATCTTTTTATAAATCTCAACAAAAACAGCATATGGGTAGGTTCCAAAGCTATTGTTCTATGCAGGTCAGATACATAGATTTACATTACATGAACGCTTTATTATCTATTAGGCACAAAGAGAAGCAAATAGAGGTTTACTAACTAATTTACTGGACTCAAATCACATGTATTTCCCCCTAAAGTATGTCAGGAATATTGCACTGGAATGCAGTTTCCTGTCAACAATTTCACCTACAAAATACCAATCCAGGTCTTTAAAGCTCAGTCTTACTTTCTTTCAAATGAAACAGAGTTGCCTGCTTTATGTTTAGGGCTATAGATGAGAACATGATCTGCAGTCTTAATGACTGACTCTGTCCTTCGAGTAGATGGTGTTAGTATGCTTCAGCTTTGTCTTAGAGGTAACAACATATTTCTGCAGTGTAGGTTTATTCCCTTTTTGAAGGTTTGTTATGCCACTTCACTTTTACAAAGACCAACATGAATATAGTAATGGTAACCTCCAAAGAAAAAGAATCTGAACAAGTATATATACATATGTACACCCTGATAGCTCAGCTGGTACAGAATTCCCCTGATGCAGGTGACACCAGCTCCATCCCAGGGCTGGGAAGATCCCCTGGAGAAGGGATAGGCTGCCGACTGCAGTATTCATGGGCTTCCCTGGTGGCTCAGATGCTAAAGCATCTGCCTGCAATAGAGGAGACCTGAGTTTGATTCCTAGATCAGGAAGATCCCCTGCAGAAGGGGAATGACTACCCCCTCCAGCACTTTTACCTGGAGGATCCCATGGACAGAGGAGCCTGGCAGGCTATGATCCAGGGAATCTCAAAGATTTGGACACCACTGAGTGAGTAAACCTTCAGTTTCATTTTTCTTCAAGGGTGGGATAAGTCTTGAGTAAATGCGGTTTCTACTCTAAGAGCAATGAGAGCATTTAAAGAGGAAAAAACTAAGGCCGATGATTATGTCTTAGGGGCTATACCAGAGGCTCAGTGGAGGAGTAAGATTAATGCAGCACAAATTATAAATTGTCAACAGGAAAATTTGGGAAGGTATGAGACCTGAAGAAGGAAATGCAAGCAGTCTGGCATTCACAGCAGATGCAATTTTACTAGATTGTGAGTAAATTTAAAGCTCTTTAGGTCTTCCTTTACACATCCTCAAAAATCTGTCCTGAGGATAAACTGCCGTGTGACTTTTTTTTTATTCATTAAAAATACATATTTAGGGAATAAGTGTGTTTCTCCTAAAAATCAGTGAGACATAATGTTTGGATCTGTTGCATAAACATATTTGGTTTAATCTGGAATATCATTTGGTGAAAATGTTAGATGTTAGTGAGGGAAGTGAGCTAACTACTGTTGAAGATAAACTATGAGGCACACATCTTGACAGGTTTTTTATATACATTATTATTGTAGGAACAAGTATTGGTAAATGGATTTCTATCCATTTTATACAAGACAAAAGTGACTCAGTAAAGTTAAGTAAGAATATGAAGTCTTTCAGAGTCTGCTTCCTCTACTCATCCCACTTCATGATGGGAAAATATCACTTTCCTATTTTCTCACTCCTTGTTGGGAAAATATCAAAACACAGGTCTGATCACTGGACACATTGTGAAGACTGTCTTTGACACATTCTTCTATTTTTTTTGGAGGATGGATTTCTTTCCTTCATCTCTCTGTTGATCTCAATTTCCCAGGTTTCTCACACGCTCCTGATTCCATTTGTGTCAAGGAAAATCTTTTTGGCAGATGTATTATCCTTCATGGGCATCATGAGAAGTGGGATATAATAGGCTCACGAAATGAAATTCCAGGCTGAATTTCAAAGGAAGGGACACTTGGGTAAAAGAGATGTTTAGAGGAGACACAACCTGGAGCAGCCAATGTCTGCTGAACTGAAGCTGCCGGCAGCACGGTGGTGGGACGTGGCCCCTGGGGAGACTTTCCGGACAGCGTACCTGGTGTTTCCCGCAGCCTCTTCTTCCAGGAGCCAGCACTGAGAGGCTGCGGCCCTGGCTGGCGACCTGATGGGCGGAACAGCGCTGCCCTGCTGTGTCTGTGTGGCGCTGGGAGTAGGTCTCTTGGCCGGCACCACATCCTGCCTCCAGAGTCTCGAGTCTTCTCCCTGAGTGTGGCCTTCCGCGCCCTGTCCCCGAGTCCGCAGTGTCTGTCCTTCTGGGCCCCCCGGATGGGAACCTGCCGTCCACAGTCGCAAGTGCTCTCTTGCTCCTCTAGTTGGTTCCGGTTCCGGTTCCCCTGTGCTTTTCACTTCCCCTTCTTCACCGGGCCTTCAATCTGCTAACCTCTTTCCAAGTCAGCTTCTGTCCAGAGACCTCTCCTGGGGTCTCAGCTCCCTCCTCGCCAGCCTGTGCCTGTCTCTCCCTGACTGTGACCTATGCATCTATACCCTGGCCCTCGAGTTCCCCGCTGTCCTAACTGCGTGTGATACGCTTTCACTGAAAGGTTCTGTGTCACCCCAATTTCCCTATGATCAATCTCCCAATCTAACTTCTTGTCCTTCTTCAGTAACATGACTCTCATTTATCCAGTGTGAGATCTCAAAGAAGCTTAAGTACAGTGATTTGCCTTTATGTATGTAATATACTCTTACTAATTATACCGCTGCTGTGAATTAAATTGGGCTTCCCAGGTGGTGCAGTGGAAAAGAATCCACTTGCTAATACAGGAGATGCAAGAGAGACTGTTCCATCCCTGGGTCAGAAAGATCCCTGGGAAAAGGAAACGGCAACCCACTCCAGTATTCTTGCCTGAGAAATCTCACGGACAGAGGAACCTGGCGGGCTACAGTCCATGGGGTCACAAAGAGTCAGACCCAACTGAGTGCCTGAGCACAATCATTGAAGAAATTGATATTCTGTTTGGCATGGGTAGAACCTTGAAGAACTATATAGGTGCTATTTCTATAGAGTTTTTCCCTTTGTTATGCCACAGAGTTAGCATTTACATTGATTTTGTATTTTGAAGCATTATTGGATTTGTTTAGTAGTTCTAATAGGTTTGGTGCAATTATTTGCATTTTCTATCCGTAAGATTGTCTCCTCTGTACTCTGTTAAATGTGGCTACTTGCCCTTAGTAACATGCCTGTGAGGTTTATGCATGTCAATGTGTTCATCAATAAGTTATTCATGTTATTGCTGAGTAGTATTTTGATTTATGGATGTACCACAGTTTATTTTTTCTCAGTTAAGAGATATTCTGGATGTTTCTAGCTTTTTGAATTTATAATTAAAGTTGTCCTAAATATTCAGAACTGGACATTGAACAACAGACTGTTTCCAAATGCAAAAAGGAGTACGTCAAGGCTGTATATTGTCACCCTGCTTATTTAACTTATATGCAGAGTATGCCATGAGAAATGCTGGGCTGGATGAAGCACAAGCTGGAATCAAGGTTGCCAGGAGAAATATCAATAACCTCAGACATGCAGATGACACCACCCTTATGGCAGAAAGTGAGGAAGAACTAAAGAGCCTCTTGATGAAAGTGAAAGAGGAGAGTGAAAAAGTTGGCTTAAAGCTCAACATTCAGAAAACTAAGATCATGGCATCTGGTCCCATCACTTCATGACAAATAGATGGAGAAATGATGGAAACAGTGGCTGACTTAATTTTTCTGGGCTCCAAAATCACTGCAGATGGTTTTGCAGCCATGAAATTAAAAGACACTTACTCCTTGGAAGGAAAGTTATGACCAACCTAGACAGCATATTAAAAAGCAGAGACATTAGTTTGCCAAAAAAGGTCTGTCTAGTCAAGCCTATGGTTTTTCCAGTAGTCATGTGTGGATGTGAGAGTTGGACTATAAAGAAAGCTGAGCGCCAAAGAATTGATGCTTTTGAACTGTGCTGTTGGAGAAGACTCTTGAGAGTCCCTTGGACTGCAAGGAGATCCAACCAGTCCATCCTAAAGGAGATCAGTCCTGGGTGTTCATTGGAAGGACTGATGTTGAAGCTGAAGCTCCAATACTTCATATGAAGAGTTGACTCATTTGAAAAGACCCTGATGCTGGGAAAGATTCGGGGCAGGAGGAGAAGGGGATGACAGAGGATGAGATGGCTGGATGGCATCACCGACACAATGGACATGGGTTTGTGTGGATTCCGGGAGTTGGTGATGGATAGGGAGGCCTGGCGTGCTGCAGTTCATAGGGTCCCAAAGAGTCGGACATGACTGAGCGACTGAACTGAACTGAACTCAACTGATATTGCATTTAAAAGTATTTCCTCTTGTTTTGTAGGTTAACTGCTTCTAATATGTGAACTCAGCTCCTGTTCAGACTAGATGGAACTGAAGAACAGTATTTCTTAGTCCTATTGGGCCTCACTCTTTCTTTTTATATTTTGACAATGGTGGGCCACCTGCACATTATCATGACTAAAACTCTTAGTAAGACCTTGAACTCATAGACATAATGCATGGGGCTGTGGGTGTGTGTTTTACTGCTGGTAGTGTCCTGGGTTGGAGGTTTTCTGCACTCAGTAATGCAACTTGACACTATTTATGGGTTCCCATTCTGTGGCTCCAAAGTCACTGATCACTTCATGTGTAGCATGAACACTTATTGAAACTCATATGTACTAACACCTATATTATTGGCCTCTTGAGTGAGTGAAGTCGCTCAGTCGTGTCCTACTCTTTGTGAGCCGGTGAACTGTAGCCTATCAGGCTTCTCTGTCCATGGGATTCTCCAGGCAAGAATACTGGAGTGGGTTACCATTTCCTTCTCCAGGGGATCTTCCCGACCCAGGGACTGAACCCGGGTCTCCCGCATTGGAGGCAGATGCTTTACCCTCTGAGCCACCAGGGATGCCCTATTGGCCTCTTAGTGCTGGCCAGTGGAGGACTGATCTGCACTATTGTGTTTCTGCCCTTATTGATCGCCATGGAGTCATCCTGCACTCTCTGAAGAAGCTGAGTCAGGAGGGAGGCAGAAAGCCCTTCACATCTGTGGTTCCCACATCATTGTGATTGTCTGCTTTGTTCTTGTATTTTTATATATGGAAGACCTACTAAGACCTTCCCCATTAAAAAATAATTGAATGTATCTTATACAGTCATAACTCTCATACTGAACTCATTAATCTACATTAAAAATCTACTCAAAAATCTACATAAAAAATTCTGAATGACTAATGCTATAAATAAGCTCTGGAGAGGGAAAAAAGAGCAGACCAAGTTTTAAATTAGTGCATTACGCATTATGAAGTTGGTAAATTAGCATTAAGGCCAATCTTCTTAGAATGTAAAAGTCTTCATAAATTTGATACATACTTTCCATTTCTTTAACAGACTAATGCCAATTATAATTAAATTATATGTTCATGCTATTTATTAATAGCAATCCCCTGATGGCATATAAACTGACTAATATCTAGTTTATCACTGAGTCTTGAAAGGTAGCATACATTTAAACTAGGAAGTCAATAAATAACATGCCACAAATTAGTCAATGAAATTTTTATAGAGTTACTAATTTTAAATTAATTTGTGTTTTCTTTTATTTTTTCTTATTCTTGTTTTTGTTGTTAGATTCTTATTTTTTATCTTCTTTCTATTTATTGTACTAGTTACAATATATTGTGTGTATAGAGTGTTTTTTCCTCAGTTTCATTTGTATTCATATAAAATTTTAGCATAATATTTATTTTAAGTTTTTAAATAAGAAAAATTCTATTCTAATAATGGAATTCATGCAAAATGAAATCATGTAGAATAAAACTTATCCGCATCGTAACCCAGATTCTTCCAGTCCTTTCAGGTGCAGTCACTATATTCTCTTTCTCAGATTGTTCGAGTTATAATCTGCAAACACAAGCATATTTTCATTTATGTGTTTGTGTCTCTGCTTCAGTGTATACATTTTTCACTTTACTGCACAGCCTCCTGGAGGTCTGTGCATGCCAGTTTACTTTAGATCCTAACTCAGGCTAGTGAGTTCCCACTACTTAGCTCTTTCATGCAGCTACACTAAAACTGATGCATCTGGTCATTTTCATGTTTTCTTCAGTTTTTTTCAATGTTTAATAATTCTGTGATGAAGTTTTTAAATTTTGTCTGTATGAGTTCCAAGAAGTGGAATTGTTGAGTCAATTATTTTATGTATTTAAATTTTGATGTTTATATTTATTGTCAGAATGTCATCTGTTTGGGTATCCTTAACATGTTTCAAGGCATTTATATTCCTTTTCCATGAACTGCTTATAAATTACTTCATATATTTTCTTTGATTGCTGATCTTTTCCATTTGTTTTGGATAGTGTGGCCACTTTAACAATATTTTTCTTTATTCCTCCAATTCATGAACATTGGGCATCCTTCTTTATTCCTTTAATTTCTTTCATTGATGTCATATATTTTTCAGTTTACCAGACTTTCACTTCCATTATTTACTTTATTCCTATGTATGTTATTCTTATTGATACTATTTTAAATGGGATTAGTTTCTTAGTTTTCTTTTTATATATTTTATTGTTAAATATGTAAATACAACTCATTTTGGCAGGTTGATTTTCTACCCTGAAAATTTATTGGATTTATTTATTAAATCCAGCAATTTTGGTTCAGTCGTCTGTATTTTCTGTATAAAGATTATGCCTATTCTGTACAGTTTTAAATATTAATTTTTCTCATAGTACTATGTATTTGAGATGTTTGTTCATTTTATTGCTAATTAGCATTCCATTTTGTGGATGTATCACAGTCCTTTTAAGCTTTTCTTGATTAAGAGATATTTTGTCTGTTTCCAGCTATTTTAACTTATGATTAAAACTACTGTAAATATGCATGTAAACTTTTTATGAAACAGGCAAACAGGTTCAGAAAAAATAGGAAATAATTATTTTTGAGGTACTAGATATAAGAATTAAGTGGCAGTAATCACAGAGAGATGGAAATTTAGTTGAGTTCCAAATGTTTCCCTGTTTATTACTTTAAAAATGTTTCATGTTGTGGTACAGGGAAGGATACATCAAAAAAAAAATCCCAATAGACTTTCTGAGTTGAAGATATGAAGTTCAGGGTCTGAGGACACCAAGGCAGCTAAATTTATGAGAGTAAAATACTGCAGAGGATACAACTATAGTTCTGGAGTCTTGAGGGGGTTGTGGGAGAGAGAGAGAGAGATTATTCATTACTCAAGTTTCATCAGAGTACTGATCTGTGCTTGCATTTGAGGAAAATACCTGAGGCTGGAGGGAGATTTACCCAGATGGATTACAAAGAGGGCTTGGAGCTCACATTGGGCCAGGAATAGTGTTTATTCTCACCAGTTGGGAAACCTCATTGTTCACAGGGACAGTGCTGTTGGTTGAATACTCAGAAAGATTTTATATCAGTAGTGGGACATGATTACTCTTAGACTGAGCACTTCTCAGGATGTAACTCAAAAACCATATTAACAAGTTAAAAAAAAATCCCCAAAGAAAGCATCCAAAGGAATCAAAATAAGAATTATGTTCAGGATTTTGTGTATTTACTAATGTGAGAAATTGATCTAATTATTTTCCTTGTGATGCCCTTGTTAAGGGTTATTCTGGGGGCCTAAAATGCATTAGGAGGCATGTTCATTTTCTCCCTTCTGTGAAAGTGTTTATGTAGGATTGGTACCATTTATGGATTAGCTGTTATAGAACTGAATGATGAATGCCACATGAGAATGACATTTTGAAGGGGAAAGTAATTCTAAGCATTGATTTATTTCGATGATAGATTATTCCAGCTCTTAGTTATTTTGCTCTGTGTGATTGCAGAGTTGTCTTTTTCATAGCAGTGCTTCATTTTCTTTTCTTGGCAAGTATACTTCTGTGCTGTCTAGGTTGGTCATAACTTTCCTTCCAAGGAGTAAGCATCTTTTAATTTGATGGCTGCAGTCACCATCTGCAGTAATTTTGGAGCCCCCCCCCAGATAAAGTCTGACACTGTTTCTACTGTTTCCCCATCTATTTCCCATGAGGTGATGGGACCAGATGCCATGATCTTAGTTTTCTGAATGTTGAGCTTGAGTCTAGTCAAGGCTATGGTTTTTCCAGTGGTCATGTATGGATGTGAGAGTTGGACTCTGAAGAAAGCTGAGTGCCAAAGAATTGATGCTTTTGAAGTGTGGTGTTGGAGAAGACTCTTGAGAGTCCCTTGGACTTCAAGGAGATCCAACGAGTCCATTCTAAAGGAGATCAGTCCTGGGTGTTCTTTGGAAGGAATGATGCTAAAGCTGAAACTCCAGTACTTTGGCTACCTCATGGGAAGAGTTGACTCATTGGAAAAAACTCTGATGCTGCGAGGGATTGGGGGCAGGAGGAGAAGGGGATGACAGAGGATGAGATGGCTGGATGGCATCTCCGACTCGGTGGATGTGAGTCTGGGTGAACTCCAGGAGTTGGTGATGGACAGGGAGGCCTGGCATACTGCAATTCATGTGGTCGCAAAGAGTCGGACATGACTGAGCGACTGAACTGAACTGAACTGAACTAATACTTCTGTGAATTCATTTATAATATCATTGTATCATCTTTTTTAAAAATTTAAATTTTATGATTGTATCATCTTTTTAAGATCTCGAAAATTGAGAGTGATGGCTCTTTCTTCAATATTTGTTTAAAATCTACCTTTTTAACCATTTTATTTATTTTTTTAAAATTTCATTTATATCACTGCATCCCGTCTTAGTTCCGCCTGCAGGATGTCCGTTGTCTCACGCAGGGTCATTCTTTGCTGCTGCTAAGTCGCTTCAGTCGTGTCCGATTCTGTGCGACCCCATAGATGGCAGCCCACCAGGCTCGCCTGTCCCTGGGATTCTCCAGGCAAGAACACTGGAGTGGGCTGCCATTTCCTTCTCCAATGAGGATCATTCTTTGCAGCGTGTCAACTCTCTGAGCTCACAGGCTCAGAAGTTGTGGCGGGAACTTACTTGCTCCAAATCCACTCCAGGATTCTTGCCTGGAAAATCCCAGGGATAGAGGTGCCCTGTGGGCTACAGTCCACGGTGTTGCAAAGAGTTGCACATGACTGAGTGACTTGGACACACACCCATGTGGGTCTACGTTCCCCAGCTAGGGCTTGAACCCAAATCCCCTGCACTGTGGGGATTCCTTGGTGACCCAGAGAGTAACGAATCTGCCTGCAGTGCGGGAGACCTGGGTTTCATCCCTGGGTGGGGAAGATTCCCTGGAGGAGGGCATGGCAACCCACTCCAATCTTCTTGCCTGGAGAATCCCGTGGACAGAGGGGTCTGGCAGACTATACTCCATGGGGTCGCCAAAAGTCGGACATGACTGAATGAATAAGCACACAGCCCCTGCATGGTAAGGTGGATTATTAACTATTGGACCATCGGGGAATTTCCCCTCTCTTCAATCTTGATTCCGATAAATTTTTTTCTTTCGTTTTTTCTTAGTACATTTCTCTAGAAATGTATGATAAAGAATGTCTTTATGATCTTATACAAAGATTTCTTAACTAGAACAAAACAAAACAAAAACGAAGAAACGCTAACATTAAAATAGATTGTTGAAACTGGAAAAAAAAAAATAAAGTTCAAAGACCTAACTATTGGATTTTTGGTCTTCCCAACCCAGGGATGGAACCCGGGTCTCCAGCATTGTATTCAGATGCTTTACCATCTGAGCCACATGTGTGAGTGCTCAGTTACCGGTTTTAAATAGATTTATTATTTTTAATGAATTATTCTTTAAATGATGTCTGTGTTCTCAGTACTGTTTCAAACTACAATGCTCTCTAGGTTTATTTTAATTTTTGTTTTCTAGTATCTTGAGACAAAAGCTGAGTTCATTTCTTATAATATTTATTGTTTTCTAATATTTGCATGTAAAGAAAACTACATTTCTTTCTAAGCACTCATTTAGTTGCATCCAGTTCATATATATATAGCATATTATCCTTTATGTGTGTGTGTCTGTGTGTGTGTATATATATATATATATATATATATATATAATTTTTATTTTAGATATGCATGTTCAGTCGTGTTTGACTCTTTGTGACCCAATGGACTCATGGACTGCAGCCCACCAGCCCCTCTGTCCATGAGACTTCCCAGGCAGCAATACTGGAGCAGGTTGTTTTCTTTTAGTCCAAGGAATCTTCCTGACCCAGGGATCAAACCAGCGTCTCTTGCAACTCTTGTACTGGGAGGCAAATTCTTTACCACTAACACTACCTGGGAAGTCTCGCTTTTTAGATACCTTTAATATAGATTATTTTATATAATGTGTATCATTATCTTTCTGTAGAAAATGTCTGAAAACTTACACAGGTAATTTTAGGCTTGTATTGCTTAATTTGTAAATGAAAAATATTATATTTTTCTTTTATTTATAAGTATATATTTACATATATGCTATATACATATATGATGTAAATACATGCTATATGATTGAAAACTTTAAAAATGTACAGCAACGTCTGTCACAGCTTAGGGTCTTTTCTACTTTGGCAAAGGCCCCATGAGCACTTGGAGATAAATGGAATAATCCCATAAATGTCTTCTTTCACCATTTTAATACTAAAACAGATTCTATCAATTTGTCTGTCTGAAATCATATGACAACTTTTATCTCTATTTGAAATAAACCTTAAATAACTTATTCTGAAGTTAACATTAATAATATTTGGAAATAAATTCAGATGTTATCTTCAAAGATAAAGCTTAAACTTAAAACTATTTGCCAATTTTTATGGTTTGATTTAAGCTAGAAAGTTTTTACATATTTCATTTCCGTCCAGATTTAATTTTCCCTTTTGGTGATATGGTCTCAATTTACACTTTATGAATTTTCCCCCAGAGGACAGGATTCTATAAGTCCTGTTCCACATGATGATTGTTCTGGTACCATCTCTGGAGATAAAGACTCTACCCTCAAAATTATGATTAAAGTTCCAATGAATTTAATTAGACAAAAATCACCCTTGGAGATGTGCCTGCTGGATGCCTCACCTGTATGTACTGTGGTTAAATACGGACCACGTGTTGAGAGCACTTTGCCTTTACCCGAGGAGCGTTTGTTTGCAGCAGCAATCACATGACAGACTTCTACTAGAACTGAAACGATGGACTCAGAACATAATGAAGGGTATGTGTGAAACTTCCCATCCTTCAAGAAGCCCCAAATTCAACAATGCTGTTTGAAGACAGGACAATATAAGTGAGAATCAAAATGTTGCAAAGTCCATTTCACTTTCACTGGGACAGACACAAGCAGCAGATTTATTTTTTTCACTTTAAACAATCCTTACCTAATCTGCAGTTTTCTCTCTCTCTCTTTCTCTGAATTAAAATGGTGATTTAACATTTGTTTGTTATCAGGACAAATTCTGACGGTAGTAAACATTTTGAGTTTCTTTTCAAAATCAAGATTCAGAGTGCCTTAGGTAACAGGACATTCATATTCATTTTGAAAATTCCAATAATTGAAAAGTATTTTTTTTCCTGAATGTCTGAGATGAATTACACGTCCTGCAAGACTGACTCAGAATCCAGTGATGCTGCATGTACTTTGCTCATTATTTTGCCAGAGACGGCGTCAGTGCATGAAGGACTAGAGAGACGGCACCAGAACTCAGAACATGGATTGAGTAACTTTCATCTCCTGCAGGTAACCCAGGAAGTGTATTCAGACACAAAATTCTTAACGAGGCTTTCTGTTTTATGAGAGCACATTGGTGGAGTGAGAATTCAATCCTTTAAGAGTTTTCCTTTGTGATTTTCATAATCAGCCATGTTAGGATTCCTTCATGATTATTAAGTATGTAAAATTGATCCTATTAAGCAATACACCTTTTTGGTAATTTCATGTTCTAATGATCTGAAATAAATTTACGTTCCAGAAAGTACTCTTAGAAATTAATTTCAAGGTTAATGACTTGACAATATTTTCATTTCAGATATTTATAAATCTGACCCTACTTTCAATTTTTATGTTCTCTAAACATGGCATGTTAATCTGCTAAAGTTAATTGATGAGGTAGCATCCATATATTTTGACTGATTGACTTCCAAGAACTCAAGCAAATACTGTACTAAGCAAGCTGTGACTTCAAGTCTTACTTTTCTGTTCACAGATGAGCTTCAGCATCCTATCATATGTTTGTTGGTCATTAGAGGCATTTTTCCTCTAACTTTTTGTTGATATTTTAATTTATTTCATATTTTTGTCTTTTGTTAGTTAACTCTTACAGATCTTTACTTTTGATAATAACTCTGTGCACATCATCTCACATGTGTATCTTCAGACTTTTTTGTCCAGTGGTGTTTTGTTATACTTTCCTAAGTCCTTAAAATATTTGAAATTGTCAGATATATTTATTTGAGATTAACTGATTGGTTAAGAAGTTTCTTCCAACCCTAGAAGGAGGAAAGTCACCTCTTTCATGAAATGGACATTAAATCTTGGTTTACTTTAAAAAAATTTTTTTTTTATTTTTTTGCTTTACAATACTGTATTGGTTTTGCTGTACATTGACATGAATCCACCACAGGTATACATGAGTTCCCAACCCTGAACCCCCCTCCCACCACCCTCCCCATCTTGCTTTACTTCTTTTTAAAACTTTAATCAGCTTTTATTTTTGTTTGAGATATTAGCTATATATACAATTTAAAGTTTCTAGATAGAAAATTAGTTGCAGGACTTCACTTACTTAATATTCTTTTCCCACATTTTTTTTTTAAAATTCACCTGCTTATCTATTAGTTTGTGGTCAAGGAAGATGATTTAATCAGCCGTCTATTATAATATTGGAAAGTACCCAAACATAATAAACCACAAGGACTGTTTGTTGAATAAGAAACAAATTATTGCAAGATTTTAGGAAGTCACTTTTGCTAATTGTATTTATAGATAATGCTGTCCTGGACTTTGGAATAAGACATACAGAAGAACCTATGGAACAAAGGCAAAATGTAACTGAGTTTGTCCTCTTGGGGCTCACTCAGAGTGTCCAGGGGCAGAGAATTTTATTTGTCGTGTTCTTGCTCATCTACACGGTGACCATGGTGGGCAACCTACTCATTGTCCTGACGGTGGTACTCAGCCCAACACTGGATGCTCCTATGTACTTCTTTCTTGGCTACTTGTCATTTATGGATGCTTTTTATTCTACTTCAGTCACCCCGAATACAATTATAGACTTACTGTATGAGAAGAAAACCATTTCATTTCAAGCTTGCATGACCCAGCTGTTTACAGAGCATCTGTTTGGTGGTGCTGAGATTTTTCTCCTGGTTGTCATGACCTATGACCGCTACCTGGCCATCTGCAGACCCTTGCATTATTTGACAATCATGAATCAGAGAGTGTGTGTTCTGATGCTGCTATTGGCTTGGGTTGGTGGGTTTTTACATGCTCTACTTCATATAATTTTTTTTTACAACCTTCCATTCTGTGGCCCTAATGTCATTGACCACTTTGGGTGTGACACGTATCCTTTGTTAAAGCTGGCCTGCACTGACACCCACATTACTGCCGTCACAGTAGTTGCCAACGATGGGGCCATCTGTGTGACCATCTTCACACTCTTACTCATCTCCTATGGGGTCATCCTGCGCTCCTTGAAGAATCTCAGTCGGGAAGGGAAGCATAAAGCCTTGTCCACCTGTGGCTCCTACATCACTGTGGTGGTCCTCTTCTTTGTGCCCTGTATTTTTACGTATGTGAGACCGCCTGTTACCTTACCCATTGATAAATACTTTGCTGTGTTTTACACCATTGTCACCCCTATGCTGAACCCTCTAATCTATACTCTGAGAAATGGAGAGATGCAAAATGCCATGAAAAAGCTCTGGATCAGGAAAAAACAATGAAGCAGCTGCAAAATATATTACTTATTTTCAACAAACAATTGCTCTTTCAATGAGCAAGGAAAGTCATGTTTTGTTTTGTTTTGTTTTTTACTGTAATAAATGTCTCCTCAGTTTAAATAACTTGGGTATGATGGAAAAGGTTCATCATTTGAATACTTCCAGTCTACTTCTGCTTTATTGACTATGCCAAAGTGTTTGACTGTGTGGATCACAATAAACTGTGGAAAATTCTGAAAGAGATGAGAATACAGACCACCTGACCTGCTTCTTGAGAAACACGTATGCAGGTCAGGAAGCAACAGTTAGAACTGGACATGGAACAACAGACTGGTTCCAAATAGGAAAAGGAGTACATTAAGGCTGTATATTGTCACCTTGCTTATTTAACTTAAATGCAGAGTACATCATGGGAAACACTGGGATGGAAGAAGCACAAGCTGGAATCAAGATTGCCAGGAGAAATATCAATAACCTCAGATATGCAGATGACACCACCCTTATGGCAGAAAGTGAAGAAGAATTGAAGAGCCTCTTGATGAAAGTGAAAGAGGAGAGTGAAAAAGTTGGCTTAAAGCTCAACATTCAGAAAACTAAGATCATGGCATCTGGTCCCATCACTTCATGACAAATAGATGGGGAAATAGTGGAAACAGTGGCTGACATTATTTTGGGGGGCTCCAAAATCACTGCAGATGGTGACTGCAGCCATGAAATTAAAAGACGCTTACTTCTTAGAGGGAAAGTTATGACCAACCTAGACAGCATATTCAAAAGCAGAGGTATTACTTTGCCAACAAAGATCTATCTAGTCAAGGCTATGGTTTTTCCAGCGGTCATGTATGGATGTGAGAGTTGGACTATAAAGAAAGCTGAGGGCTGAAGAATTGATGCTTTTGAAGTGTGGTGTTGGAGTAGACTCTTGAGAGTCCCTTGGACTGCAAGGAGATCCAACCAGTCCATCCTAAAGGAGATCAGTCCTGGGTGTTCATTGGAAGGACTGATGTTGAAGCTGAAACTCCAATCCTTTCGCCACCTGAGGCGAAGAGCTGACTCATTTGAAAAGACTCTGATGCTGGGAAAGATTGAGGGCAGGAGGAAAAGGGGATGACAGAGGATGAGATGGCTGGATGGCATCACCAACTCGATGGACATGGGTTTGGGTATACTCCAGGTTTGGTGATGGACAGGGAGGCCTGGCGCTCTGTGGTTCATGGAGTCGCAAAGAGTCGGACACAACTGAGCGACTGAACTGAACTGAATGATCAAAATAAGCTTATAAAATTTTCATATTTTCCTAATGCAAAGTATATATTTAGTTTGAAATACATTTTTATGATTTCCACAATTTGGAGGAAAATATATATGGTTTGGTGGTATAAAATATCTCTACTGAAGCGATAGATTTGTGTTTTATATGATGAGTTATGCTGCAGCTAATACTGCAAATTTTTTTTAATTAGGGAAAGGTTTTCTCATGTTTTTCTCTTCAGAAATATATTATTCTTCAGAATAGAGCTCATTATAGATTTCAGGAAAAATAATATAAAAAATATGTTAAAAACTTGGTTTATTCCTCTATACACAAAGACATTCCATATTAATATTTGAAGTAGATTTCTGATTTCTCTCTCTGTGAGATTCTTTATATACATTATTTTATTTCTATTGTTTAGCACGTTAATGTTGAAGAAGAACATTTCAGTCATAATATTATTGAGGAGGTTATGTTTGTAAAAATAATCTGAAAGACTAAAGTTTTATACAGAAAAATAAACAAACCTTACTCAATATTCCAACTGGGTAATCATGTCATTGCCTCATTTTTGTCAGCTTTGTTTGAGTTATGCTTTCATAAAGGTGGCTCATTCCACTTTCCAGATACTTTAGAATACCTGGTGAAACCCTGGATACATTTTCAGTATCCTGGTCACCTTTTTTGCTTACATAACCTTCTGCAGAGACCCAGGAACATGGGTCTCTCTTATATGTAAATTTAGCACAATCCATCATCCCTGCACTTTAAATATTCAGTTTGGAACTTGACACTAACTATTTGGGGTTATATCATTGTTAAGAAAGATTCTGACAATATATACCATTATTATCTCTCATTAATATAATAGAGATTGCTAGGTATTACTATAATAGAGATTGCTGATATTAATATAATAGAGATTGCCAGGATATATTGTTTCATTTGACAGAAACAGCGTTCATAAAATCCTCCTCTGAATCAGGCTTGAAACAAAATACTATCTGCCTCTAACACGGTCAGCGCATGTGGTCAAAGAAGATTATCATTTTGCCTCTCTTGTTTACTCTGGTTCATGAGGCGCTAAGGCTATGGGGTGATGAGTGCTTTTTACTAGTAAATCACACGGTGTGAGAAGTCTCATATCCTGATTTTAATCCCTATTACCTGAAAATTTCTCATATTATCTCAGTGAAAGTGCTAGTCACTCAGTCGTGTCCAACTCTTTGCGACCCTGTGGACTGGGGTCCATGTGTAGCTCATGAGGTTACTCTGTCCATGGAACTCTCCAGGCAAGAATATTGGAGTGGGTTGCCATTTCCTTCTTCAGGGGAACTTCCTGACCCAGGGACCAAACCCGTGTCTCCTGAATTACACACAGATTCTTTACCATCTGAGCCATCAGGGAAGCCCTTTATTATCTCAAAGTCTTCTCAAATAAAATACTAATCACCAAATAATAACAAGCATTTGGGTTTATCAGAACTTATGTAATTTATTTCTCCACTTTGGGATGTTGCTACAGGCTGAAAGTTTACTTTCCTCTTCAAAATCATAAGTTAAACCCTTTTTAGTGTGATGGTATTGGGAAGGGGGCCCTTTGGGTAATGCTGCTGCTGCTGCTGCTAAGTCGCTTCAGTTGTCCGACTCTGTGCAACCCCATACACGTGGACCCACTGTCTCTGGGATTCTCCAGGCAAGAACACTGGAGTGGGTTGCCATTTCCTTCTCCAATGCATGAAAGTGAAAAGCGAAACTGAAAAGCAAAAGTGAAGTCGCTCAGTCGTGCCCAACTCTTAGCGACCCCATGGACTGCAGCCCACCAGGCTCCTCCGTCCATGAGTAGGTCATAAAAGTTTCACCCTGATGAGTGGAATTGATGCCCTTATAAAGAAACATCAGAGAGTTCCCTTAACTCTTTGGCGTGGGAGGACACAGGAAAAAGAAAAGAAAATGCTGTATGTGAACTAGGGACAGGACCTCACCAGATATGGAATCTGTCAGCGCCTTAGCCTTGGACTTCCTAGCCTCCAAACCACTGAAAAATAAATACATATTGCTTAATCTTCTAGTCTATGCTAGTGCTGAGTCGCTTCAGTCGTGTCCGACTCTGTGCGACCCCATGGACTGCAGCCCACCAGACTCCGCCTTCCCTGGGATTCTCCAGGCAAGAACACGGGAGTGGGTGGCCATTTCCTTCTCCAATGCATGAAAGTGAAAAGTGAAAGTGAAGTCGCTCAGTTGTGTCCAATTCCTAGCGACCCCATGGACTGCAGCCCACCAGGCTCCTCTGTCCATGGGATTTGCCAGGCAAGAGCACTGGAGTGGGGTGCCATTGATGTTCCATAAAAGCAGGCCATATGCAAAGTATACCAAGACATATGTTTAGTTAATTTTAAAACTTGTGTAGTTATTTCAAGTAATAAGATAAAAATATTTGCTAACTCTCTATGTTCCTTCGTCTATGAGCTTCCTGAAGTCAGGGACATTGTTCTAACTGTCTTTGTATTTTCTATTTTTTGCACAGTGTATGGGACATAGAATCTACGCTATAGTTTTGTCAATTATCAGAATTATTGATCTATTGGAGTGAGAATATCTACTGAAAGGTTATGATGAACTCTTTTTACATTAAATATACTCACAAATATTACTATTCTTTGACATCTCTTGCAAACATTTATTCTATTGTTTATGTTAAATTTAAGTGTTTTATAGATAGGTCTTATTTTCATATTTTTCCTTTTTATTTCTTCTATCACATTACTTTTGAAAAGTTTCATTTCCTAGCAATTATTTTAACGTTTTAACCTCTTTTTTTAAAAAAGAAACTTGGATGGACCAAGAGAGTATCATAGCAAAGTAAGTCAGAAAAAGAAAGACAAATAGCATACAATATCATTCATATGTGGAATCTAAACTGTAACACAAATAATATTCAATGTTCTGTGATAAAGCAATAAAACACGACTCTGTGGGAGAGGGAAAGGGTGGGATGATTTGGGAGAATGGCATTGTAACATGTGTAATATCATATATGAAACAAATCACCGGTCCAGGTCTGATGCATGATACTGGATGCTTGGGGCTGGTGCACTGGGATGACCCAGAGGGATGGTATGGGAAGGGAGGAGGAAGAGGGGTTCAGGATGGGGAACACGTGTATACCTGTGGTGGATTCATGTTGATGTATGGCAAAACCAATATAGTATTGTAATTAACCTCTAATGAAATAAATTTAAATTAAAAAAGATATATGAAAAAGAGTGTTTGTGTGTATATATATATATATATATATATATATATATGTATAGCTAAGTCACTTTGCTGTGTAGCAAAAACTAAAGCATTGTAAATCAATTACCCTTCAATAAAAGAAATAAAAATTCAATCATTCATTAACAATCTAGAATTTACTTTTACTTGTGATAGGGAAATATTTAAGCTTATTTTCCCCCAACAAGTAAAATAATCTATCAACATAATCATTAATTTCAATTAACGACAATTTTCTTTTTACTATGTGAGGTATTACATCTCTAGAAGGCTGAATTCTGGGGAACTTGCTCTTTCTCATCACTCTCCTCCTTTGCTACCTTCTCCTCCTGCTCTAAACATCAGGCTCATTTTGAAAAGTTTGCAAAGTTCTCATAAAATATATTTAGCTTGTCATGACACTATATGTTTATTTTGATGAAAATTGCATGTTTTAATAAATATTATATTTTCTCATCCAGAATAAGACACATATCATAAAGTATTCAATGATGTCTCAACAAAAATTTGTAAGTGTCTCCATAGAGTGTATACAAATCTTGTCTTTTCGTTTTCTTATAGAAAAGGATGACTCTCTTATTTGCATTTGATTTACTGACACATTTTCAATGAACAGCTCAGAGAAGAGTCAGTGTCTTTTTCTGGTGTGAATTATAGCTTATTTCTAAAGGTCACAGGCATATCAGTCAGTTCAGGTGAGTCGCTCAGTCATGTCCGACTCTTGTAACCCCCATGGATTGGAGCAGGCCAGGCTCCCCTGTCCATCAACAACTCCCGGAGTTTACTCAGACTCATGTCCATTGAGTCGGTGATGCCATCGAACCATCTCACCCTCTGTTGTCCCCTTCTCCTCCTGACTTCAATCTTTCCCAGCATCAGGGTCTTTTCTGATGAGTCAATTTTTCACATCAGGTGGCCAAAGTATTGGAGTTTCATCTTGAGCATCAGTCCTTCCAATGAATATTCAGGTCTGAAGTCCTTGAGGATTGACTGGTTTGATCTCCTTGCAGTCCAAGGGACTCTCAAGAGTCTTCTCCAACACCACAGTTCAAAAGCATCAATTCTTTGGCACTCGGTTTTCTTTAGAGTCCAACCCTACATCCATACATAACCACTGGAAAAACCGTAGCTTAGACTAGACAGACCTTTGCTGTCTCTGTAATGTAATGTCTCTGCTTTTTAATATGCTGTCTAGGTTGGTCATAGCTTTTCTTCCAAGGAGCAAGTGTCTTTTAATTTCATGGCTGCAATCACCATCTGCAGTGATTTTGAAGTTCCCCAAAATAAAGTCCGTCACGGTTTCCCTTGTTTCCCCATCTATTTGCCATAAAGTGATGGAACCAGATGCCATGATCTTAGTTTTCTGAATGTTGAGCTTTATGCCAACTTTTTCACTCTTGTCTTTCATCAAGAAGTTCTTTAGTTCTTTGCATTCTGCCATAAGTGTGGTGTCATTTGAGTATCTGAGGTTATTGATATTTTTCCCAGCAATCTTGATTCCAGCCTGTGCTTCACCCAGCCCAGCATTTCACATGATGTACATAAGTTAAATAAGCAGGGTGACAATATACAGCCGTGACACACTCCTTTTCTTATTTGGAACCAGTCTGTTCCATGTCTGGTTCTAACTATTGCTTCTTGACCTGCAAACATATTTCTCAGGAGGCAGATAAGGTGGTATGGTATTCCCATCTCTTGAAGTATTTTCCAGTTTGTTGTGGTCCACACAGTCAAATACTTTGGCATAGTCAATAAGACAGACATAGATGTTTCTCTGGAGCTCTTTTTTGATAGTCCAGTGGATCTTGGCTATTTGATCTCTGGTTCCTCTCTCTTTTCTAAATCCAGCTTGAACATCTGGAAGTTTGTAGTTCACATACTGTTAAAGCCTGGCTTGGAGAATTTTGAGAATTACTTTGCTAGTGTGTGGGATGAGTGTAATTGTGTGGTAGTTTGAACATTATTTGGCATTGCCTTTCTTTGGGATTATCCAAACATTCCTAGGCCTATATCCAACAGTACACATGTAGGTATCCCACCACACTCTCAGATCTGTATCCAATCTCATGTGAATCTCTATGGCAACTTGTAACTACATATTCAATGTTATTTAGGTATCTATTCAATTGAACACACACAGGTCTATATCTGACAATATATAGTTACTAAGTGAACTAGTGAATATGCTTATAATTGTTACAGATTTTGTCTAGAATGGTGTTGATTTTGATCTGTGGTTTCCAGATATTGGGAGATCCTTCCTCTGTATGTTGTTGGTTATTTGCAAAAATTTGGTAATGTATGCCTCTGTGAGTAGACTTGAGATGTTTTCCTTTTCCCTCTGCCTGTTTGCTTTAAAAGTTGGAGACTCTGGGCTACTGTTAATCAGCCCTAGTCCAATAATAGCACACAGAGTGGTCTGTCAGTGAAATTTTCTGCAGGTCTTTGAATGAGCATTTCTAGCACCATGGGTTGGAATAGTCATAAAATGTCATTAATACCATATCTGAATTTAAGACCCTGGAGGAGCCTTGCCAACTGGAAATTGGCACTTGTTGTCAGCTTCTGCAAGGATTAAGTTGATGGTCACCATAGTCACTGACCCTCAAAACTCTCTGAAAGGGATTCAGGGAAAAGATTTGGAATGAGGCAATCTGTGCTCTGAGAAAAGCTGGCAGAATAGGCCTTCAAATAGATATTTTCAGAAGATTTTATGAGCCACAAATCTTACATCTTCTCATGTCTAAAAAAGTACTGAAATCATTAACAGTAACATCTGCTTCAGACATTAGGAAGGAAATAAATTTGAAAGTCAAAATGGGATAACTGAAGCTCAGATAGCAAAGGTAAAATTAGATGGCTATTGCAGATTTCAGACACATTCCTGTATTGCTGAGGACTTAGAGTTTCTGAGCTGTGTCAGATTAGGGGATGGCACTGGTCACTGGTCACTGGTAGCTGCAACCTTATGATTTCAAGGTATCCTCTTGTAACTATTAAGATCTTCTACACTAAAATTGTTTTAGATCAGATATTAACGAAAAAGAGGAGACATATGTAGAACTCCTGTCATATGTGTGTGTGTGTGTGTGTATAAATATATATATATATATATATATATATATATATAAATATAAACACCACATCAGAAGTTAAAACCTACTGAGGGCTTCCCTGGTGGCTCAGAGGTTAAAGCATCTGCCTGCAATGTGGGAAACCTGGGTTCGATCCTGGGTCAGGAAGATCCCCTGGAGAAGGAAATGGCAACCCACTCCAGTATTCTTGCCTGGTGAATCCCATGGAAGGAGGAGCCTGGCGAGCTACAGTCCACGGGGTCGCAAAGAGTCGGACACGACTGAGCAACTTCACTTCACTTAGATAAAGTTAAACAACTGGCTACCTGGCTGCAAGTCTCCCTTGAGTGTCAGGTCCAGATAGACTTATTCTTCTAAATCCCCAAGTGATTGAGTTCTTAACCATACTAAACTCAACTCGGAAGTCAGGAATATTTCAATCTGATATTCACTCCATGAATTGCGGCAGAACTATGCCCCATTTCAGCTGGAAGTAGCCAGAACTTTTGTCTCCCCATTCCCTGAAAGACTTAGGGAAGGTTAACCTACTGGGAAATTAAAAGGCATCTCCCATAAAACCGAGTTCCTCTGCTAAGTTTGACTGATGTCTCTATCCTAAGTGATTATTCCATTTTTTCCCAACACTTTTTCTCCTCAAGATTGATGAATATCAGAGAAAAGGGAGAATTGTTACTGAGCAAAGCTGTGTGGGGCTCCTGGGCATAAAAACCTCCATGTGTCCCTCATTTCTTTGATTACAGAAAATTGATTTCATTCAACATCGCTGACCTTCCCTGAGTTCCAAATGGAAGATTCAAGCAGTTGTTAATTAGGTAAGGAAGAGGGTGTGAGACAAGGGAAAAGCAAGCAGTCAAGGAATAATAGTCAGTCTTGGGGAAGATCCTAATTCCCCATCAAGGGATACACACATCAACTTTGAGCTGTTCTGCAGAGACTGAAACCCCCACCAGGTGGGAGAAGTTTACGATGGTATGCTGCCCACACGCACTTGACCCTAGACCAGTTGGAACCAGAAAGTTGGTGATGCTGACTCCCACTTACCTCACCACCAACCAATCAGAATAATGTCCACTAGCTGATCACATTTTTTTGAACCATTGCTATAAAACTTCTCACTATCCTCTCCAAGTGGAGACACACAGTTTTGAGGGCTGCTCTGCCCTTCCCCCTGCCTTTGCCTGGCAAAGCAAATAAAAGCTATTCCTACTTCACACAAAACTCTCTCAAATAGCTTAATGGTGTTTTCAGTGTTACTTTGGATTGCTGGCTAAGTGAAGTCCAAAGCAAAATTAAATGTCTATCTCAAGATAAATCCATCTTAAGCAATTAATGGTCTTTTGTAAGTTACCTACAACCTATGTAGGAATCTTTGGCCTTTAATTAAGTTAGTTTGAATTAACTTATTTTGATTATGGTCCTACCTAAAATTCTGAAAAAATTTTTTAAAATAAATATTTATTTTAATTGGAGTCTAATTGCTTTACAATATTGTATTGGTTTTGCCATACATCAACATGATTATACACATGTTCCCCATCCTGAACCCCCCTCCCACCTCCCTCGTGACAGTATACTCAGTATATATCCTTGGGAGGGGAAATGATAAAACAATAGTGTAGTCTTTTCCACATAAAAGTAAATGATGGCTGACATTCCTATGTTTCCAAAGTTCATTTGAAAGCATAACATTATGCAAATAGCAACTAAATTTAAAAAATCTATATTTCTGACTGCTTCTGATCTTAGTTGTATCACACGGGCTGAGTTGCCTTGTGGCCTGTGAGATCCCAGTTCCCCAATCAGGAACTGAACCTGTGTCTACTGCTTTGGAAAGCGGAATGTTAACCCCTGGGCCACCAAGAAAGTCCTGGTGATTCAATTTTGAAAGAGTAATGAGTCATTCTAGTGACAACACAAATTATAATGTTATAATTAAAATCATGTTGTACTGGTTCAAAGATAGATATAATGTAAATGGGTAAATAGGACTTATAAATTCACCCAGGTTCATAGGATTTTTCCGTAGTAAACTTTTGGTTGTAAGTGACAGAAAGATCAACTGAAATGCTTTTGAAATTTAAGAATATTTGTTGATTGGCTAACATGACTGCAAACTTCAAAAAAACTAAGCTTCAGAGTTAGTTGATATATTGGATCAATTATGCCATAAAGGAGTCCTTTTCTTGTTGTTTTCTTGTCTGACTTACCTTAAATCTGACTTACCTGGCACTTAGAAGGATTGCTATCTGTAACAACTCAGAGAAAATGCTCTTTATATGGCTCTGGCAGAAGCAATTGACCTTGATCATCAGATACATACAAGGACTAAACCACAGTGGAGACAGGGCAGAATGTTTCTGCATTTCAGTTTACTATTAACACTTGGCTACCTCTTGCAATTCACACTGTGACAGTAAACAAGAAACTTCAGGAACCTGGCCTGCATTTTGGGTAGATTGAAGACATGATTAGACATCGCTGGGGTAAAATTCTAGGCTATACCTCTAGCTAAGCCACTAAAATCAGTTGAGAATTTAGTGGAAGGTGAAGGGAGAAGAACAGAGCTGATAGTAAAGGGAAAAAACACTAGACAGACGTTGCAACTCTATGATCAGTGGCAGTGCCAAGTGGCATAGCTCATTACTCTAGCCATTCTCCTCTAATCTGTCAGGAAACTATTTTTAGGTAAATCCCCACTTCTGAATTCATCAGCAGCATTGAAATGAAAGAAGACGGGATGAATGTGACTGAATTAATTCTAATGGGACTTACCCAGGATTCTCAGATGCTGTTAATTCTGTTTTTGGTGTTACTTGGCATCTACATGGCAAATAGATGGGGGGAAAATGGAAACTGATGGATTTTATTTTCTTGGGCTCCAGATTGTGACCATCACTGCAGATGGTGACCACAGCCATGAAATTAAAAGACATTTGCTCCTCGGAAGAAAACTATGACAAATCTAGACAGCACATTAAAAAGCCGACATAAATTTGCCAACAAAGATCTGTAGAGTCAAAGCTATGGTTTGTCCAGTAGTCATGTACGAATGTGAGTTGGACCATGCAGAAAGCTAAGCACCAAAGATTAGATACTTTTAGTCTATGCTGCTGGAGAACTTTTGAGAATCCCTTGGACAGCAAGGAGATAAAACCAGTCAATCCTAAAGGAAATCAACCCTGAATAGTCATTGGAAGGACTGGTATAGAAGCTGAAACTCCAATACTTTAGCCACCTGATGCGAAGAGCCAGTTCACTGAAAAGGACCTTGATGCTGGGAAAGATTGAGGGCAGGAGGAGAAGGATGAAACAGAGGATGAGATGGTTGGATGGCATCACCGTCATCAATGGACATGGGTTTGAGCAAGCTCTGGGAGATGGTGAAGGACAGGGAAGCCTGGTGTGCTGCAGTCCATGGGGTCACAAAGAATTGGACATGACTGAGACACTGAACAACAACAATAACAAAAAGTTTCCATGATGTGGCACAGAGAGGGATATCGCCTAAGGTCCTGATACTGCCTCTGAGTTGAGAATCTGAAATTCACAGTCAGGGACACTAAAGCAGAAAATACATCTATAGTCCTGGAGAGGCTGAGTGTGAGAAAGAGAGAATTATGCAAAGCTAAGAGGATCCATCTCAACTATTCATCAAAGAACTGACCTGTGTGTGCATCTGAGGAAAATACCTGGGGCTGGGAAAGATTTACCCAGGTGCATTAAAGAGGAGTGCTTTGTTCTCAAACTAGGCTAGGAAGAGAGCCTACTCTCATTAGCTGGAAAACCTCATAGTTCACAGGGGCAGTGCTGTTGGTTGAATACTTAGAAAAATTTTCATTAGTTGTGGGATGTGACTAGTTCTAGACTGAGCATAACCCAGCACCAGCTTCAAGACCTGTATCAACAATATATTAAAAAAAAAATCCTCAAAGACAACACCCAAAAGAATCAAAACAAGTATTTTGTTCACAATTTTGTGTCTTTGCTAATGTGAGCTATTAATCTAATTATTTCCACTTGACGCCCTTGTGTCATGCTGGTGTAAGGGTTATGCTGGGTGCCTAAAATGCATTAGGAAGTACAGTGCTTCATTACCTTTATGAAAGTGTTCTGTAACAAGGTATTTCTTGATTAGCTGTCATGTAAAATTAATTGATTAAAGCTCCATGGGGATGAACTATCTTGCAGGAGAATGTTAGGACTCTAAACATTTAATTTATTTGCACTTATTATTCCAGTTTTAAATTATTTCTCAGTGTGTGTTTAGATGACTGTGTTTCTCATAGCAATGGTCTGTTTTCTTGGCAAGTTAACTGCCATACATTCTTTTGTCATATCATTTTGTTGTCTTTTTAAAATTTGTAGAATCTGCAATGATGGCCCTTGCTTCAGTCTTGATTCTGATAATTTGGTTTTTCTCTTATTTTTTCTTAGTCCATTGGGCTAGAAATTATAATTTATTCAATGTTCAAAAGAATCAATTACTGGTATTCTTTTCTTTATATAAATTACTCTTTTAATGATGTATGGCTTCTCAACACTTTCCACACTACAATGTTCTTTATGTTTATTTTAAATTTTCTTCCTTAGCATTTTGAGACAGAAGCTTAGTTCATTCTTTAAAGTGTCTATTGTTTTCTAATATTTGCATTTAAATCTATAAAATTCTCTCTAATCACACAGCTGCATCCAGATAATTTATACACATTGCAATGTATTATACATAATCCTTTATATATATATTAATATATATATCTTTTATAAATATTTTCATATAGTTTTTATATACTGTATATCATAAAGTTTGTATACATTTATATACATGTATATCAATAACCTCAGATATGCAGATGACACCACCCTTATGGCAGAAAGTGAAGAGGAACTAAAAAGCTTTTCACTTTCTTGACGAAAGTGAAAGAGGAGAGTGAAAAATTTGGCTTAAAGTTCAACATTCAGAATACTAAGATCATGGCGTCTGGTCCCATCACTTCATGGGAAATAGATGGGGAAACAGTGGAAACAGTGTCAGACTTTATTTTTTGGGGGGTTCCAAAATCACTGCAGATGGTGATTTCAGCCATGAAATTAAAAGACGCTTACTCCTTGGAAGGAAAATTATGACCAACCTAGATAGCATATTCAAAAGCAGAGACATTACTTTGCCAACAAAGGTCCATCTAGTCAAGGCTATGGTTTTTCCTGTGGTCATATATGGATGTGAGAGTTGGACTCTAAAAAGAGCTGAGCACCAAAGAATTGTTGCTTTTGAACTGTGGTGTTGGAGAAGACTCTTGAGAATCCCTTGGACTGCAAGGAGATCCAACCAGTCCATTCTAAAGGAGATCAGTCCTGGGTGTCCTTTGGAAGGAATGATGCTAAAGCTGAAATTCCAATCCTTTGGCCACCTCATGCAAAAAGTTGACTCATTGGAAAAGACTCTGATGCTGGGAGGGATTGGGGGCAGGAGGAGAAGAGGATGACAGAGGATGAGATGGCTGGATGGCATCACCAACTCGATAGACGTGAGTTTGAGTGAACTCCAGGAGTCGGTGATGGCCCGTGAAGCCTGGCGTGCTGCAGTTCATGGGGTCGCAAAGAGTTGGACATGACTGAGCGACTGAACTGAACTGACTGATATCATAATGTTTCTGTTGAAAATATATTTTTGAAAATAGTCATGAGTGATTTTAGGCTAAATAATTGGAAAATATTACACTTTTGTTATAAATTTCTATTTAAAGTACATATGTGCTTTATGATTTAAGTTCTTAGAAATATATTGCACATTGTGTCATGGCCTTAGATATTTTCTACTTTGGTGGATGCCCCATGAACTTTTTGAGATGGAACAGTCCCACAAATACTTTTTTCTTTCCCTACTATGATACTAAAACTGACAAGTTTTCTATCAATTGTGTGTCTGAAATTTTGTGACACATTTTATCTGCATTTGAAATAAGGTTTAAATGACTTGCTCTGAAATTAACATTCATGATTGGAAATTGGTTCAGATATCATCTTCAAAGATGAAGCTTAAAATTAAAAAGATTTGCCTGTTTTGAAGAACATAATTTCACAAGAATGTTTTCACATATTTCATTTCCGCCCAGATTTGAATTTCTCTTTTGGTGATATGACCTAAATTTGCTTTTCATGGTTTTTTCCCCAGAGGGCAGAATTTTATAAGTCTTGTTTCACATGGTGATTGTTCTTGTACCATCTCTGGAGATCTACCCTCAAAATTATGATTAAGGTCCCAATGAATTTAATTAGACAAAATCATACTTGGAGATGCAGGAATTGAATGACTCAGTTGTATGTGCTGCACTTAAATGTAGACAAAGTGCTTACAGCCCTTTGCCAGGACCTGTGGCACATTTGTCTACAACAGTAATCACATGGCCGGCTTCTTCTGGAACTGAAATGATGAACTCAGAACATAATAAAGTGTGTATATAAAATTATTTGCCGTCCTTCAGGAACACTAAAGTTCAATAACACTGTATGAAGACAGGACAGTAAGTGATTCAGAGTCAAAATGTTGCAACAGCTATTTCACAATTTCACTTTGACTGCTGTAAGTGCAAACAAAATATTTTATTAAATATTTAAAATATTTTATTATAAACAATTTACACATAGTTTGAAGTTTTTTCTGTCTGATTAACACACTGATTTAATATCCGTTCGTTATCAGGACATATCCAGCTGACAGTGAACATTATGAGTTTCTGTTCACAATCAAGATTCAGAGTTCCTTAGGAAATAGAATGTTCATATTCATTTTGAGAATCTCAGTAATTTGAAAAGTAATTTTTAAAAATAACTGAGATGATTTTGATTTTCTGCAATCATGGAAAGCATTGGTCACAAGGAAGCAGTTCAAGGTGCTGTGAGGCTACATGAATCTTACTCTCTGCATTACCAGAGACAGCATCAGTGCATGAAGAACAAGCAAGAAGGAACCAGAGCTCAGAACATGGATTGAACAGCTTTCTTCATAGGCAGGTAACCCAGGAAGCATATTTAGAAACAAAATTCTGAATGAGGCTTTCAGTTTTGGAGAGTACGTTGATGAGGTGAGCTTTCTTTCTTTCTTTCTTTTTTTTTTTTAAATTTTATTATTTATTTATTTATTTTTTACTTTACAGTATTGTATTGGTTTTGCCATACATCAACATGAATCCACCATGGGTGTACACGTGTTTTACTTGCTCAGTCATGTCCAACTCTTTGGGACCGTTCGGATTGTAGCCCACCAGGCTCCTCTGTCCATGGGATTTTCTAGGCGAGAATACTGAAGTGGGTTGCCATTTCCTCCTCAGAGGGATCTTCCTGACCCAGAGACTGAACCTGCCCCTCCTGTGTATCCTGCAGAGAAGGCTGATTCTTTGCCCACTGAGCCATCAGGGAAACCCAGGATGGGGTTAGAATTCAGTCTTCTAGAGTTTTCGTTTGTGATTTTCATAATGTCATGTTAGAACTCCATTAGATTATTAAATATGTTGATTCAATCGATTGATTCTATTCTGTAATACTTCTTTTGAATAATTTCATATGATAATGATCTGGAATAAAGTTACCTACTTGAAGATAGAGTATCCTTAGAAATTAATTTCAAAGGTAATGATCTGGGGATAGTTTCATGGGTAGAGATATGTAAATCTGATAATAGTTTTAAATTATATGTTCTCTAAACATTGTGTGTTAATTAAAAGATGAGGTAACACCTGTAGACCTTGACTAAGTGACCCTCAAGAACTGGAACAAACACTGTAATAAGTAAACCGTGACTTAAAAGTCCTCTTTTTTTGTTCACAAGTGGGCTTAGGCAGCCTATCATGTTTGTGGGCCATTTAGAAGCCATCTTCTATTAATTTTTTTGTTGATATTTTATTCCATATTTCATACTTTTATATTTATCTTTTCATCATTAGATGATAACTCTCTATATTATCCAATATGTAAGTCTTTCTTCGAACATTTAATCTACTGCTGTTTTGGTATCATTTCCTAAATCCTTAAAAAACATGAAATTGTCAAATAAACCTATCTGAGATTTCAAGGATTGGTTAAGAATATTCTCCCAACCCTAGAATGAAGAAGTGTACATCTTTTATGAAATGGATAGCAAATATAAAGTAAATCGTGCTTTACCTTTTTATTAAACTTGTAATCAATTTTTAAACTTTTAATAGATATTAGCTATATGTATAATAATTAGCTTCCAGATGGAAAGTTAATAGTTACACCTCATTTTTTTAATGATGTATCCTTTTCCCACAAATGTCTCTAATCAATTGCCTCTCCATTAGTGTACAAGATTTTGAGTTTAAGGATAATGTTTTAATAAGCCTTGATCATATTAGTAATATCTGAAAATATAAGAACCATACTGCTCATTTGCTGAATGAATGAACAAATTATCATAAGACATCAGAAAGTCATTGATAAAACTTATATTTATAGGAAATGTTGTCCTGAACTCTGAAATAAAAGATGCAGAAAGACCCATGGAACAAAGGAGCAATGTAACTGAGTTTGTCCTCTTGGGGCTCACTCAGAGCCCCCAAGGTCAGAAAATACTCTTTGTCATCTTCTTGCTCATCTACACGGTGACCATGGTGGGCAATCTCCTCATTGTCCTGACTGTGGTAGTCAGCCCAACCCTGGACGCCCCTATGTACTTCTTTCTTGGCAACTTATCATTTATGGATGCTGTCTATTCTACTACAGTCACCCCAAATATGATTACAGACTTATTCTATGTGAGAAAAACCATTTCATTCCAAGCTTGCATGATCCAACTTTTTACAGAGCACTTCTTTGGTGGTGCTGAGATTTTACTCCTGGTTGTCATGGCCTATGACCGCTACGTGGCCATCTGCAGACCTTTGCATTACATGACAATCATGAATCAATGGATATGCATTCTGTTCCTGCTGTTAGCCTGGGCTGGTGGGTTTTTACATGCGATCACTCATATTCTCTTTTTTTACAACCTTCCCTTCTGTGGTCCCAATGTCATGGACCACTTCGCATGTGACATGTACCCCTTGTTAAAACTGGCCTGCACTGACATCCGTATTATCGGCTTCACAGTGCTGGCTAATGATGGGGTCATCAGTGTGGTCATCTTCACACTGTTACTCATCTCCTATGGGATCATCCTGCGCTCCCTGAAGAATCTTAGTCAGGAAGGCAGGCACAAAGCCTTGTCCACCTGTGGCTCCCACATCACTGTGGTGGCCCTCTTCTTTGTGCCATGTCTTTTTCTGTATGTGAGACCTCCTTCCACTTTACCCATTGATAAATACTTTGCTGTGTTTTACACCATTGTCACCCCTATGCTGAACCCTCTCATCTATACTCTGAGAAGCGGTGAGATGCAGAATGCCATGAAGAAGCTCTGGATCAGAAGAAGAAAATGAGGCCATAGGGAACTATGCCACCCATTTTCAATGAAAAATTGCTCTTCTCAGGAAAGCAATGTGTGATTTTTTAACTGTAGTATCTCCTTAGGCTAAATAACCTGGGTATGATGAAAAAGATCTCTTATTGAATAATTTGAATGGCCAAAATATACTTTAATATTTTCAAAATTTCCTAGTTCAAAATATATATTTGTCTGAAATGCATTTTTATGATTTCCATGATTTCCTGGGGGAAGTACATGTAGTTTTGGGGTATAAAATGTCTCTTTGAGACTATAGATTTATGTTCTATATGATGAGTTAAGCTATATAGTTAACATTGTTAATTTATTAGATGAGGGGAAGATTTGACCATATTTCTCTCTAAAATAATGCAATATTTTTCAGAATTAATGGGGTTTATTATGTTACAGATTTCAGAAAAAAATAACTAAAAATCTAAATTATTCCACACACAAACACGCATTAATATTTGAAGTATAGATACAATTTTTATATCTGCAAGATACTTTCATTTTGTTTCTATTGCTTAACATCTTAAGACTGAAGAAAAATGTTTCAAAGATTTAAATTTAATAACAAGGCCATGTTTATAAAAATAATCTAAAGGAATGAAATTTTATGTAGAATAAAACCAAATCTTAATTTTCCAATTGTTATAATTATGAGTGTTTTAAAATAAATGTGATATTTTAATATTGTTTGCTTTTATATTTCTATTACCTTATCACTTTTGAAAAATTCCATTTCCTTCAAGTGATTTCATACACTTTAACCACTATTAAAAAAATAACTTTTAAAAACACTTTATGAAAGTGAAATTCATGTCTGACTCTTTGTGACCCCAAGGAATGTAGTCCATGGAATTCTCCAGGCCTGAATACTGGAGTGGGTAGCTGTTCCCTTCTCCAGCAGATCTTCCCAACTCAGGAATCGAACCCAGATCTTTCCCACATTACAGACAGATTCTTTACCAGCTGAGCCAACCAGGAAAGTCCAAAAGCACTTTATATTTTAATCCATTTAGAATTTATTTTCATTTGCCATGGGCAAACACGTGTCTATTTTCCCTAAAGAGGTAAAATAGTCTACCAGCATAATGATTCATTTCACATAGCTTGAAAAGTTTCTACTTACTAGGTCATGTTTTACACCATCTAAGATGTTCAATTCTGGGGCACTTTCTCCTCTATCCATCTCCTCTCTCACATTTCCCTTATCCTCTAAACTTTAGGGTCATTTTGTAAAGTTTGAAAATTTCCATTAAAACATATTTAGCACGTCATTGTTAAATATGGTTAGGCTCTCCCTTCTCTAGGGGGTCTTCCTGACCCTGGGATCGAACCCAGGTCTCCTGGATTGCAGGTAATATTCTTTACCAGCTGAGCCACAAGGGAAGCCAAACGATACTGGAGTGGGTAGCCTATCTCTTCTCCTGGGAAACTTCCTGATCCAGGAATTGAACCAGGGTCTCCTACATTGCAGGCAGATTCTTTACCAACTGGAAGTCCAGCATGTCACAGCACAACATAATTATTCTGAAGAAACTGGCATGTTTTAGTATTTTGTTTTCCTATGTAGAATAAATACATATCATGAAGGATTAAATGATAGCTCAAGAAAAGTTGTAATCATCTCCTAAAAGTGAAGACAAATCTTTTTTGGCTTACTTTTTGAAAAAGAGAATTTTTAATATACATATGATTCATATTTTCAATCAACTGTTGGTCAGAAAGATCTTAGTGTCTTTTGCTGGCCTGAACTAAAGCACAAGTTTCCAAGCCATGGGCATATGTCTGTATCCAAACATTCATCGGTCTGTATTCAGTAATACACAACTGTGTATGCTTCTACGCACTCAGATCTGTATCCGGCCTCATGTGATTGTGACCACTTGTATATACATATTCAATATTATATACTCTGTACTGGATTGCATGTATTCATCTATATGTAAAAACAATCAGGTGTGTATAAAACGATACATTGATGAGTACTTGATTATCAGTAAGGATCCATTTGTTTATGTATATGTTTTTGATATAATCACACACAGGCTTGCATCTTTCCATTCCCTGCCCTGTATCTGATCATATAACTTCAGGCAGAATGTGTCTGAATAATTCTTCTATTCCAAGTGGCATGAATCAAGGTCATTCTTTGGTAATCAGCATATTGCTGGGCTTTTAAGGAGGGTCCAAGATGGCTGCATTTGCATGAAAGGTGCCTTGGTAGGGATGGCTATAAGAGGGGGCCCTTGGGGTCTTTTTCCTTTTCCGTGTAGATACAGGGCTTTGTAGACAGTGTCTAACAAGTGAGGTTGCCAACGTATAAAAAAGTCATCTCAGGACTCTCAGAGGGTGAAAGTAAAAACTTTCATGTTAGTTAAGTCTCATCTCATCATATCAGACTGAAGTTCCAGATCTCAAGTTCTAAACCCAGACTGCTTCCACATGTTGCAGTAAACAATCAATAATGAATAATCAATAATGATTAAATCAATAATCAATAAATAATCAATAATGAAAAGGCAACCTGAAGAATTAGAGAAAATATTTGCAAATCACATATTCATAAGGAGTTAATATCTAAAATATATAAGGAATTTCTGCAACTAAATAACATAAAAACAAATAACCTGATTTAAAAATGGGAAAGGAACTGAATAGATATTTCTATAATGAAAATATAGGAATGGCCACAGGAACATGAGAAGGTGCTTGACATCACTAATCATCAGAGAAATGCAACTCGTAACAAAAAAAGAGATCGCCTTTCATCTGTTAGGACAGCCATATGAGATCTATGTGAGACAAAGAAGTTTTGTGAGGATGTAGAGAAAAATGGAACTATACTATTAATGGGAATATAATTTTTTCAGTCACTACAGTGAACATTAGGGAGGTTTCTCAAGCAATTAAAAACAAAACCATTGTATTATGCAATCCTGCTTTTGTGTATATATTCAAGAATATGAAATCAGGACTCTGAAGGGCCATCTTGACTCCCACGCTCATTGCAGCATTTTTAACTATAGCCAAGATCTGGAAACAACCAAATGCGCATTGACAGATGAATGGATAAAATAAATATTATATATATATATATATATATATATATATATGTATGTTTCTGTATATATATAATGGACTTCCAAGGGAATCCTGAAATTATGGCAGAAAGTGAAGAGGAACTAAAAAGCCTCCTGATGAAGTGAAAGAGGAGGGTGAAAAAGTTGGCCTAAAGCTCAACATTCAGAAAACGAAGATCATGGGATCTTGTCCCATCACTTCATGGGAAATAGATGGGGAAACAGTGGAAACAGTGTCAGACTTTATTTTTGGGGGGCTCCAAAATCACTGCAGATGGTTATTGCAGCCATGAAATTAAAAGACACTTACTCCTTGGAAGAAAAGTTATGAGCAACCTAGATAGCATATTCAAAAGCAGAGACATTACTTTGCCTACTAAGGTCCAAGGCTATGGTTTTTCCTGTGGTCATATATGGATGTGAGAGTTGGACTGTGAAGAAGGCTGAGCACCGAAGAATTGATGCTTTTGAAGTGTAGTGTTGGAGAAGACTTTTGAGAGTCCCTTGGACTGCAAGGAGATCCAACCAGTCCATTCTGAAGGAGATCAACCCTGGGATTTCTTTGGAAGGACTGATGCTAAAGCTGAAACTTCAGTACTTTGGCCACCTCATGCGAAGAGTTGACTCATTGGAGAAGACTCTGATGCTGGGAGGGATTGGGGGCAGGAGGAGAAGGGGACGACCAAGGATGAGATGGCTGGATGGCATCACGGATTCGATGGACGTGAGCCTGAGTGAACTCTGGGAGATGGTGATGAACCGGGAGGCCTGGCGTGCTGCGATTCATGGGGTCACAAAGAGTCGGACACGACTGAGTGACTGAACTGAACTTAATTGAACTGAAAGGAACTTTAATGGTATTATGCCAAGTAAAATAAGCAGAAATATAGAGACATGTACTCTATGATCTCACTTATACGTGAAATTAAAAAACAAACAAACTCAGATGCAGAGAAAAGAATATTGATTGCCAAGGGCTGGAGGATGAGGGTTAATAAATGCCATTCATTTCAGTTCAGTTTCTTGGCAACTTCATGAACCGCAGCACGCCAGGCCTCCTTGTCCATCACCAACTCCTGGAGTTTACCCAAACTCATGTCCATTGAGTTGGTAATGCCATCCAACCATCTCATCCTGTCATCCCCTTCTACTCCTACCCTCAGTCTTTGCCAGCATCAGGGTCTTTTCAAATGAGTCAGCCCTTCACATCAGGGGTGCAAAGTATTGGAGTTTCAGGTTCAGCATCAGTTCTTTTTTTTTTAATTTTAATTTTTACTTTATTTTGCTTTACAATACTGTATTGGTTTTGCCATACATTGACATGAATCAGCCACGAGTGTACATGAGTTCCCAATCCTGAACCCCCCTCCCACCTCCCACCCCATATCATCTCTCTGGATCATCCCCGTACACCAGCCCCAAGCATCCTGTATCCTGTATCGAACATAGACTGGCAATTTCGTTTCTTATCTGATAGTATACATGTTTCAATGCCATTCTCCCAAATCGTCCCACCCTCTCCCTCTCCCACAGAGTTCAAAAGACTGTTCTATAAATCTATGTCTCTTTTGCTGTCTTGCATAGAGGGTTATCATTACCATCTTTCTAAATTCCATTTATATGTATTAGTATACTGTATTGGTGTTTTTCTTTCTGGCTTACTTCACTCTGTATAATAGGCTCCAGTTTCATCCACCTCATTAGAACTGATTCAAATGTATTCTTTTTAATGGCTGAGTAATACTCCATTGTGTATATGTACCACAGCTTTCTTATTCATTCATCTGCTGATGGACATCTAGGTTGTTTCCATGTCCTGGCTATTATAAAGAGTGCTGTGATGAACATTGGGGTACATGTGTCTCTTTCAATTCTGGTTTCCTCGGTGTGTATGCCCAGCAGTGGGATTGCTGGGTCATAAGGTAGTTCTATTTCCAGTTTTTCAAGGAATCTCCACACTGTTCTCCATAGTGGCTGTACTACTTTGCATTCCCACCAACAGTGGAAGAGGGTTCCCTTTTCTTCACACCCTCTCCAGCATTTATTGCTTGTAGACTTTTGGATCACTGCCATTCTGACTGGTGTGAAATGGTACCTCATTGTGGTTTCGATTTGCATTTCTCTGATAATGAGTGATGTTGAGCATCTTTTCATGTGTTTGTTAGCCATCCATATGTCTTCTTTGGAGAAATGTCTATTTAGGTCTTTGGCCCATTTTTTGATTGGGTCATTTATTTTTCTGGAATTGAGCTGCAGGAGTTGCTTGTATATTTTTGAGATTAGTTGTTTGTCTGTTGCTTCATTTGCTATTATTTTCTCTCATTCAGAAGGCTGTCTTTTCGCCTTGCTTATAGTTTCCTTCTTTGTGCAGAAGCTTTTAATTTTAATTAGATCCCATTTGTTTATTTTTGCTTTTATTTACAGTATTCTGGGAGGTGGATCATAGAGAATCCTGCTGTGATTTATATCGGAGAGAGTTTTGCCTATGTTCTCCTCTAGGAGTTTTATAGTTTCTGGTCTTACATTTAGATCTTTAATCCATTTTGAGTTTATTTTTCTGTATGGTGTTAGAAAGTGATCTAGCTTCATTCTTTTACAAGTGGTTGACCAGTGATGAGCATAGATGCAAAAATCCTCAATAAAATTCTAGCAATCAGAATCCAACAACACATTAAAAAGATCATACATCATGACCAAGTGGGCTTTATCCCAGGGATGCAAGAATTCTTCAATATCCACAAATCAATCAATGTAATTCACCACATTAACAGATTGAAAAATAAAAGCCATATGATTATCTCAATAGATGCAGAGAAGGCCTTTGACAAAATTCAACATCCATTTATCATAAAAACTCTCCAGAAAGCAGGAATAGAAGGAACATACCTCAACATAATAAAAGCTGTATATGACAAACCCACAGCAAACATTATCCTCAATGGTGAAAAATTAAAAGTATTTCCCCTAAAGTCAGGAACAAGACAAGGGTGCCCACTTTCACCGCTACTATTCAACATAGTTCTGGAAGTTTTGGCCACAGCAATCAGAGCAGAAAAAGAAATGAAAGGAATCCAAATTGGAAAAGAAGAAGTAAAACTCTCACTGTTTGCAGATGACATGATCCTCTACATAGAAAACCCTAGACTCCACCAGAAAATTACTAGAGCTAATCAATGAATATAGTAAAGTTGCAGGATATAAAATCAACACACAGAAATCCCTTGCATTCCTATACACGAATAATGAGAAAGTAGAAAAGAAATTAAGGAAACAATTCCATTCACCATTGCAACGAAAAGAATAAAATACTTAGGAATATACCTACCTAAAGAAACTAAAGACCTATAGATAGAATATTATAAAACACTGCTGAAAGAAATCAAAGAGGACACTAATAGATGGAGAAATATACCATGTTCATGGATCAGAAGAATCAATATAGTGAAAATGAATATACTACCCAAAGCTATCTACTGATTCAATGCAATCCCTATCAAGCTACCAGTGGTATTTTTCACAAAGCTAGAACAAATAATTTCACAATTTGTATGGAAACACAAAAAACCTTGAATAGCCAAACAATCTTGAGAAAGAAGAATGGAACTGGAGGAATCAACCTGCCTGACTTCAGGCTCTACTACAAAGCCACAGTCATCAAGACACTATGGTATTGACATGAAGACAGAAATATAGATCAATGGAACAAAATAGAAAGCTCAGAGATAAATCCACACACCTATGGACACCTTATCTTCAACAAAGGAGGCAAGAATATACAATGAATTAAAGACAATCTCTTTAACAAGTGGTGCTAGGAAAACTGGTCAGCATAATTTCTTCCAGTGAACACCCAGGACTGATCTCATTTAGGATGGACTGGTTGGATCTCCTTGCAGTCCAAGGGAATCTCAAGGGTGTTCTCCAACACCACAGTTCAAAAGCATCAGTTCTTCAGCACTCAGCTATCTTCACAGTCCAACTCTCACATCCATACATGACCACTGGAAAAACCATAGCCTTGACTAGATGGACCTTTGTTGGTAAAGTAATGTCTCTGCTTTTGAATATGCTATCTAGGTTGGTCATAACTTTTCTTCCAAGGAGTAAGTGTCTTTTAATTTCATGGCTGCAGTCACCATCTGCCATGATTTTGGATTCCCCCAAAATAATGTCAGCCACTGTTTCCACTGTTTCCCTGTCTATTTGTTATGAAGTGATGGGACCAGATGCCATGATCTTCGTTTTCTGAATGTTGCGCTTTAAGCCAACTTTTTCACTCTCCTCTTTCACTTTCATCAAGAGGCTCTTTAGTTCTTCTTCACTTTCTGCCATAAGGGTGGTGTCATCTGCATAACTGAGGTCATTGATCTTTCTCCCGGCAATCTTGATTCCAGCTTGTGTTTCCTCCAGCCAGCGTTTCTCATGACACTCTGCATATAAGTTAAATAAGCAGGGTGACAATATACAGCCTTGACATACTCCTTTTCCTATTTGGAACCAGTCTATTGTTCCATGTCCAGTTCTAACTGCTGCTTCCTGACTTGCAGACAGGTTTCTCAAGAGCATACAGGTTTCTCAAGAGGCACATCAGGTGGTCTGGTATTCCCATCTCTTTCAGAATTTTCCACAGTTTATTGTGATCCACACAGTCAAAGGCTTTGCTATAGTCAATAAAGCAGAAATAGATATATTTTTTCTAGAACTCTTAGAATGTTTTTAAACAGGAGTGCAATTTCAGGTGAGAAATGATCCAGTATCAAGATTTCATTTCTATCATGATCTCTATATTTTCATACTTGATCATTAGAGAGCCCTTCCCATACCTCTCACCTGACACTAACAGCAGCTTTGGAAGGTAGGCATTATGATGTTTATTCTCATTTCACAGATGTAGAAAAATGAGATTCAAAAAGTTCAGTATCTACCCAGTATAATAGACAGACCTGGTATTCAGATCTTCATTCTTTTAACTCGAAATTTGATACTCATTCAAATATTACAAAGGATATCAGAAAAAAGACAGTATTCATCAGAACCTCTCTTTTTTTTTTTTACTAATTGATTATTTTTCTGTTACAATTACACACTTATATAGTGTGTTTGGGTACATAAGCATTCAGTTCTAAGAAAACTGTGTGACCTACTAACATCTAGAATGATAAGGAATATTAAGACAGAAAGGAGATGCTTGCCAGTGATATCTTGGTACATACCTGATATATCTAATATGTAAAATTATATCGAATTTCTTTTTCTGTTGAGTAAAATCTATTAGTAATTTATAAACATTAATTGTACTATTTTTTAACTTATGTGAAGTGTTCTCAAATTGTCACAAAATATGATAAAATTAAGATGTAGTACTCTAATTTTACAGAAAAATGGAGGCTCAGAAAGGATAAATAATTGGATCATAGAACATATAAGTCGGCTTTGAGCCCAAATACTCTTATTCTACGACCTGTGTTTTTTTCATTGTATCTAATTTCTTGGGGTTAGTGTTTGATTATGATTTGCTATATAATTTCTTGTTTACATACCATACAGATTGACACTACATTAGTTTAGCTATTATTAGTAGAAAGTAAATACAGGTGATTTTCAAAAGCACACAGTAAAATGTATCCATATAGCAATTTTAGCATTAGAATTTGAAAACTGAAATAGGAGATTATTTATTAAAAAACATTAAAAAAAAGAAAGAAAAAAAACAGGATACATTATTCCACAGTTAAAGAAGGTACTTCTCATCTGAACAACTTACCTAACTTATAAGACTTTGCTGTGGATTAATTTTGACTCTTTTTAAAAATGAGGTATGATGTGAATCCACCACAGGTGTACATGTGCTCCCCATCCTGAACCCCCCTCCACCTCCCTCCCCATCCCATCTGTCTCGGTCACCCCAGTACACCAGTGTATGGCAAAACCACTACAATATTGTAAAGTAATTAGCCTCCAATTAAAATAAATAAATTTATATTAAAAAATGAAGTATGTTGGGGGCATTTAACACTGTCCTGGATGTCTCTGAGATTGTCCTCATTTATTTTAATTCGTTTTTCTTCTTTCCTCTCTGATTCATTTATTTCTACCATTCTATCTTCTACTTCACTAATCCTATCTTCTGCCTCTGTTATTCTACTATTTGTTGCCTCCAGAGTGTTTTTTATCTCACTTATTGCATTATTCATTATATATTGACTAATATAAAAATAATGAAGTATGTTACCCAAATTCAAATGTGTATATATGCCATAAATGTGTTTATAGTTTCTTCTTTTGACAGAGACATCCAGTCTCCCACTTCATGGGTACCATATAGTCTATTGAAAAAATCAATAGACTCAACGATGTAACAATATTTAGCAAGCATATTTTTGTTAGGAAAACATTATACTGAGTAAGAAAACTAGTTTCAGAATCAGGAGACATAAGTTTTGTTTCACATTATTGCATTCTACAATCTTAAGTAGTTTCCCTCTATCTAAAAGTAGTTTACTCTGCAAAATTGGAAGTTTTTGATTTTGCCCAAGCTGTTATGTTTATTGATATAAATATTGTCATATTTGCTTCTACTTCAATTTGAAGAAACATTGAAAGATTTATGAGACCACAGCCTAGAACGTTTCAATTTCTGGTAAACAACCTAGATGCCCTTCTGGGATCAAAGGATTTTGGTTTGGGCTAATACCATGGGGTCACAAAGAGTCAGATACGACTTAGTGACTGAACAGCAACAATATAACCTGAGCTCTGTCTTGAGTGCTTTAGTGTTTTGAGAACATGTTTCTTTATCTACTGAAATGCATGAAGTTGCCCATAAGATTATTCTGGCAGGTATTGGGTTTTGTAAAATTAGTCCCTGAAACTATCAAACATCAAAACATACCTCAACTATTTTCTGATGAACTATGATATGATCCATACATAACATTTTTTGTTTTCATTCTAGTTTACCCTTCAAGTTTGAGAACTGGTGTTGCTGTCTCTCCAGGGTTTTAAAACACTGTTGTTTGGATTTGTATTCTGAAAATAAACTTTTCTGGTGTAGCTCCAAGAACTCTTCTTTTGAAAAATTATTTCCATGGGCAATCTTCACTGATTTAGACCTAATTCCACGCGCCTCCGATGGTAAATAATCTGCTTGCAATGTGGGAGACCTGACTTTGATCCCCGGGTCAGGAAGATCCCGTGCAAAAGGGAATGGTAACCCACTTCAGTATTTTTGCCTGGAGAATTCCATAAACAGAGCAACCTGGGGACTACCGTTCATGAGGTTGTAAAGAATCAGACATGCCTGAGCCCCTAACACTTTCACTTTCCACTCTCTTTCCCTTTCATGCTTCTGTAGGGCTTTTGGAGCTGGGCTAAACAGACGTAGGGGTTCTAAGGCAATCTCTTTGCCCAGTATGTTAGCTATTTAAGTGGAAACTGGGTGACCCCTTAATGGACCATAGTGAGTAGATTTCAGTCTGTTATGAGGTTCAGAATGATGGCTTTTTCAGCACATGCTAATTCTCTAATCTCACTCTTTAATTTCAGAGCTGAAAGAAGAGTTCAAGATACTTTCATAATATTTCAGCAAAATCCATATTTATCATAGTTCTTTAGTTAGGTTCAAATCCTCACTCAAACTTTTTGGCATCTGGCTTCACAAACATAATTGCAGAACTATAATAATAAAATGTCCAGCCAACTTATTAATTGGTTTAGTCACGTGGTTTCAGTTTTCTTAATCACTTTTCCTTCATGATGCATGCAGCTCACAGTGATTATATTCTCCGGAACCCACCCACAGTTATGTCCAGTTTATGCTTCTTTTTAAAGAAAGCATATTTGAATATCTTGAGTAAGTGTAGATATATATATATATATATAGGAATATCGATACATTGAATTTGGTTGAATTGAATTCAACTTATTTACAAAATAATTTCAAACTTTGGTATTTATTTCTTTTTGTAGATAATTGCAAAGGGTCTTAAAGTTGGTGGTAGCATAAACATGTCGTGCCTGTTTAGCTGTAAAACATAATTTAAAGACAAAAGCCCAGACCCAGGATTTAATGATGTGATTCTTCACTTTCCCTTGGTAAATGGTGTTCCTATTCACTTTTTCATGCTTCCTTGTTATAAACTGTGAATGTCATTGCCCATTTTTAATATTCCATAAAGATATTATGACTAAATTTAAATGTGAAATGCATTTTTCCATTTTTTAATATAACTGAAGAATGGAATTTTATCATTAATATGTTAATCTAATTACAGAATTGGCACAATAAAAAAGCACTTTGAGGAAATACTATAAACTTTTTCTATTATAAGTGCTAATATTACAAAGGAGTGGAGAAGGCAATGGCACCCCACTCCAGTCCTCTTGCCTGGAAAATCCCATGGACGGAGGAGCCTGGAAGGCTGCAGTCCATGAGGTCGCTGAGAGTTGGACACGACTGAGTAACTTCACTTTCACTTTTCACTTTCACTCACTGGAGAAGGAAATGGCAACCCAGTCCAGTGTTCTTGCCTGGAGAATCCCAGGGAAGGGGGAGCCTGGTGGGCTGCCGTCTATGGGGTCACACAGAGTCGGACACGACTGAAGTGACTTAGCATTACAAAGGGGTTCATAATTATCACTTAACATACATATGGAAACAATATTTATAAATTGTGATTAACATGAACAGTAGATCAATTAAAAATAAAATATCATAATAAAAATTAAAAATAAAACACACATCTAAGTGTTAAATTTATATGGTATCAAATATTCAGACTCCATATTTAAGCTCATTTATTATCAAATATCTAGTTTATGGCTTCCCAGATGACTCAGTGGTAAAGAATTTGCCTGACAATGAAGGAGATGCAAGCAATACAGTTCTGATCCCTGCAGGCTATAGTCCATGGGGATCACAAAGAGTCGGACACCACTGAACACACAACACACACACACACACACACACACACACACACTCCAAGTTCATAAGTGGTCAACTTTTTCTCTTTTGAGATGATGCTTTGTTTTCATGTAGACTTATGGATGAAGTCTAAAATTAGAGAGGAACACTGTAAAAGTTCTTCTCTGATGTTGTCATCTTATTTGAAATAATTGGTTTGTTGGCAAGACCTGTTAATGATAGGGAAATACCCATGAGTTCCAATTAGTCACGGCAAAGAAATTTCATAGATTTTGCCAACAAATAGGCTATATGGTAATGCTTTTAAGGCTTCTACAAAGTTACGATTTATAAATCAAGAGACACTTACTGCAGCTGAGTTAGTTGACATTTTTATCTTATGGCTTTTACCTCTTCCCTGATCAACTAACAGCTGCCTGGGGCCTAGCTGTGGAGATATGTCAGACACTTTCATAGGTGAGACTATTTTTTTAGAAATCATATAATCATACATTCTCAGGTTTAAATACATATTACAAATCATACACTCAACCCCCATGCAAGCTTACCTTAGATTTAAATCCCTTCTTCAGCATACAAAATAACAAGAAAGGTAGACTCAGCTATAGTACTGCCAATTTAAAACTAAGAATATTTTGGGGTCGTTTATTTCTTATTGATATATACTTAAATGGGCTTCCTGGTGGCTCAGATGGTAAAGAATCTAAATGCCAATGGAGGAGATGCGAATGCGATCCCTGAGTCGGGATCCTCCCCTGCAGAAGGGAATGGCTATCCACTCCAGCATTCTTGCCTGGAGAATTCCATGGACAGAAGAGCCTGGAAGGTACAATCCATGGGGTCTCAAAGAGTTGGACATAATGGAGTGACTAACACTTTCACTTTCTCCTTTAATATATCTAAAATTAGTTGAATTAATAATATAATTAGTTTCAATTAAGAAGTTAGAATTAATTTGCAAATCAAATAATGCATCCAAAATTTCCCTCACTTAATATTACAACTTCAGAATTTTTTTATGACATTGCACAATTTTTAAAAGTATCACTCTTAAAAAGTATATATTATTCAAAGAGATGTACAATTAAAAGGAATTTTAATTATCTTATTTTCCAGTGTTGAACATTCCATGTTGTTTCCAAATTTTCCACAGCTCTTATTAATTGTATTGGGCAAATTTGTACATGGTGATTTTTCTCTTTTAAAAATATTTAACATTAGGGTTTATTCCTAAAAGAAGTATTGCAGAGCCAAAGAAAAAAATGAAAAAAAAAAGTAATTTATATTTCTTCATAGTTGTGTCTAAAATGCTTTCATAAACTATGTTTAATTCTTACTTTATTTACACTATCCTCTTTATCTACTGGGGGATCCCGCTAAAGAATGAGGAAATGCTGTGACAACGGTGCGCTTTGTTTCCACATATGCATGAATGTTTCATCTTAGATAATTAAAAATAAAGTTTTTCACTCATTTATCTTTGCAAAGATATGCTTTATGGAATATATGTAATTGCATCTCTTTCTCTTCTCCTTGGCAAATTTAAAACTGCAGATTTCTTGTTGTATTAGTCATCTTGTGACCAGGAATGATGGATGCTGGTGGAAGATGGTAGGAGAAGGTGCGAGAATGCATGTAGTGAAACGTAAAGGACTGGGAGGGTCGTTCCTTCTGTGGGTGGGTCAGCCTCTGCTGTTTGGTAATGGTAGGTCAGGCACTAAGGGCATTTAAGAGCAGCACCATTTATGACTTTGTATATAAGCATGCATTAATATACATACTGAGTGTCCAGTAAATATTCGTTAACTGAGTGAACTTGCAGGATTAAATAGCAAGTAGCAGATTTTATATGTGTTTGTGGTAGTTGGTGTATAGACACTTTATGGTGCATTACCTGTCTCTCTAGCAAATTATGTTTGTTCTTCATATTAAATTTTTATTTACAGAACTTGAAAGTATTTCCTTTGCATGAAAGATCTTTGTGTGTTGAACACCTATATGACTTGAGTATTTTTTTTTTAATCAAAACTACTGAAGGTATGGGTTTCTCTGGTGGCTCAGATGGTAAAGAATCTGCTTGCAATGTGGGAGACCTGGGTTCAATCCCTGGTTTGGGAAGATTCCCTGGAGAAGGGGATGGCAACTCACTTCAGTATTCTTGCCTGGAGAATATCATGGACAGAGGACCCTGAGGTCTGACAGGCTACAGTCCATGGGGTTGCAAAGAGTCAGCCACAACTGAACAACTCACACACACACACACACACACACACACACACACACACTGAAGCAATGAATATATAGAATATGTATATTAAATTATATGTGGAGCAGAATTTTGAAAAATAAAATAATCAATTAACATATACACAAATTATCTTTAAAGTAAAATGATCCATAACATGCACTTTTCTAGAGACATTTAAATATTTTCATGCTTACTCTGGAGAGTGTTCAGAAACTCTTAAACTGGAGTGCAGCTTCCCTTCAAATTTCTCATACAGTAGAGAGGTTATAGATCAACAGAGCTGGAGGACAAGGGCATTTGAATTTCTGCTGAGTTTATGCTTTGGGGAAACAAGCATATCCTTACTTTTGGAGAATGACAATTTAATACCAGACATTTGCTCATCACCTGATAGGTTTCAGGTGCTGTGGACTTCACTCCCTGCACTCTAGTGGGACAGTAAGGAAACACAACTGAATAGTTATGTGTTCTGATAGGCACCAGAAAGGCTGTTCCACCAAGGACTTATATATATTTCCCTGAACTCCCTGTTTAGCTGATATTTCTTGATCATGTTTTTTCTTTCCAAAGTTAGGAGTCGAGATGCCAAACTGAAATTCCATCATAGAAAAGGGAATAACTCTTACCTGTTGTACAGCGGTTCTTAGCCTAGAAAATACATCTGAGAATTGTGATTTGTAACTTCACAGACACAGTGAAGGGCCTGAAGAACTGAGATGATGCAGCCAAGTCCAGTGGGGTCAGAACAAGAAGGAGAATTCAGATCTCAAGTAGACAGTCCGGTGTTTTCTCAGTAAATTACACATCAAATTTGCCCTATGGATGGTTTACAGGTGACTGGTGCTAGGTATCTGAAGAGATGGAAAGCTTTATGGAGGAAATAAGAAAAAACTGAAACAAGCACTGGGACAAAGTGTCAAAGGCATACTCTATAGTTACAGTGATTGCACTATTTTGTTGTAAGGCAGACCACAATTCTTTAGTCATAAATGAGTATCATTCTTTGTCCCTTTGTAGGTAAGTCAGGCCCCAGGAAGCTGTTACTTGCTGAATGGATGTCTTCAGCCCTTCCAACAATGTGACTGAATTTGTTCTCCTAGGACTCACACAGAACCCACACGTGCAGAAAATACTTTTCATTGTCTTTCTGTTCATTTTTTTATTCACTGTTCTGTCCAATCTGCTCATTGTCACCACCATCTCCCTCAGCCCTACACTTTCTGCTCCCATGTACTTCTTTCTCACTTACTTGGCTTTAATAGATGCCTCCTTCACCTCAGTCACTACGCCTAAATTGATCATTGACCTGCTGTTCCAGAGGACAACCATCTCCTGGGGAGGCTGCCTGACTCAGATCTTTTTGGAGCACTTCCTGGCAGCATCAGAGATCATCGTCCTCATTGCCATGGCCTACGACCGCTACGTGGCCATCTGCAAGCCTCTGCACTACACGACCATCATGCGACAGAGGCTCTGCCAGCTCCTGGTGGTGGTGGCCTGGGTCGGGGGGATCCTGCATGCCACCGTGCAGATTCTTTTCACCATGGACTTGACCTTCTGCGGTCCCAATGTCATTGACCACTTCATGTGTGATTTCTTCTCACTGTTGGAACTTGCCTGCAGCGACACCTTCAGGCTGGGGGTGGTGGTGGCAGCCAACAGTGGAGGCATGTGCTTGCTCATTTTTTCCATGCTGCTCATCTCCTACACAGTTATCCTGAGCTCCCTGAAATCCCACGGCTCTGAAGAAAAGCGCAAGGCCCTCTCTACATGCGGCGCCCACTTTACAGTAGTGGTGCTCTTTTTTCTGCCTTGTGTGTTCACCTACATGCGTCCTGTGGCCACTTACCCTGTGGACAAGTTGGTGGCTATGTTCTTTGCAATCCTCACTCCCATGTTGAATCCCATTATTTACACAGTGAGAAACACAGAGGTGAAAAATGCCATGAGGAGTCTGATGAAGAAGACAGTAACTTAGGCTGTTCATGATACCAAGAAAGTGATGATTTATATACATATATAAGGAGGATTGTACATGCTATAAATTGTGAAAGTAAATTAGCAAATTTTGCAGACTATTGACAAAAACAGCATAGAAAATAGGCCTTTGGACAATTTTTAAACTACTTTGCCAAGATTTCTATATTCATACAGTTTCAGCATAGCCAATGGAAGAATATCAACAATAAGCCCCTAATTTATTTATTGTAGAGTATATTTTTTCTAGTGTCTTCTCATTAATTTTTAAAAATTATTCAGATAAGTTACTTGGATGAAATTGATTTTTTCATATGACCTTCATGTCAGAAATCCTGTTTTTGCATAGCCTGTGGTACACCAAGTAAGGAATAGTATACTTAGATAGATGCATGGCAGGGAGAGTTGGGGGAGTTTAAGAATCAGCGCTGAATTTTCTATTAATTTTCCAAAATCAACAAGAGGAAACACCTAGGAAAAGAGATAATAATGTCACAAACTCCTTTTTTATCACAAAAATTAAGCCAGAAATTTTGAAATTATCCTTTATTTGCTCTTATTTTATAAAGTATCTTCATGACTCATAGCTTTTCTTGAACATGAAGGAAATGTTTCTTTTTATGTCTCAAGGCTTCAGGAGCCATTTGAAACTAGAAGGGTAAACATCTTTGATTAAATTTCAATAGAAAATCATATGGGTAGATCCCAAAGCTCTACATCTATACATCTGATACATATATTTACATTACTTGAACCTTTTATTAATATTATCTGTCAAGCATCTGTGTTTCAGTTGATTTAGCCATGTACTAAGCTGGTGGTTCCATCATCATTAAACCCATTTTGTTGCTGTTGTTTAGTTGTTAAATCATGTCCAGCTTTTTTGCAACCTTATGGACTATAGCCCACAGGCTTCTCTGTCCATGGGATTTCCCAGGCAAGAATACTGGAGTGGGTAGCCATTCCCTTCTCCGAGGGATCTTCCTGACCCAGAGATTGAACCTGCATCTCCTGCATTGACAAGCCAGTTCTTTACCACTGAGCCACCTGAGAAGCCCTATTCCCCCCATTTTACAGAGAAGCAGATTGAAGCCAAGAGAGGTTTACTAATTTACTTGTCTCACCTCACATGCCCTTCCCCTATTAGTGTGTCAGGAACTATTACACTGGAATGTATTATCCTTTCAAAAGTTTCAGCTACAAGCTTCCAATCCAGGTCTTTAAAACCCAGTCTTACTTTTTTTTTAGTATAAATTTGTTTATTTATTTTAATTGGAATCTAATTACTTTACTTCTTTCAAATGAGACATGGTTGTCTGTGGTGTGTTCAAGTATATCAGTTTAGTTCAGTTCAGTCACTCAGCTGTGCCTGACTGTACGACCCCATGGATTGCAGCACACCAGGAGAATAAATAAATTTATCTGCAGTCTTAATGGTCCACTTTGTCCTTTAAGAAGATGGTGTCAAATACACAAAAATAAACTCAAAAGGGATTAAAGATCTAAATGTAAGACCAGAATCTATAAAACTCCTAGAGGAAAACATAGGCAAAACTCTCTGACATAAATCACAGCAGGATCCTCTATGACCCACCTCCCAGAGTAATGGAAATAAAAGCAAAAATAAACAAATGAGACCTAATTAAACTTAAAATCTTTTGCACAATGAAGGAAAATATAAGCAAGGTGAAAAGCCTTCAGAATGGGAGAAAATAATAGCAAACGAAGCAACTGACAAAGAATTAATCTCAAAAATATACAAGCAAATCCTGCAGCTCAATTCCAGAAAAATACATGACCCAATAAAAAAATGGGCCAAAGAACTAAACAGACATTTCTCCAAAGAAGACATACAGATGGCTAACAAACATGTGAAAAGATGCTCAGCATCACTCATTATCAGAGAAATGCAAATCAAGACCACAATGAGGTACCATTTCACACCAGTCAGAATGGCTGTGATCCAAAAGTCTACAAGCAATAAATGCTGGAGAGGGTGTGGAGAAAAGGGAGCCCTCTTACACTGTTGGTGGGAATGCAAACTAGTACAGCCACTATGGAGAACAGTGTGGAGATTCCTTAAAAACTGGAAATAGAACTGCTTTATGACTCAGCAATCCCACTTCTGGGCATACACCCTGAGGAAACCAGAATTGAAAGAGACACATGCATCCCAATGTTCATTCCAGCACTGTTTACAATATGGAAGCAACCTAGACGTCCATCATCAGACGAATGGATAAGAAAGCTGTGGTACATACACACAATGGAATATTGCTCAGCCATTAAAAAAATGCATTTGAATAAGCTTTAATGAGGTGGATGAAACTGGAGCCTATTATACAGAGTGAAGTAAGCCAGAAAGAAAAACACCAATACAGTATACTAACACATATATATGGAATTTAGAAAGATGGTAACAATGACTCTATATGTGAGACACTAAAAGACACAGATGAATAGAACAGTCTTTTGGACTCTGTGGGAGTAGGCGAGAGTGGGAAGTTTTGAGAAAATAGCATTGAAACATGTATATTATCATATGTGAAACAGATCGCCAGTCCAGGTTGATTCATGAGACAGGGTGCTCAGGGCTGGTGCACTGGGATGACCCTGAGGGATGGGATGGGGATGGAGGTGGGAGGGAGGGTCAGGATGTGGAACACATGTACACCTATGGCTGAGTCATGTCAATGTATGGCAAAAACCACTACAATATTGTAAAGTAATTAGTCTCTAATTAAAATAAATAAATTAATTAAAAAATAATATAAAAAAGGAAGATGGTGTCAAATATGTTGTAGACTTGCCTCACATGTAGCAATGTATTTCAGTAGTAAAAGCTTATTCATTTCATGGAAGTTCACGTTATGCCACTTCACTATTACAAAAGACAAACATTTCTATGGCAAAGTTTGCCTGTGATGGAAAGGAATCTGAAAAAGTGTACATATATATTTATTTATATAACTGAATCACTTTGCTCAGCAGTTGAATTCAACGCAACGTTGCAAATTAACTCTTCTTCTATTAGGAAATGGAAAAGCATCTGCCTCTAATGCGGGAGACCTGGGTTCGATCCTTGGGTCGGGAAGATCCCCTGGAGAAGGAAATGGCACCCCACTCCAGTATTCTTGCCTGGAGAATCCCATGGATGGAGGAGCCTGGTGGGCTACAGTCCCTGGGGTTGCAGAGTTGGACACGACTGAGCGACTTAACTTTCACTTTCACTTTCAATACTAATATGATTTTTTTTTTAAGCAAAAGGAAAAATCCCCTTTGGATTTTTTTTTTTAAATCGAAAATAAGTACTAACATAGGCCTTCATAAAAGCCATGTGGCTAGGGTGAACTCTCAGAAAGTGGGGATACCCACGGTACTAATCTACGCCTGTGGTCACACTGTGAAGTTGTCTTTGAGGTATTCTTCCCTTATTTATTTATTTTTGGGGATGGTGGGGCTTTCTTCTCTTCATCTCTCTGTTGAACTCCATTTCCTAAGTTATTTGCACATTTTAGGGTAATCTTGTGTGAAATAAGATGTCTTTTTGGCAACTATGTTTCCCTTCAGGGGTTTTATGAAAAGAGGGATGTAATTGGATCAAGAAATAAAATTCAGTTTTCATATTTCACAGGAAGTGACACATGGGTAAAAGAGGTATTTAGAAGAAAGTAGAGAAACTCAATCACTGAAGAAATTGATACTTGGTTTGGGCATGAGGTAGAACCTTGAAGAGCTAAATAGGTGCTGTTTCTGTTGGAATGCTGCCATTATTATACCATAGTGCTAACATTTCTTATTGAAAAAGAGGGTTTCATAGTGTTAACATGTATTTCTGATAAAAAATGGCTTTAGGAAAATTTGACTTCTTTAATTAATGGAAAAAGTAATGTTCAGTGAATACAGTGTGCCAGAGAGTTATGGCAGCTCGGTATACACTGTTGAGTAATACAAACAAAGGCTGTGTTTATGTGGAAGCGAAATTCCAGAAGGGCAATAGATGGATAATAAGCAAGTAAACAAATAAATGAAAAGTATAATTTTGTTAGAAATGGTTACAATTTTAAAAAAGGCATTTTATAAGAGTGTGTGATACAGGAGAGAAGAATTAGATACATATTTGTGTAGTTGTGCAAATCCCACCTAGAATTTCACTTTGATAGAAATACAATCACACATGCTATCACGTTTTAAAAGTAGATTATTTTAAAACATGTGTTTGAAATGGAGATAATATCTTTTATCAATGAGAAAAAATAGTTTCTTAGGGGATGATTGTTTCTTACTATATATAACGCATAGATGTACATAAAGCACATGGATAGGTAGTATATTTATTGTATGATTACTTTAGAGGGGAAGGTTACTAAGGGAATATAATATCTACAAAAGCCATAAAGCACCTTTTCGATTCAATAGTGAAAAAAAAAAAAAGATTGAAGAATACTGCCTTAACTCATATCTAAAAGAGTAGGTAAGACCATGGAGTAAATTTGGAATGATAGTAAAATTCATCCAAGAACAGAGCATGGCTCCTCACCTGCAAGGATCCTATACAGTAAAACCGAGAGACTCTTCCTTCTCAGGGGACTGCCCAGAGTGTGTGCTCAACTATGTTAATAAGCAGGCTGTAATCTACAAACTATGTTGTAAACTGATATTTTATACATACGGATTTAGGAGAAGAAAGAAGGAAATAATCCCTAATATTCCTAAATCAAAAACAAGAAAGTTGAGAGTACTAATTGCTATGCAATGAGAAAGAATTTAGTCCTTGTTTTTCTGAATGAGGAACAGTTTAAAACCCTTTACAGTGGAAACTGTTCTGTAGTCCGATGTGACACAGTTGTCATAATCATCCTGAAAGAGTTAGAGAGCTCCAGATTAGGTGACAGAAAAATTCACCCCTGAAAAACTGGAAAGGAGGCTGGTGTGGGGCTGATGCTGGCTACCTGGTGGGTGGGTCCCAGGTCAGGTCAGGACACCTCAAGGTGTCCTGAGGAAAGGGGTCTAATGGCAGATGGGTGGGGCTCTGTCTTTGCTCTGCAAGCTACTTGCCCTGGGGCTTCTCAACACTGGTGCCACCTGGCTGGTGAGTGATGTTTCCACCCACCACAGAATTGCTAGAGGGAGGGTTTCAATATGATGCTTGCCAGTATCATGCCATTATCATGGGATAGCTACTCAAAATGGCTGCGACCAGTGTCTATGTCCCCAAAGTGAGGCTCAGTTTTCTCTTATGTTTCTGGGATGCTCTGTTCATTATGAGCAATTTGATCTGACTCAAGCTCTTTTCAGATTTCTATTTCATATTGGATTGGATGTGACTTTTAAGGCTGGAGTCACTATTTTCCAAAGTCCCCTGGCTCTTTGAAAAGGAATCCCCACTGGCTTACAAAGTCATATATTTTAGGGGAGATCACTTCCCAGTGTATGAGTACTGGGCTAAATAGTACTATGTGGGGTTCAGGACAATTTCCTCCTTTGGGAAAATGTCTGCAACTGGATTATCACCCTAGGTTTATTGCCAAGCTATACCGTGTCACTCGCTACTCTCTGTCTAGTCGTGGTTCCTACTTTACATATTTTAATAATAGAGGGTCTGCTAGACTTCAGGTTATTCTCATCAGCAGTGGCTCCTGAATAGTCATGATTTTAGTCTTTCCTTGAGAGGGCATGAGTTCAGGATCTTTCTACTCTGCCAGTCATGACTGCTTCATCATGTCTGTCTGTCTTTGTGCCAGTACCGTACTCCTGGGATAGCCTTAACGTTATTGTATATTTTAAAAACAAGAAGTGTGATTGATTGTTTTTCTACTCAGAATCCCTTGAGATTTCATATGAATTTTAGGATGGATTTTTTTTTTCTATTTCTGCACCAAAGAAAAAAAAAAAAAGAGAGAGAGAGAGAGAGAGTGAGAGATTGAGGTCATTTTCGTAGAAATGACATTGAATTTCTAGATCATTTTAGGTCATCTTGACATCTTTGTTGTTGTTGTTCAGTTGTTAAGTCTTGTCTGACTCTGCAAACCCATGGACTGAAGCATGTCAGGCCCTCCTGTCATCTACTGTCCCCCGGAGTTTGCTCAAACTTAAGTTCAGTGAGTCAGTGATGCTATCCAAACATCTCATCCTCAGTCATCCCCTGCTCCTCCTGTCCTCAATCTTTCCCGGTACCAGGGTCTTTTCCAATGACTTGGCTCTTCGCATCAGTTGGCCAGGCTATTGGAGGTTCAGCTTCAGCGTCAGTCCTTCCAATGAATATTCAGGATTGATTTCCTTTAGGATTGACTGGTTTGATCTCCTTGCAGTCCAAGGGACTCTCAACAGTCTTCTGCAACACCGCAGTTCAAAAGCATCAGTTCTTTGGTGCACAGCCTTCTTTATGGTCCATCTTTCACAACTGTACATGACTACTGGGAAAAACACAGCTTTGACTATATAAACCTTTGTTGGTGAAGCGATGTCTCAATTTCTTAATATGCTGTCTAGGTTTGTCATAGCTTTTCTTCCAAGAAGCAAGTATCTTTTAATTTTATCTTAGTAATATTAAAAATTCTAGCTCATGAATGTATTTCCACTTACATGTGTCTTTTCTAGTATCTTTTGGCAATATTTTGGAGTTTTCCTTGCTTAAGTGCTCTGCCTCCTTGCTTAAATTTATCCAAATATTTTATTCTTATTAATGTTGTTGTCAGTGGAATTGCTCTCTTAATTTCTTCTTTGTGTTGTTCATTGACAGTGTGGAAATTCAACGTCCTTTCATAATAATAATAATTATAAAAAAACAATTCAGGTATAGAAGGAAAGTACATCAACATAATTAAGGATGTAAATGACGCAAACACAACTCACATCATACTCAACACTAGAAGCTTGCAAGCTTTTCCATTAAGATAAGAAACAAGAAAAGCATGTAATTTCTGATCACTCTTTTATATCATAGCATTGCAATAACAATTTCTGTTAAATATTTAGTGTTTTCTACATACAGGCAAGCTCATCTCTGAAATGAGATTATTTTGTAAATTAATTTTTACTTAATTTTGCTTAAGAAACAGTGTTCCTGCTGGTAGCCATGCCTAGTTTTTTGGATATCACCTTAAGCACACCTTTTAGGAACGGTCATCTCTGATTATATTATTGATAGTAGAATTTTCCCTCATATCTGGTGCAGTCCTCTATTTGTGGTCTTGAAACACTGAAAACTACACCTACTTTATTACTTATGGTCTCCTTCCTTGTTGTGAAATCTGCTATAAAACCGTAGCACGCATACAAGAAGAAGCCTTTATATATTTTCCATTTTGGTATTTGCTGTGTCCTCAGCCATAGCATAGTTTGTGTATTCAAATAGATAGTCTAAGTACAATTTAATGATTGGATAAATATTTATTATATCTGAATTGGTTGTACATTTCATATATTGACCAAACAACAATGAAGAATAGATTGAGTACTAAATATTAATTAAAAAAAAGAAAACCTTCCTATGGCAAATGGAAAAATGCATGATAAATTGATCTTTGCTGAAGCAAATCAACTTGGCTGATGTTTTGTTCTTAATGGCAGTAGTCTGGAAATAATTATAAACCATTTTGTTTTACTATCAATGTCTCTTCTTTCTGACCCTAAAAGGTGATGTGGTTTACTAGTGGCTTTTACATATGGGCATACTTTTAAAATTTACTGGAAAAATCCTGTCAATTGAATTGAGCCAAGAATCAGTCTTGGACACCGTCCAGTATTAAGATTTAATGATCAGAATGGTTCAGTTCAGTTCAATTGCTCAATTGTGTCCGACTCTTTGTGAACTCATGGACTGCAGAAAGCCAGGCATCCCTGTCCATCACCAACTCCCAGAGTTCACTCAAACTCATGTCCATCAAGTTGGTGATGCCATCTAGCAATCTCATCCTCGGTCGTCCCCCTTCTCCTCCTGCCCCCAATCCCTCCCAGCATCAGAGTCTTTTCCAATGAGTCAACTCTTCGCATGAGGTGGCCAAAGGTTTGGAGTTTCAGCTTTAGCATCAGTACTTTCAATGAACACCCAGGACTGATCTCTTTTAGAATGGACTGGTTGGATCTCCGTGCAGTCCAAGGGACTCAAGAGTCTTCACCAACACCACACTTCAAAAGCATCAATTCTTTGGCGCTCAGCTTTCTTTACAGTCCAACTCTCACATCCATACATGACACATGGAAAAACCATAGCCTTGACTGGAAGGACCTTTGTTGGCAAAGTAATGTCTCTGCTTTTGAATATGCTATCTAGGTTGGTCATAAGTTTCCTTCCAAAGAGTAAGTGTCTTTTAATTTCATAGCTGCAATCACCATCTGCAGTGATTTTGGAACCCCCCAAAATAAAGTCTGGCACTGTTTCCACTGTTTCCCCATCCATTTCCCATGAAGTGATGGGACCAGATGCCATGATCTTCGTTTTCTGAATGTTTAGCTTTAAGCCAACCTTTTCACTCTCCTTTTTCACTTTCATCAAGAGGATTTTTAGCTCCTCTTCACTTTCTGCCATAAGGGTGGTGTCATCTGCATATCTGAGGTTATTGATATTTCTCCCAGCAATCTTGATTCCAGCTTGTACTTCTTCCAGCCCAGCGTTTCTCATGATACTCTGCATATAAGTTAAATAAGCAGGGTGACAATATACAGCCTTGACATACTCCTTTTCCTATTTGGAACTGGTCTGTTGTTCCATGTCCAGTTCTAACTGTTGCTTCCTGACCTGCCTACAGGTTTCTCAAGAAGCAGGTCAGATGGTCTGGTATTCCCATCTCTTTCAGAATTTTCCACAGTTCATTGTGATCCACACAGTCAAAGGCTTTGATAGTCAATAAAGCAGAAACAGATGTTTTTCTGGAACTCTCTTGCTTTTTTGATGATCCAGTGGATGATGGCAATTTGATCTCTGGTTCCTCTGCCTTTTCTAAAACCAGCTTGAACATCTGGAATTTCACGGTTCATGTATTGCTGAAGCCTGGCTTGGAGAATTTTGAGCATTAGTTTACTAGCGTGTCCTTCCAATGAATATTCAGGACTGATTTCCTTTAGGATTGATTGGTTGGATCTTCTTGCTGTCCAAGAGACTTTCAGAAGTCTTCTCCAACACCACAGTTTGAAAGTATCAATTCTTCAGTGCTCACCCTTCTTTATGGTCCAACTCTCATGTCTATACACGACTACTAGAAAAATCATACCTTTGATTATACAGGACTTTGTCAGCAAAGTAATGTGTCTGCTTTTTAATATGCCGTCTGTGTTTGTCATAGCTATTCTTTCAAGGAGCAAGTGTCTTTTAATTTCATGGCTACAGTCACTGTCTCAGTGATTTTGAAGCCCAAGAAAATAAAGTCTGTCACTGTTTCCCCATATATTTTCCATGAAGTGATGCGACCAAATGCCATGACTTTCATTTTTCTGAATGTTGAGTTATAAACCAACTTTTTCACTCTCCTCTTTCACCTTCATTAAAAGACTGTTTCAAACATATGTAATTTATTTCTTCACTTTTGGATGTTGCTATAAACTTAAAACTTTTGTTCCTCTCCAAAAGCATAAGTTAAATCCTACTTAATGTGAGAGTATTTAGAGGTGAGCTCTTTGGATAATTACTAGATAATAAAATTGTTATGAAGAGACACTAAAGAATTCTCTCGACCCTTCTGCCATGAGACGACACAGGAAAAAGATGGCCGTCTAGGAATGAGGTAGTGGAACTCACCAGATATGAAGTCTGTCTGCTGCTTAATCTTGGATTTCCTAGCCACCAAACTTGTGAAATGGAGAAGGCAATGGCACCCCACTCCAGTACTCTTGCCTGGAAAATCCCACGGACGGAGGAGTCTGGTGGGCTGCAGTCCATGGGGTCGCTGAGAGTCGAACACGACTGAGCGACTTCACTTTCACGCATTGGAGAAGGAAATGGCAACCCACTCCAGTGTTCTTGCCTGGAGAATCCCAGGGACAGGGGAACCTGGTGGGCTGCTGTCTATGGGGTCGCACAGAGTTGGACACGACTGAAGTGACTTAGCAGCAGCAAACTCGTGAAAATGTTTATTATTTAATCCTTCTACTATGGTGTCGTGTAATTGCAGTCCAAATCAATTAAGAGAGATATTAATTAATTTTCATATTTGTGTATTTTTTTCAAGTAATGAGATAAATATCTTCATTAACTGCCTATGTTTATTGATCTATAAGCTCCCTGAAGTCAAGAAAACTTATGTCATTCTCTGTTTCTCACACAATGTGTGATACATAATATCCACTCTGAAAGTGAAAGTTGCTCAGTCATGTCCAACTCTTTGTGACCCCATAGACTATACAGTCCATGGAATTCTCCAGGCCAGAATACTGGGGTGGGTGGCCGGTACCTTCTCCAGGGAATCTTCCCGTCCGAGGGATTGAACCCAGGTTTCCCACATTACAGGCAGATTCTTTACCAGCTGAGCCAAAAGGGATGTTAATCAATCAGTCATGTCTGACTCTTTGCGATCCTATGGACTATAGTCTAACAGGCTCCTCAGTCCATGGAATTCTCTAGGCAAGAATACTGTAGTAGGTTGTCATTCCCTTCTCTAGGGTATCTTCCCAATTCACTCTATATACTTTTTGTAAATTACTTGCATTCTTGAACTTTTGGAGTGAGAATTACTACTGATAAATTTTGATTAACTCTTTCTACATTACATATATATGTTTCCTTGAAATATTTACTCTTGAAATTTGCTAGAATATTTATTTTTTCCCTTTTATTAATATTTTTTAAAATATAAACTTAGTTATTTATTTAATTTTTAAAATTTATTTTTAATATAAATTTATTTATTTTAATTGGATGTTAATTACTTTACAATATTGTATTGGTTTTGCCATACATCAACATGAATATGCCACAGGTGTACACATGTTACTCATGAGCTAGCTATAAATATTTTTTTATATAAATAAAGTTTTATTGGAACACAAACAAACCCATTCATTTACACATTGTCTATGGACCACTTTTTACATTTTATTCTTTTTTTAAAAAATTTATTTATTTATTTAGTTTTTTATTTCTTAAATTTTAATATCTTTAATTCTTACATGCGTTCCCAAACATGAAACCCCCCCCCCCCCACCTCCCTCGCCATAACATCTCTCTGGGTCATCCCCATGCACCAGCCCCAAGCATGCTGTATCCTGCATCAAACATAGACTGGTGATTCAATTCTTACATGACAGTATACATGTTAGAATGCCATTATCCCAAATCATCCCACCCTCTCCCTCTCCCTCTGAGTCCAAAGGTCCATTATACATATCTGTGTCTCTTTCCCTGTCTTGCATACAGGGTCGTCATTGCCATCTTCCTAAATTCCATATATTTGTGTTAGTATACTGTATTGGTGTTTTTCTTTCTGGCTTACTTCACTCTGTATAATCGGCTCCAGTTTCATCCATCTCATCAGAACTGATTCAAATGAATTCTTTTTTACGGCTGAGTAATACTCCATTGTGTATATGTACCACAGCTTTCTTATCCATTCATCTGCTGATGGACATCTAGGTTGTTTCCATGTCCTGGCTATTATAAACAGTGCTGCGATGAACATTGGGGTGCATGTGTCTCTTTCAATTCTGGTTTCCTCGGTGTGTATGCCCAGCAGTGGCATTGCTGGGTCATAAGGTAGTTCTATTTGCACTTTTTTTAAGGAATCTCCACACTGTTCTCCATGATGGCTGTACTAGTTTGCATTCCCACCAACAGTGTAGGAGGGTTCCCTTTTCTCCACACCCTCTCCAGCATTTATTGCTTGCAGATTTTTGCATCGCAGCCATTCTGACTGGTGTGAAGTGGTACCTCATTGTGGTTTTGATTTGCATTTCTCTAATAATGAGTGATATTGAGCATCTTTTCATGTGTTTGTTAGCCATCCGTATGTCTTCTTTGGAGAAATGTCTATTTAGTTCTTTGACCCATTTTTTGATTGGGTCATTTATTTTTCTGGAATTGAGCTGCAGGAGTTGCTTGTATATTTTTGAGATTAGTTGTTTGTCAGTTGCTTCATTTGCTATTATTTTCTCCCATTCAGAAGGCTGTCTTTTCACCTTGCTTATATTTTCCTTTGTTGTGCAGAAGCTTTTAATTTTAATTAGATCCCATTTGTTTATTTTTGCTTTTATTTCCAGAATTCTGGGAGGTGGATCATAGAGGATCCTGCTGTGATTTATGTCTGAGAGTGTTTTGCCTATGTTCTCCTCTAGGAGTTTTATAGTTTCTGATCTTACATTTAGGTCTTTAATCCATTTTGAGTTTATTTTTGTGTATGGTGTTAGGAAGTGATCTAGTTTCATTCTTTTACAAGTGGTTGACCAGTTTTCCCAGCACCACTTGTTAAAGAGATTGTCTTTACTCCATTGTATATTCTTGCCTCCTTTGTATGTCTGTCTTTGTGCCAGTACCATACTGTCTTGATGACTGTGTCTTTGCAGTAGAGCCTGAAGTCAGGCAAGTTGATTCCTCCAGTTCCATTCTTCTTTCTCAAGATTGCTTTGGCTAGTCGAGGTTTTTTGTATTTCCATACAAATCTTGAAATGATTTGTTCTAGTTCTGTGAAAAATGTGGCTGGTAGCTTGATAGGGATTGCATTGAATTTGTAAATTGCTTTGGGTAGTATACTCATTTTCACTATATTGATTCTTCTGATCCATGAACATGGTATATTTCTCCATCTATTAGTGTCCTCTTTGATTTCTTTCATCAGTGTTTTATAGTTTTCTATATATAGGTCTTTAGTTTCTTTAGGTAGATATATTCCTAAGTATTTTATTCTTTTCGTTGCAATGGTGAATGGAATTGTTTCCTTAATTTCTTTTTCTACTTTCTCATTATTCGTGTATAGGAATGCAAGGGATTTCTGTGTGTTGATTTTATATCCTGCAACTTTACTATATTCATTAATTAGCTCTAGTAATTTTCTGGTGGAGTCTTTAGGGTTTTCCATGTAGAGGATCATGTCATCTGCAAACAGTGAGAGTTTTACTTCTTCTTTTCCAATTTGGATTCCTTTTATTTCTTTTTCTGCTCTGATTGCTGTGGCCAAAACTTCCAGAACTATGTTGAATAGTAGCGGTGAAAGTGGACACCCTTGTCTTGTTCCTGACTTTAGGGGAAATGCTTTCAATTTTTCACCATTGAGGATAATGTTTGCTGTGGGTTTGTCATAGATAGCTTTTATTATGTTGAGGTATGTTCCTTCTATTCCTGCTTTCTGGAGAGTTTTTATCATAAATGGGTGTTGAATTTTGTCAAAGGCCTTCTCTGCATCTATTGAGATAATCATATGGCTTTTATTTTTCAATTTGTTAATGTGGTGAATTACATTGATAGATTTGCGGATATTGAAGAATCCTTGCATCCCTGGGATAAAGCCCACTTGGTCATGGTGTATGATCTTTTTAATGTGTTGTTGGATTCTGATTGCTAGAATTTTGTTGAGGATTTTTGCATCTATGTTCATCAGTAATATTGGCCTGTAGTTTTTTTTGTGTGTGACCTCTTTGTCAGGTTTTGGTATTAGGGTGATGGTGGCCTCATAGAATGAGTTTGGAAGTTTACCTTCCTCTGCAATTTTCTGGAAGAGTTTGAGGAGGATAGGTGTTAGCTCTTCTCTACATTTTTGGTAGAATTCAGCTGTGAAGCCGTCTGGACCTGGGCTTTTGTTTGCTGGAAGATTTCTGATTACAGTTTCAATTTCCGTGCTTGTGATGGGTCTGTTAAGATTTTCTATTTCTTCCTGGTTCAGTTTTGGAAAATTGTACTTTTCTAAGAATTTGTCCATTTCTTCCACGTTGTCCATTTTATTGGCATACAACTGCTGATAGTAGTCTCTTATGATCCTTTGTATTTCTGTGTTGTCTGTTGTGATCTCTCCATTTTCATTTCTAATTTTATTGATTTGATTTTTCTCTCTTTGCTTCTTGATGAGTCTGGCTAATGGTTTGTCAATTTTATTGATCCTTTCAAAGAACCAGCTTTTGGCTTTGTTGATTTTTGCTATGGTCTCTTTTGTTTCTTTTTCATTTATTTCTGCCCTAATTGTTAAGATTTCTTTCCTTCTACTAACTCTGGGGTTCTCCAACTCTTCCTTTTCTAGTTGCTTTAGTTGTAAAGTTAGGTTATTTATTTGACTTTTTTCTTATTTCTTGAGGTATGCCTGTATTGCTATGAACTTTCCTCTTAGCACTGCTTTTATAGTGTCCCACAGGTTTTGGGTTGTTGTGTTTTCATTTTCATTCATTTCTGTGCATATTTTGATTTTTTTTTGATTTCTTCTGTGATTTGTTGGTTATTCAGAAGTGTGTTGTTCATCCTCCATATGTTGGAATTTTTAATAGTTTTTCTCCTGTAATTGAGATATAATCTTAATGCATTATGGTCAAAAAAGATGCTTGGAATTATTTCAATTTTTTTGAATTTATCAAGTTTAGATTTGTGGCCCAGGATGTGATCTATCCTGGAGAAGGTTCCATGAGCACTTGAAAAAAGGTGAAATTCATTGTTTTGGGGTGAAATGTCCTATAGATATCAATTAGGTCCAACTGATCTAATGTATCATTTAAAGTTTGCGTTTCTTTGTTAATTTTCTGTTTAGTTGATCTGTCCATAGGTGTGAGTGGGGTATTAAAGTCTCCCACTATTATTGTGTTATTCTTGATTTCCCCTTTCATACTTGTTAGCATTTGTCTTACATATTGCGGTGCTCCTATATTGGGTGCATATATATTTATAATTGTTATATCTTCTTCTTGGATTGTTCCTTTGATCATTATGTAGTGGCCTTCTTTGTCTCCTTTTACAGCCTTTGTTTTAAAGTCTATTTTATCAGATATGAGTATTGCCACGCCTACTTTCTTTTGGTCTCTATTTGCGTGGTATATCTTTTCCAGCCCTTCACTTTCAGTCTGTATGTGTCCCTTGTTTTGAGGTGGGTCTCTTGTAAGCAGTATATAGAGGGGTCTTGTTTTTGTATCCATTCGGCCAGTCTTTGTCTTTTGGTTGGGGCGTTCAACCCATTTACGTTTAAGGTAATTATTGATAAGTATGATCCCGTTACCATTTACTTGATTGTTTTGGGTTCGGGTTTATACACCCTTTTCGTGTTTCCTGTCTAAAGGATATCCTTTAGAATTTGTTGGGGAGCTGGTTTGGTGGTGCTGAATTCTCTCAGCTTTTGCTTGTCTGTAAAGCTTTTGATTTCTCCTTCGTATTTGAATGAGATCCTTGCTGGGTACAGTAATCTGGGCTGTAGGTTATTGTCTTTCATCACTTTAAGTATGTCTTGCCATTCCCTCCTGGCCTGAAGAGTTTCTATTGAAAGATCAGCTGTTATCCTTATGGGAACCCCCTTGTGTGTTATTTGTTGTTTTCCCCTCGCTGCTTTTAATATTTGTTCTTTGTGTTTGATCTTTGTTAATTTGATTACTATGTGTCTTGGGGTGTTTCGCCTTGGGTTTATCCTATTTGGAACTCTCTGTGTTTCTTGGACTTGGGTGATTATTTCCTTCCCCATTTTTGGGAAGTTTTCAACTATTATCTCCTCAAGGATTTTCTCATGATCTTTCTTTCTGTCTTCTTCTTCTGGGACTCCTATAATTCAAATGTTGGAGCGTTTCATATTGTCCTGGAGGTCTCTGAGATTGTCCTCATTTCTTTTAATTCGTTTTTCTTGTTTCCTCTCTGATTCATTTATTTCTACCATTCTATCTTCTATTTCACTAATCCTATCTTCTGCCTCCGTTATTCTACTATTTGTTGCCTCCAGAGTGTTTCTGATCTCATTTATTGCATAATTCATTATATTGTGACTCTTTTTTATTTCTTCTAGGTCCTTGTTAAACCTTTCTTGCATCTTCTCAATCCTTGTCTCTAGGCTATTTATCTGTGTTTCCATTTTGATTTCAAGATTTTGGATCATTTTCACTATCAATATTTGGAATTCCTTCTCCAGTAGATTCCCTACTTCTTCCTGTCTTGTTTGGTTTGGTGGGCAACTCGCCTGTTCCTTTGCCTGCTGAGTATTCCTCTGTCTCTTCATTTTGGTTATATTGCTCCTTTTGGGGTGGCCTTTTTATATTCTGGTAATTTGTGGAGTTCTCTTTATTATGGAGCTTCCTCACTTTGGGTGGGGTTCTATCAGTGGCTTGTCAAGGTTTCCTGGTTAGGGAGGCTTGTGTTGGAGTTTTGGTGGGTGGAGCTGGGTTTCTTCTCTCTGGAGTGCAGTGGAGTGACCTGTAATGGGTTATGAGACATCAAAGGTTTTGGGATAATTTTGAGCTGCCTGTATATTGAAGCTCAGGGGAGTGTTCCTGTGTTGCTGGAGAATTTGCGTGGTATGTCTTGTTTTGGAACTTGTTCGCCCTTGGCTGGAGCTTGGTTTCGGTGTAGGTATGAAGGCATTTGATGAGCTCCTATTGCTTAATGTTCCCTGAATTCAAGAGTTCTCTAATGTTTTCAGGCTTTGGATTTAAGCTTCCTGCTTCTGGTTTTCAGTTTTATTTTTACAGTAGCCTCTAGACTTCTCCATCTATACAGCACTGATGATAAAACATCTAGGTTAAAGATGAAAAGTTTCTCCACATTGAGGGACACTCAGAGAGGTTCACTGAGTTACAAGGAGAAGAGAAGATGGAGGGGGTAGTTAAATGTAACTGGAATGAGATGCAGTGAGATCAAAAGAGGAGAGAGCAAGCTAGCCAGTAGTCACTTCCTTATGTTCACTCTATAGTCTGGACCGCTCAGAGGTATTTACAGAGTTATACGGGGAAGAGGAGAGGGAGGAAGTAGACAGAGGTGACCAGGAGGATAAGAGAGAGGAATGAGTAGGAGAGAGACAAATCCTGCCAGTAACCAGTTCCTTAGGTGTTCTCTACTGTCTGGAACACACAGAGATTCACAGAGTTGGATAGAGAAGAGATGGGGGAGAAAAGAGACAGAGGCCACCTGGTGTAGAAAAAGGAGAGTCCAGAGGAGGAGAGAGTGGTCAAGCCAGTAATCTCGCTCTCAGGTAAACTTGGGTAGTGAAGTTTGGGTTTTTAAATGTACAAAATTGACAACAAAAACCTAAGAGCAAAGATTAAAAATCTAGAGTAGAGGTTGGATTTTCAAAGATACAATATTAAAGAAAAGCAGAAGGAAAAAGGAAGAAAGAAAAAAAAAAGAATTATTAAACAAAACAAAACAAAACAAAACACCAACAACCATCCAAAGAGTATATATGGTGTTTGCCTTAAAAAAAAAGTCTTTTTTTTTAAAAAAATAGTAATAATAGGTTATAGAAATAAAAATTAGAGGAGAACTAGAAGACTTAACAATTAAAAAAAGCTAGAAAAAAAAGAAAAAAAAACAAAAAAGCAAAAAGCAAAAAAAAAAAAAAAAAAGGAATGATTTTAAAAATATTAAAAATATTTCTGGCCCTTCTCTGATGTTATCGGCTGTGTGGGCTCACTTCCAAGGTGGTTCCCTCTGTTTAACTTCTTCTGTTTGCTGGTTTTTTAGGCTCACTAGTTCAGTCGCGCTGTGGGGAGGGGGGATGCTGCAAACGAATAGCACTGTCGTGTGCACACAGTATCTCTGCTCCGCTTGACCTGTCCTTTCTCGCGGCGCACAAACCGCTCCAGCTCTACGATGCTCAGCCGGGAACCATCTGGGGCCGGCCCTAGGCTGCGTGCACTTCCCCGGTCCAAGCCGCTCAGGTTCGGCCCTCAGGCAGCCCTCAGAGGCACAGATGCGGCCGGGGCTGCGCTTTGTGCCCTTCCCAGGTCCGAGTAGCGCAGGAGTTTGGCGAGCGCGATCGCCGCGGCTTGTCACCTTTTCCGCCGCTGCCGCTCAGCTCTCTGGGTGGACCACTGGCGCCCCCCGTGAGGCAGACTGTGACTGTCCAGCACCCCCAGAAGTCTTAGCAAAGGAGCCTGCTTGCAGTTAGGTATGTAAAGTCTCTCCGGGTCTGCAATTGCCCCTTTCCAGTCCTTATGGCTCTGGCTGCTTGTCCCCGGCGGGGGATGGTCTGCAGCCGGCTTTTTCGGTTCCGTCCTTTGTTCTGTGCTCGGTCCTGGCAGTGTCTTATGTTCGAGCTTTTCGCGTGATAGCTATCCCACAGTCTGGTTAGCTAGCCCAAGTTAGATCATTCTGGTTGCGCGTGGGGCGTTCCTGCCCGATTCTTACAAAGCTCTGCAGCCCGCGCCTCCCGCGCGCCCCTGCCCTGCCCCCACTTCCCAATGGCGGATGCAGGCGTCTGTGCTGCTTTTCCGCTGGGGGAGTTACTGTTGGGCTTGTAATCTCTTGGTTTTAATTATTTATCTATTTTTCCTTCCTGTTATGTTGCCTCTGTGTTTCCAAGGCTCGCCACAGACTCAGCAGGGAGAGTGTTTCCTGGTGTTTGGAAACCTCTCTTCTTCAAATTCCCTTCCAGGGACGGGCTTCCCTTCCTGGGACGGAGCTCCCTCCCCACCTCCTTTGTCTCCTTTTTCCTCTTTTATATTTTTTCCTACCTGTTTTTGAAGACAATGGTCTGCTTTTCTGGTTGCCTAATGTCCTCTGCCAGCCTACAGAAGTTGTTTTGTGGAGTTTGCTCGGCGTTGAAATGTTCTTTTGAGGAATTTGTGAGGGAGAAAGTGATCTTCCCGTCCTATTCTTCCGCCATCTTTCCCTCCCCTCTATAAATATTTTTAATTTAAGCTATTAATTTCAATTTCAATTCATTTCAATTATATTAGTTTTCAATTCAATTCAACATAGTCAATAAAGTATAAATAGATATTTTTCTGGAACTCTCTTGCTTTCTCGATGATCCAGCAGATGTTGGCAATATGATCTCTGGTTCCTTTGCCTTTTCTAAAACCAGCTTGGACAACTGTAAGTTCATGGTTCATGTATTGTTGAAGCCTGCTTGGAGAATTTTGAGCACTACTTTGCTAGCATGTGAGATGAGTGCAATTGTGTGGTAGTTTGAACATTCTTTCACGTTGCCTTTATTAGGGATTGGGATAAAAACTGACATTTTACAGTCCTGTGGCCACTGCTGAGTTTTCCAAACTTGCTGGCATATTGAGTGCAGCACTTTCACAGCATCAGCTTTTAGGATTTGAAATAGTTCTACTGTAATTCCATCACCTGATGCTTCCTAAGGCTCGCTTGACTTCACATTCCAGGATGTCTGGCTCATGTGAATTATCACACCATTGTGATTATTTGGGTCACATTGATTTTTTTGTACAGTTCTGTGTATTCTTGCCACTTCTTATTAATATCGTCTTCTTTTGTTAGGTGCATACCATTTCTGTCCTTTATTGAGCCCATATTTGCATGAAATGTTCCCTCTAATTTTCTTGAAGAGAGCTCTAGTCTTTCCCATTCTATTGTTTTCCACTATTTCTTTGCACTGATCCCTCAGGAAGGCTTTTTTATCTCTCCTTGCTATTCTTTTGGAACTCTGCATTCAAATGGGTATATCTTTCCTTTTCTCCTTTGCTTTTCACTTCTCTTCTTTTCACAGCAATTTGTAAGGCCTCCTCAGACAGCCATTTTGCTTTTTTTGCATTTATTTTCCATGTATCCCCATTGATCCCTGTCTCCTGTACAATGTCATGAACCTCCATCCATAGTTCTTCAGGCACTCTGTCTATCAGATCTAGTCCTTTAAATCTATTTCTTCCATTGTATACTTCCATTGTATAATCATAAGGGATTTGATTTAGGTTGTACCTGAATGGTATGGTGATTTTCCCTACTTTCTTCAATTTAAGTCTGAATTTGGCAATAAGGTGTTCATGATCTGAGCCACAGTCAGCTCCCAGTCTTGTTTTTGCTGACTGTATAGAGCTTCTCCATCTTTGGCTGCAAAGAATATAATCAATCTGATTTCGGTGTTGGCCATCTGGTGATGTCCATGTGTAGAGTCTTCTCTTGTGTTTTTGGAAGAGGGTGTTTGCTATGACCAGTGCATTTTCCTGATAAAATTCTTTTAGCTTTTGCCCTGCTTCATTTTGTACTCCAAGGCCAAAGTTGCCTGTTACTCCAGGTTTTTCTTGACTTCCTACTTTTCCATTCCAGTCCCCTGTAATGAAAAGGACATCTTTTTTGGGTGTTAGTTCAAGAATGTCTTGTATGTCTTCATAGAACCATTCAACTTCAGGTTCTTCAGCATTCCTGGTCAGAGTATATACTTGGATTACCATGATATTGAATGGTTTATGTTGGAAATGAATAGAGGTCATTCTGTCATTTTTGAGATTGCATCCAAGTACTGCATTTCAGACTTTTGTTGACTATGTTGACTATTCCCTTTCTTCTAAGGGATTCTTGCCCACAGTAGTAGATATAATGGTCATCTGAGTCAAATTCACCCATTCCAGTCCATTTTAGTTTGCTGATTCTTAAAATGTCGACATTCACTCTTGCCATCTCCTGTTTGACCACTTCCAATTTGTCCTTGATTCGCGGACCTAACATTCTAGATTCCTATGCAATATTGCTCTGTACAGCATTGGACCTTGCTCCCATCACCGGTCCCATCTGCAACTGGATATTGTTCTTGCTTTGGCTCCATCTCTTCATTCTTTCTGGAGTTATTTCTGCACTGATCTTCAGTAGCATGTTGGGCACCTACTGACTTGGGGAATTCATCTTTCAGGGTCCTATCTTTTTGCCTTTTCATACTGTTCATGGGATTCTCAAGGCAAGAATACTGAGGTGGTTTGCCAGTCCCTTCTCCAGTGGACCACATTTTGTCGGAACTCTGCACCATGACCCATCTGTCTTAGGTGGCCCTACACAGCATGGCCTAATTTCATTGAGCTAGATAAGGCTGTGGTCCATGTGATTAGATTGATTATTTTTCTGTGATTGTGGTTTCAGTCTATCTGCCCTCTGATGCCCTCTCTAAGGGCCTACCATCTTACTGGAGTTACTCTTACCTTGGATGTGGGGTATCTCTTTATGGTTGCTCCAGCAAAGCGCAGCTGCTGCCCCTTACCTTGGACATGAGATATCTCCTCACAGCCTCCGCTACTGACCTTGGATGTGGGTATCTCCTCTTGGCTGCTTGCCTGGCTTTATATAAAAGTATTCCTGACTTGAACTGAATTTTGTTACCAAACAATTTTAATATCAGTTTTATCTCTTTTACTAGATAATTATAATGGGCCTTGCAGTTGGTGGCAATATATGAGTATCATGATACTTTAGTCATAAAAACATAATTTAAACATAATAGTCCTGTCCCAGGATTTAATGGCCTGGTTTCTTATTTCTCCATGGTAGATGTGTTCCTATTCCCTTTCTTATGTTTTGCTATATAAATTCTGAATGTTATTTCCTACTTTTAATACCTATATGGATATTATAGGATTACTTTCAAATGACAAATGCATTTTTATCATTTCTGAATATAATTGAAAAATAGATTTATTTTCATCATTATCATGTTCATCTATTTCCACAATTGACAGAACAAACAACTAGTACCATAAAATTTATCTGGTATGAAGCACTAAATTTATAATGAGGTTTGTAATTATCACTTAACATATAGCTGAATGCAATATTTAGAAATTTTGGCTACTATGAATGGTCATTAACATTGTTTAGTAGTGTCCTAGTCTTTGCTATCCCATGGACTCTAGCCCTCCAGGTTCCTCTGTCCATGAGATTTCCTAGGCAAAGATACTGGAATGGGTTGCCATTTCCTTTTCCAGCGGATCTTCCTGACCCAAGGACTGAACACGTCTCCTGCACTGGCAGACAGATTCTTTACTGCTGAGGCAACAGAGAAGCCTGTCATGAATGGTAGATCAGTTAAAATAAAATTATTGTTCAGTCCCTAAGCTGTGTCTGACTCTTTGCAACTCCTTTACCTACAGCATGCCAGGCTTCCCTGTCTTTCACTGTTTCTGGGAGTTTGCTCAGATTTATGTTCATTGAGTAGGTGGTGCTATCTAACTATCTCTTCAAAATAAAATAATATTAAAAATATTTAAAAATCTGGTAGTAATGTGCTGAAACATTTAATTTATAAATACCAAATACTCAGACTCTGTATTTAAGCTCATTTACTATCAAATAATCAAGTCCATATGTGTTCAACTTGTTGCTAGGTTTTTCTTTTGTAACTATGTTTTACAGAATCTGCCCAAATGTAGGAGACCTGGTATCAATTTCTATGTTGGGAAGATCCTCTGGATTGGAAATGGCAACCTGCTCTAGTACTCTTGCCTGGAGAATCCCATGGACAGAAGAGTTTGATTGGCTATGGTCCAAGGGGTCACAAAGAGTCAAACATGACTAACTAACCCTTTCACTTAAAGATGAAGCTTAAAATTAAAAAGGAATACTATAAAAGCACTTCTTTGATGTTGTTATGAGATAATTGGATTGTTAGCAAGACCTGCTAATGATGGAAAAATACCCATGAGTTCCAATTAGCCACATGTAAGAAACTTCATAGACTTTGCCCACAAATAGGATATATCATAGTGCTTTTAAGACTTATACAATGTATAATCAAGAGACAATGAGTTAGTTGAAATTTTTAATCTTATGACTTGACTTCTTTCCTGGGGAACGAACAGCTGCCTGGGGCCTGGTTCATGGCGCTAGGTCAGACATTTTCATAGGTGAGATTATTTTTTGAAATCACATAATCATATATTCTCAGGTATAAATGTATGTTCCAAATCATATAATCACTCCTCATCCAAATTTACCTGAGGTTTAAGATCTTCTTAAGCATAAAAACATCAAGAAATGTAGAATTGACTACAGTACTAAGCAATTTAGAAGTAAAATATTATAGAATCTTTTTTCTTATTGATATGTATTTAAATTAGTTTAGCTTATAATATAATTAGCTACAATGAATAAGTTAGAATAACTATACAATTAAAATATGCACCAAAAATTTTCCTCACTTAATATTACAACTGATAATTTTTTCATGGTATTGCACAATTTTAAAAGCATCTCTTTTAAAAACTAAATATTATTCAAAAGGATGCACTATATTTTATTTATCCTTTCCTCCACTGTGGAACATTCCACACCCTTTCTAAATTTTCCGCAGCTGTTAGTGATTGTGTTGAACATATTTGTGCATAATGATGTTTCTCTGAAACTATTTTACATTAACCTTTATTCTTAGAAAAAGTATTATGGAGCCAAAGAAAAATTTAAGAAGTAATTTATTTTGTTTCATAGCTGTTTATAAAGCATTTCTATGAATTGTGTCTAATTCTTACTTTGTTTACACTACCTCTTCTTTGATCTGCTGGGAGATCCCACTAAAGGAGGAGGAAGTTCAGTGAAGCTGCTGCGTTGTGTTCCCACATATGCACACAATTTTCATCTTGGAAAATTAAGAAAAAATAGTTCATATCTCTTTATTCTTGAAAAGACATGCTGTATGGAATATGTTTAATTATACTTATTTCTCTTCTCTTTGGCAAATTGATCACCCCAAATTGTATTAGTAACACATCCTGTAACCAGGAATGATGGGAGATGGATGCTGTGGGGAGACAGGAGAAGGCATGAGAATGCGTGGAGCAGAAACAAAGGAGTGGGAAGGCCATGCAGGTCATGGAGAGATGTGCTGCCACTCTGATGATACAATTTCAGGAATTAAGTTCATTCAATAGCATCACTTTTCAGGATCTTATGTGAGCAACATTCATTAATGTGCTCAGCAGGGGGTCAATAAATATTTGTTTGATGAAGGAATCTGTAGTAGGAGTTAATAGTAAGTAATGGATTTTATACATGTTTTGATAGTTGGTGTATTGATATATATGTTTATACATATAGTGTATTAGGTAATGCTCTAATTTATCTAGCAGAATATTTCTTTCTGTTCTTCTTGTTAAATTTTTATTGTTAGAGCTTTGAAAATAAGGATTTCCTATGCTTGATAAATCCTTGTGTATTGAACATCTATGAAAGTGTTTATGTTTTAATCCAAGTCTTCTATAGCTATAAATTTATATAATATGATCATGCTAAATTGTATGTGGAGCAGAATTTTGAAGAATTAAAAAAAATCAATAAACAAACACACCATCTTGAAAGAAAAATGACCCAATATGTGTACTTTCTTAGAAGCAATTAAATACTTTCATGCTTACTCTAAGGAGTGTGTCAGAAACTGTTATACTGGAGTGTAGCTTCCTTTAAAATGTTTATCTATTTCTTATAAAGTAGAGAGATTACAGATAAACAGAGCTGAAGGACAAGAGCACTTGAATTCCTGCTGAATTTATGGTTTGGGGAAGCAGACATATGCTTACCCTTAGAGAATGGCATTCAATACCAGCTCTTACTCATCACCCATTAGGTTTCAGGCACTGCAGACATGCCAGGCACTCTGGTAAGTGATGAATAGCTTATGTGTCCTGGTAGGTACACGGGTGCATGCATTTCCAAGGACTTATACACATCTCACTAAATTCACTCCATGTGATAGATATTTCTTGACCATATTTTTTTCTTTCCACAGTTTGACCTGAGGGTTGGAATATAAATTCTCATGGAAGAGGGAATAACTCTTGCCTGTGTATAGCACTTCTCAGCTTTTAAGAAACCTCTGAAAATTGCAATTTGTTACCTCACAGACACAAAGTAGGGCTTGGGAAGCATGGAGCACTGTGGTGACTTAGTCCAATGGAGTTGGAACCAGTAGGGGAATCCAAATCTCATTTAGACAGCCTCTACATGTCCCATGTAGACGGTGTTTTCTTGGCAAATTACACAACAAATACGGCCCTACTGATGTTTTACAGGTGACAGGTACTAGATGTCTGAAGAGATGCAAAATACTGTGGTGAAAATGAGAAAGACCTGACTCGAGTACAGGGCAAAAGTTCCAGGGGTATGTTGCACGGTGACTATTTTGTTCTAAGCAAGTCAGATCGCAAGCCTTTCATGATTAATGAGTATCATTCTTTACCCCAGGAAGCTGCTGCTTACCGAATGGATGTCCTCAGGCCTCCCAACAATGTGACGGAATTTGTTCTCCTGGGACTCACACGGAATCCACACGTGCAGAAAATACTCTTCATTGTCTTTCTGTTCATTTTCCTCTTCACTGTGCTGGCCAACCTGCTCATTGTCATCACCATCTCCCTCAGCCCCACGCTTTCTGCTCCCATGTACTTCCTTCTCACTTACTTGGCCTTATTAGATGCCTCCTTCACATCTGTTACCACCCCCAAACTGATTGTTGACCTACTTCATCAAAGAGGAATCATCTCATGGCGAGGCTGCCTGACTCAGATCTTTTCGGAGCACTTCCTGGCAGCATCAGAGGTCATCGTCCTCACTGTCATGGCCTATGACCGCTACGTGGCCATCTGCAAGCCTCTGCACTACACGACCATCATGCGACAGGGGCTCTGCCAGCTCCTGGTGGTGGTGGCCTGGATCGGGGGGATCCTGCATGCCACCGTGCAGATTCTTTTCACCATGGACTTGACCTTCTGCGGTCCCAATGTCATTGACCACTTCATGTGTGATTTCTTCTCACTGTTGGAACTTGCCTGCAGCAACACCTACATACCTGGAATGGTGGTGGCAGCCAACAGTGGGGGCATGTGCTTGCTTATTTTTTCCATGCTGCTCATCTCCTATACAGTTATCCTGAGCTCTCTGAAATCCCACGGCTCTGAAGGACGACGCAGAGCCCTCTCCACATGTGGCGCCCACTTTACAGTAGTGGTGCTCTTTTTTCTGCCTTGTGTGTTCACCTACACACGTCCTGTGGCCGCTTACCCTGTGGACAAGTGGGTGACTATGTTCTCTGCAATCCTCACTCCCATGTTAAATCCTATCATTTACACAGTGAGAAACGTGGAGGTGAAAAAAGCCATGAGGAATCTGTTGAAGAGAAGAGTAGTTTAGGTTGTTCAGAATGCCAATAAAGTGATGATTTATATACACAGGGGTGATTAAGTGCAAATACTCAGTTGCTAAGTCATGCCAGACTCTTTGCAACCCCATAGACTGTCACCAGCCAGACTCCTCTGTCCATGGGATTTCCCAGGTAAGAATACTGGAGAGTGTTGCCATTTCCTTCACCAGAGGGTCTGTGCAACCCGGGGATCAAACCAAACTTGCCTGTTATTCTGAACATCTCCTGACTTTCTACTTTTGCATTCCAATCCCCTATAATAAAAAGGAGATCTTTTTTTGGTATTAGATCTAGAAGCTCTTGTAGGTCTTCCCAGAACCAATCAACTTCAAGTTCTTCAGCTTCAGCAGTTGGGACATAAACTTGCACTACACTGATGTCAAATGGTTTGCCTTGGAAGCAAACTGAGATGATTCTGTTGTTTTAGAGACTGCCCAAATACTGCATTTCTTACTCTTTTTTCTAACTCTGGGGCTACTCCATTTCTTCTAAGGGATTCTTCTCCACAGTAGTAGACATAATGGTCATCTCAATTAAATTCAAGTCCCTTTTAGTTCATTGATTTCTAAGATGTCTGTGTTCAATGTTGCCATCTCCTGCTTGACCACATCCAATTAACCTTGAACCCTGGACCTAACATTTAAGGTTTCTATGTGATATTTTTCCTTACAGCATCAGACTTTGCTACCAGAAGCATCCACAATTGAGTGTCATTTTTGCTTTGGCCCAGCCACTTCATTCTTCCTGAAGCTATTAGTAACTGCCCTCCGTGCTTCCCCGGTAGCATGTTAGATCCCTTCTGACCGGGGGGTGCTCATCTTCTAGTGTCATATCTTTTTGCCTTTTCATACCGTTCATGGGGTTCCCCTGGTAGGTTGCCATTTCTTCCTCCAGTGGACCATATTTTGTCAGAACTCTTCACTATGATCCATCCATCTTGGGTGGCCCTGCATGGCATGGCTTATAGCTGGCTTACAGCTGGCTTATAGCCTGCTTATAGCCTGCTTATAGCCGGCTTACAGCTTCACTGAGTTGTGCAGACTGCTTTGTCAAGACAAGGTTGTGATCCACGAAGGGACTGAATAAGACTATAACTACTTTATTAAATTGTCACTATCTCTGTTGTAAAATCTATTATATGAATATAATACTCATGTAAGAAGAAACTTTCATATATTACCCTGTTTATTAATTACAGTATCCTCAGCCATAGCATATTTAGTGTATTAAAATAGGTAGCACTATGCAATTTAATAATTGGATAAATATTTAAACACTATATCTGAATTGGTGGTAAATTTTTATATATAGACTGAACATCAAGGCAGAGTATATTGAATACTAAATAAAAAGAGAGAAAAACTTGCAATGACAAGTGGAAAAATACATGATAACAGCTGGTCTGGTGCTTTGTTCTTAACTGTAAATGGTCTGAAAATAGTTACAAAATATTTTTTCTTCTATCACTGTCACATCTTCAGTTCAGTTCAGTCGCTTAGTTGTGTTCAACTCTTTGTGACCCCATGGACTGCAGCACTCCAGGCTTCCCTGTCCAACACCAACTCCCAGAGACTGCTCAGATTCATGGCCATTGAGTTGGTGATGCCATCCAACCATCTCATCACACCTTGCAGACCTTAATCAGTGATATGGTTTAGTAGTGTTTCTACACAGAGGATGAGATGGTTGGATTCCATCACGGACTCAATGGACATGAGTCTGAGCAAGTTCTGGGAGACAGTGAAGGACAGGGAAGCCTGGCATGCTGCAGTCCATGGGCTCACAAAGAGTTGGACACGACTGAGAGACTGAACTAGACTGAACTGAAGCTGGAGATTATTGAGGGAGACATTGCATGCACAGCTCACAAAGAGTTGGGCACGACTGAGCGACTGAACAACAACATAATTTTTAAATTTAGTGGAAAAATCCCAGTGTACTTAATTGAGCAAGAATCAGTTTTGGACAGATTCCAATGATATGTGTAGCTAGAAATGGATAAAATATACAGTGATCTTCATCTCTATTGGGACAAAAAGATGATACCCTTTTAAGAAATGTTATAAAATTTGGGGGAGATCCTTCATTAGCCTTAAAGCAATGCATAAAAGAAAGAAAATAAAACACAATAATGGCTCCCAAAATTTCAAGTCATCTAGTCTGGTCACACCAACATGACAGAATGAGAAGAACTAGGCAACTGAATGGTATTTTCTATTTTGGAGTTAATAGGAAAAGCAGTTACTAAAATAAATTTCCCTAGGGAGTAATCTTCAGTGTAAATAATAACAGTTTTCTGAATAATCAGAGACTCCATGGAGAAAATGGAGACACAGTTAAATGGAATAAAATATTTCTACAAATAATAATGCAGTCTCTCACACTATCTTGTCATCATGGATGAAAGATGAATTTAGAGTAACTTAAAAAGTCTTCAGTCACACAGAAGCCTCCACATCACATCACATCAAGCCTCCAAATGGCGACAAAAACACCTAATATTGGGAACTGGGCTTCACAACTGTGCAACTTTATTATGTAAGACATTAAATTATTCTGAAATAAATAAAGCTTTGATTCCAATTCTGGTTTTATCATTTAACATGTTTGACTTTTGGGAAATTAATGAGATGGGGTAAGCCTCAGGTTCTTTGAATAAAAAAATGGAGATTTCTGTCTTATTAGAGTAAATGTTGAAAGTGATACATTAGACTGTAGCACAGGAAAGATACAATCAGAACAAGATTGAAAGAGAATCAATAGTTTCAGCCCCTTCAGGATAACAAACGGTTAGAAGTGGAACAAAGGTCGACCTAGCTCTCAGGAGGCTGCTGCAGAGGCCAGGATGGAGCTGGGGCAGGAATGATCAAATCAGGGATACCTTCTGAAAGTAGAGACAACTCAATTTGCCAAAGGCATGAGTGAGTCATAGGAAATCAATCAGGGAGTGAAGAACACTGAGATTTATTGTCTGAGCAATGGCATTGAAGTGGGTACCACTTAACAAGATAGGGTACAGTTTTACATTGTGGAAATTTTAAATTATGTATTATATATACTAAATTGATATTCAAATGCAGATGCCCAAAATTGGAGATATGGCATGCAAAACTTTGAAAATAAGGGTAGATGTCAGAGCTAGAGATGCAGCATTTGATAACATCAGCATTCATAGGTCAGGAAATGGGAACATCCAAGTAAAGAGCCCCTGAAAGACATCTCAGTGATTTCTTGTACAAGCCAAGTCAATGATCTTCTATTCACAGTTTGACCTATTCATGCTTGATGTGTAAATTCCTTTGTGCTTCAATAATTTTGCCTTTGTGACTTCATGATGGTACATATTTCCATATAATTCCCTTTCCATCTTTATTTGTTCTATCACTGTTTCTTTAAATCTGAACTAAATTCTTTAATTTCTGTTTGATGGATATATTCCTACCCTGTAACCCTTAGTATTTTGCCAATATTTTTATAATAGCTGTTTTTCCATTAGGCTGTTCTCTTTTGGTTCTTGTATATTCACCTATACACGTCCTGTGGCCATTTACCCTGTGGACAAGTGGGTGACTATGTTCTTTGCAATCCTCTGTCCCATGTTAAATCCTATCATTTACACAGTGAGCAACACAGAAGTGAAAAAAGCTGTGAGGAATCCGTTGAAGAGGAGACTCACTTAGGATATTCAGGATGCCAGGAAAGTGATTATTTGTATACATAGGAAGGGTTACACCTGTTTTAGATTGTGAAAAAAAGTTAATAAATTTTGCAGATCACTGATGAAAAAGAAAGACCTATAAAATAATATTTGTTGAATATTTAGTAACAGATTGGTATTTATTTGGCATTTTGATAACTTTTAAATTGCCTTGTTAAGGCTTCAATATTCACATTCATAGTTTCAGAATACTTAATTTAATTGAAACAACAACAATAAACTCCTAGTTCAATAATTGTAGAGTATATTAGTCTCCAGTGTTTTATTGCTGCTTTTCCAAATTCTCACATATGTTACATGTATAAAATTGATTTTTCCGTAGGATGTTCATGTTAGAATCCATGTTATTTTCTTAGGCTATCATAAATCCAGTAAATGAAAATTTTTGATAGATATACGGGAAAGGGACAGATGAGGAATGAAAAATTCAATGTGATTTTTTTTCTGTAAATTTATGAAATTCAACAAAAGAAACAACCACAAAAGGAGGAAACAATAATTCCCAATCTAATTCTTTTATTAGCACAAAAACTAATCCAGAATTTTGAAATTACTCTTCATTTGCTCTGAAATATCTTTAAATATCTTTATGGTTCACATTTTTCTTGAAGATAAGGGAAATATTTTCTTTTTCTGTACCAAGAATTGAGCCATTTGAAACTGGGGTAAGGGGTTCAGTTCAGCTCAGTCACTCAGTCGCGTCCGACTCTTAGTGATCCCAAGGACTTCCAAGGACTCAAGCGATACCAGGCCTCCCTGTCCATCACCAACTCCTGGAGTTTACCGTAACTGATGTCCATTGAGTCAGTGATGCCATCCAACCATCTCATCCTCTGTCATCCCCTCTCCTCCAGCCTTCAATCTTTCCCAGCATCAGGGTCTTTTAAAATGAGTCGGCTCTTCCCATCAGGTGGCCAAAGTATTAGAGTTTCAGCTTCAACATCAGTCCTTCTAATGAACACCCAGGACTGACTTCCTTAGGATGGACAGGTTGGATCTCCTTGCAGTCCAAGGGACTCTCAAGGCTCTTCTCCAACACCACAGTTCAAAAGCATCAATTCTTTGGCACTGGGTTTTCTTTATAGTCCAACTCTCACATCCATACATGACCACTGGGAAAACCATAGCCTTGACTAGAGAGACATTTGTTGACAAGGTAATATCTATGCTTTTTAATATGCTATTTAAGTTAGTCATAACTTTTCTCCCAAGGAGTAAGCATTTTTTCATTTCGTGGCTGCAGTCATGATCTGTAATGATTTTGGAGCCCACAAAAATAGTCTGACACTGTTTCCACTGTTTCTCTATCTATTTGCCATGAAGTGATGGGACCAGATGCCATGATCTTAGTTTACTGAATGTTGAGTTTTAAGCCAACTTTTTCACTCTCCTCTTTCACTTTCATCAAGAGGCTTTTAGCTCTTCTTCACTTTCTGCCATAAGGGTGGTGTCCTCTGCATATCTGAGGTGATTGCTATTTCTCCCGGCAATCTTGATTCCAGCTTGTGCTTTCTCCAGCCCAGTGTTTTCTCATGATGTACTCTGCATATAAGTAAAATAAGCAAGGTGACAATATACAGCCTGGACATACACCTTTTCCTATTTGGAACCAGTCTGTTGTTCCATGTCCAGTTCTAATTGTTGCTTCTTGACCTGCATACAGACTTCTCAAGAGGCAGGTCAGATGGTCTGGTATTTCCATCTCTCTCACAATTGTCCAGTTTATTGTGATCCACACAGTCAAAGGCTTTGGCATAGTCAATAAAGCAGAAATAGATGTTTTCTGGAACTCTCTTGATTTTTGATGATTCAGCAGATGTTGGCAATTTGATCTCTGGTTCCTCTGCCTTTTCTAAACTAGCTTTAACATCAGGAAGTTCATGGTTCAAGTATTGCTGAAGTCTGGCTTGGAGAATTTTGAGCATTACTTTACTAGCATGTGAAATGAGTGCAATTGTGTGGTAGTTTGAATATTCTTTGGCATTGCCTTTCTTTGGGATTGGAATGAAAACTGACGTTTTCCAGTCCTGTGGCCACTGCTGAGTTTTCCAAATTGGCTGGCATATTGAGTGCAGCACTTTCACAGCATCATCTTTAAAGATTTGAAATAGCTCAACTCGAATTCCATCACTCCCACTAGCTTTGTTTGTATTGCTGCTTCCTAAGGCCCACTTGACTTCACATTCCAGGATGTCTGGCTCTAGTTGAGTGTTCACACCATCATGGTTATCTGAGTCATGAATATCGTTTTTTTTTTGGGGGGGGGGGTAAACGCTTTTTATTAAATTTCAACAAGAGGTATATGTTTAGGTTCTAAAGGTATTGCTCTGTAGGTCTGATAAATTTATTTACATCACATGATCATTTCATTATCCATCAGACACATTCACCTCAGTTTATCCATGTCCTAAGCTGGTAGTTTCATTTTTATTATCCCCATTTTACAGAGAACAAATTGAAGCCAAGAGATATTCACTTCCTTCACATCACATGTTTCCCTCGTTAGTGTGTCAGGAACTATTCCAGTGGAATCCAGCTTCCTTTCAAAAGTTTCAGCAATGAACTTCCAATTCAGGTCTTTCAAACTCAGTCTCACTTATTTTCAAATGAAACATTGCTGTCTGTTTTATGTTTAGGCCTATGGATGAGGAAAATGTCTGCAGTCTTAATGATTTACTTTGTTGCTTAGTTGTGTCTGGCTCTTTGAGACCCCATGGATTGTCCATGGAACTCTCCAGGCCAGAATACTGGAGTGAGTAGCCTTTCCCATCTCCAGGGGATCTTCCCAACTCAGGGATCAAACCCAGGTCTCCTGCATTGCAGGCAGATTCTTTACCAGCTGAACCACAAGAGAAGCCCAAGAATACTGGAGTGGGTTGCCTATCCCTTCTCCAGGGGATCTTCCTGACCCAGGAATTGAATGGAGGCCTCCTGCATTGCAGGCAGATTCTTTACCAACATAAAGAAAGCCCATGTTCTTCAAGAAGATAGTGTTAAATCTGTCGCAGCCTCTTCTCACATGTAGCAATATATTTCAGCATTACAATTTTCTCTCTTTCTCTCTCTCTCTCTTTTTTCCCCTCATTTTGGCATATTTGGCTATGCCAACTCACTTTTACAAAAGGCCAATGTTAGTATGGTAATAGATTTGTTTCTTTCTCAGAAAAGCAAAAATCTTCTTCTATTTCTTTCCATTAGTGAAATCGAGTACTAATGTTAGTCTTCAGTGACCCAAAGGACTGTAGCTTGCCAGGCTCCTCTGTCATTGGGATTCACCAGGGAAGAATACTGGACTGGGTTGCTTTGCCCTCCTCCAGGGGATCTGCTCAACCCAGGAATCTAGCTGGTTCACCTGGGAAGCCCTTTAAGCTGTGAAAATGATCAAGTTTACAATTAATAATGATAATTAAGCATTTCAAGAGTCTAGACTTAAATAATATGTGGTTCATTTTTTCTTGTGACTGTTAGAAATTAGCTGAGCATAATTCAGGTGTAAGAATGGGGAAACTCCTGAATAAATATTGCTTCTACTCTAAGACTAAAGGGAGGATCTGAGGAGGAAAACTGAGGCCAATGGTTGGGTCTTAGGGGCTATATGAAGGGCTTGCTGGAAGGGTGAGATATTTAATGAGGTGTATATTATAAATTGTCAACAGAAAACTTAAAAGATTTCAGAGCTGAAGATGGGAATATAAGGCCATCTGGCTTTGTCAGTTGGAGACTTGCTGGCTTATGAGTAAGTTTAAGGCATATTAAGATGTCCCATCATACTCATCATCAAGAATGTCTCTTGAAGACTAACAGCCACCTAATTATTTCAAATTAAAAAAAAATAAAACATATAAGGATGCAAGTGTGTTTCCTTAATATTAATGAGATTAAATGTGCGGATCTTTATGTAAGGATCAGTTCAGTTTAGTTCGGTCACTCAGTCGTGTCCAACTCTTTGCGACCCCATGAATCGCAGCACGCCAGGCCTCCCTGTCCATCACCAACTCCTGGAGTTCACCCAGACTCACATCCATTGAGTCAGTGACGCCATCCAGCCATCTCATCCTCGGTCGTTCCCTTCTCCTCCTGCCCCCCATCCCTCCCAGCATCAAAGTCTTTTCCAATGAGTCAACACTTCGCATGAGGTGGCCAAAGTACTGGAGTTTCAACTTTAGCATCATTCCTTCCAAAGAAATCCCAGAGCTGATCTCCTTCAGAATGGACTGGTTGGATCTCCTTGCAGTCCAAGGGACCCTCAAGAGTCTTCTCCAATGCCACAGTTCAAAAGCATCAATTCTTTGGCGTTCAGCCTTCTTCACAGTCCAACTCTCACATCCATACATGACCACAGGAAAAACCATGGCCTTGACTAGACGGACCTTAGTCAGCAAAGTAATGTCTCTGCTTTTGAATATGCCATCTAGGTTGGTCATAACTTTTCTTCCAAAGAGTAAGCATCTTTTGATTTCATGGCTGCAGTCACCATCTGCAGTGATTTTGGAGCCCCCCAAAATAAAGTTTGACACTGTTTCCAGTTTCCTCATCTATTTCCCATGAAGTGATGGGACCGGATGCATTGATCTTCGTTTTCTGAGTGTTGAACCATAAGCCAACTTTTTCACTCTCCTCTTTCACTTTCATCAGGAGGCTTTTTAGCTCCTCTTCACTCTGACATAAGGGTGGGGTCCTCTGCATATCTGAGGTGATTGATATTTGTCCCGGCAATCTTGATTCCTGCCTGTGCTTCTTCCAGTCCAGCGTTTCTCATGATGTACTCTGCATAGAAGTTAACTAAGCAGGGTGACAATATACAGCCTTGACACACTCCTTTTCCTATTTGGAACCAGTCTGTTGTTCCATGTCCAGTTCTAACTGTTGCTTCCTGACCTGCATACAGATTTCTCAAGAGGCAGGTCAGATGGTCTGGTACTCCCATCTCTCTCAGAATATTTCACAGTTTATTGTGATCCAAACAAAGGCTTTGGCATAGTCAATAAAGCAGAAATAGATGTTTTTCTGGAACTCTTTTGCTTTTTCCATGATCCAGCAGATGTTGGCAGTTTGATCTCTGGTTCCTCTGCCTTTTCTAAAACCAGCTTGAACATTACGGAGTTCATGGTTCACGTATTGCTGAAGCCTGGCTTGGAGAATTTTGAGCATTACTTTACTAGCATGTGAGATAAGTGCAATTGTGTGGTAGTTTGAGCATTCTTTGACATTGCCTTTCTTTGGGATTGGAATGAAAACTGACCTTTTCCAGTCCTGTGGCCACTGCTGAGTTTTCCAAATTTGCTGACATATTGTGTGCAGTACTTTCACAGCATCATCTTTCAGAATTTGAAATAGCTCAACTGGAATTCCATCACGTCCACTAGCTGTGTTCATAGTGATGCTTTCTAAGGCCCACTTGACTTCACATTCCAAGATGTCTGGCTCTAGATGAGCGATCACACCAGTGATCTGAGCCACAGTCAGTTCCCGGTCTTGTTTTTGCTGACTGTATAGAGCTTCTCCATCTTTGGCTGCAGAGAATATAATCAATCTGATTTCAGTGTTGACCATCTGGTGATGTCCATGTGTAGAGTCTTCTCTTGTGTTGTTGGAAGAGGGTGTTTGCTATGACCAGTGCATTTTCTTGGCAAAACTCTATTAGTATTTGACCTGCTTCATTCTGTGTTCCAAGGCCAAATTTGCCTGTTACTCCAGGTGTTTCTTGGCTTCCTACTTTTGCATTCCAGTCCCCTATAATGAAAAGGACATCTTTTTTGGGTGTTAATTCTACAAGGTCTTGTAGGTCTTCATAGAACCGTTCAAATTCAGCTTCTTCAGCATTACTGGTTGGGGCATAGACTTGGATTACGATGATATTGAATGGCTTGCCTTGGAGACGAACAGAGATCATTCTGTCTTTTTTGAGATTGCATCCAAGTACTGCATTTCAGACTCTTCCTGACCATGATTTTACTCCATTTCTTCTGAGGGAATTCCTGCCCACAGTGGTAGATATAATTGTCATCTGAGTTAAATTCACCCATTCCAGTCCATTTTAGTTTGCTGATTCCTAGAATGTCGACGTTCATTCTTGCCATCTCTTGTTTGACCACTTCCAATTTGCCTTGATTCATGGACCTGACATTCCAGGTTCCTATGCAACATTGCTCTTTACAGCATTGGACTTCGTTTCTATCACCAGTCACATCCATAGCTGGGTATTGTTTTTGCTTTGGCTCCATCCCTTCATTCTTTCTAGAGTTATTTCTCCACCGATCTCCTGTAGCATATTGGACGCCTACTGACCTGGGGAGTTCCTCTTTCAGTATCCTATTATTTTGCCTTTTCATACTGTTCATGGAGTTCTCAAGGTAAGAATACTGAAGTGGTTTTCTATTCCCTTCTCCAGTGGACCACATTCTGTCAGACCTCTCCACCATGACCCACCCGTCTTGGGTTGCCCTGCAGGCATGGCTTAGTTTGAGTTAGACAAGGCTGCGGTCCTAGTGTGATTTGATTAACTAGTTTTCTGTATGGTTTCAGTGTGTCTGCCCTCTGATGCCCTCTTGCAACACTTACCATCTTACTTGGGTTTCTCTTACCTTGGGCTTGGGGTATCTCTTGGCAGCTGCTCCAGCAAAGCGCAACTGCTGCTCCTTACCTTGGATGAAGGGTATCTCCTCACCACCACTCTTCCTGACCTTCAACGTGGGATAGCTCCTCTAGGCCCTCCTACACCACCGCAGCCACCGCTCCTTGGACGTGGGTTGATCTTCCCAGCCACCGCCCCTGGCCTTGGGCATGGGGTGGCTCCCCCCGGCCCCCAACCCTGGCCTCGTAGGCCAGGTGGCTCCTCCAGACCGTTGCCCCTGACCTCAGACATGAGGTGGCCCCCCATCACCCGTTCCTGCACCGTTGCAGCCTGGCACTCTCGGCCTCTGCCCCTGACCTTGGACGTGGGGTAGCTCCTCTTGGCCACGCTGAGGGCGCTGGCCGTGGCAGCCCTTATATAAGGATATATTATTTTAATCTAGACTTTAGTGAAATTATTAGGCATTAAGTGAGGAAAGTGAGTTCTCTATTGTTAGGGCCAACTATAAGGTTTATCTCTTCCTTCCCCTTCTTGTTTTCCTGATGAAACCTATCAGATATAGTGAAACTGTCTATCTATATACAGTCTAGTGAAAAGGTTTGATTTAGAGTTTGAAGCTTTCATACCAACATGCTAGAATAGAAAAGTGAATATTTAAGTGAGCTTTGTTTTTTTTTTTAATAACCAGTAATTGAAGAAGACTCTCCCCCTGCAGTGTGGAAACATTGAAGTACTTGCTGTATTGAATCTGAAGTCATGCCTGAGCTTTTAAACTTTGAATTAATTAGCAGTAACAATTTTAACTTATATTCAAACATTTATTGACAGCTAATTTAAGATTTACCTTAATAATAGACTATTTTGAGTAAAATTAATAAACCCGGTACATGAAGACTAGCACCACTTACACAAGAGGTGCAGATTTGATCACTAGGTCAGGAATATCCCCTGGAGAAGGGAACGGCAACACATTCCAATATTCTTGCCTGGGAAATCCCATGGACATAGGAGGCTGGTGGGCTACAGTCCATGAGTTCACAAAGAGTCGGACACGACTGAGCAACTGACACAGCTACAAGGCATACATTTTCATAGGTTCTCTAAATAATTTAAGCAACAATGTACTTAAGGAGGACTTTACTGCATTTCATAGAAAAAGATATGACTCAGTGAAGGTAAGCCACATATCGAGTCTTTTAGACTTTGTTTCCTTCCTCCCTTCTCACCTGTCAACAGCAGTCTTCGATCTCATGGTGTGAAAATATTGGAACCAGATATGACCTTTTGCCATGCTGTGGATACTGCCCGATCCCTTTTGGTGGGGCAAGGATGCTGTCTTCTCTCAGCCCTCCCTTGAGCTTCATTCCTTGGGTGATGTGAACTTTCTTGATTCCACTTTTGTTAGAGAAAAGCCACCTGCTGATCTCATCTTTGAAAATACATTACCCTTCATGGGCATCGTGAAAAGTGAAACACAATGGGCTAAAGAAATGAAATTCAATAGTTGAATTTCAAAGAAAGTGGCACTTGGGTGAAAGATATTTGGAGGGAAAAAATAGCTTAATCATTGAGGAGACTGATACTGAGTTTGGGCATGAGGGCAGCACCTTGAAGAGCTAAATAGGGATCATTTTTATAGGGCTTTTCCCTTTGTTATCCCACAGTGTTACCATTTTTACTGGAAAAATGGCTTCATGGTCAATTCAGTTTAAGAATGTTAGACATTTAATTCATTCAGAAAATATTGTTCGGTCTACAGTGAAAACCAAACAAAAAAAAGCTGTGGGATTTAGGTATATGACATTTAATAGTACAAATAGGGTTGTATTTGTGTGGAACTAATTCCAGTGGTGAATAAGTAAGTAATAAGCAAGTAAACAAATGAAAAATAAAATTTTGTTAGTAATGGGTAACATGAAGAATATTTTATGAGAGAGTGATGTAGGAAAGAAAATTTAGATATAGATTTGTGTAGCTGTTTGAAGCACAGCTAAAATTTCAGTTTACTCAGAGTTTAAATAAACATACTATCCTCCTTCTATTTTCAAAAATAAGCAAGTTATTTAAAAACATGCATTTGAAATGAGGGTAATAGCTTTCCCAAGTAAGTAAAAATGGTTTCTTGGGAGATGAACATTTTTTACTATTTTTATATATAACGCACAAACATACATACATCATATAAAAAGTAGTATTCAAATGCAATCAATAGTATTCAAATGCAAATTTGTGGCATTCCAATTTCAGAAGAGGAAGCGATTAAGGAAATGAAACATCCAACAAAATACCTTTTGGGGGGCAATATTGAAAAAGAGGATTGTGCTGAGTTGCCCTGTGCTGTGTGCTGTGCTTAGTCGCTCAGCCATGTCCAACTCTTTGCAACCCCATGGGCTGTCACCCGCCAGGCTCCTCTGTCCATGGGGATTCTCCAGGCAGGAATACTGGAGTGGGTTGTCATGCCATCCTCCAGGGGGTCTTCCCAATCCAGGGATGGAACTCGGGTCTCCTGCATTGCAGGCAGATCTGGGAAGTTCAAGTTGCCCTATCTCATGTCTATATTGTTAGATGAGAGCATGGAGTAACCTTAGAATGTTAGGAAAGTTAATCCAAGCACAGAGGTAGGCCTATCATCTGACCTTCAGTAAAACTGAGATTCTTACTTCTCTGGAGACTTCTGTATGTTTATTGGACTAGTTATAGTCTGTGAAGTGTGTTGCAAATGTGGGATACTGATTTTTTAAAAATTATTAATAGTAGAAAAAAAATAATGGTCCTAACCCCCAAATATTTTTAAATTTTTAATATGTTATTTGAGAATACCAATTTTTAAGGAATGTGAAAGAATTTAGTCTTTCTTTTTTCTTGCTGAGGAGCATTTGTAAATGCTTTATAATGGCAGTTAGATGTGATACTATTTTAATAGCAGTCTTAAAAGGTACAGAGAGAAAAACACCAATACAGTATGCTAACACATATATATGGAATTTAGAAAGATGGTGATGATAAAGTCTGAGGAGTACCCTGGGTCCAAGGCCAGAGGCAGCCCCCAAGAGGAGCCACACTGCACCCGAGGCCAAAGGCGGTGGCTGGGAGGGGCAACCCCATGCCCCAATCCAGGGGTGGTGGCTGGGAGGATCAACCCCACCTCCAAGGAGCAGTGGCTGCCTGGGCTCAGGAGGGCCTAGAGGAGCCATCCCACGTTGAAGGTCAGGAAGAGTGGTGGTGAGGAGACAACCCTCACCCAAGGTAAGGAGCAGCGGTTGTGCTTTGCTGGAGCAGCTGTGAAGAGATACCCCACGGCCAAGGTAAGAGAAACCCAAGTAAGATGGTAGGTGTTGCAAGAGGGCATCAGAGGGCAGACACACTGAAACCATACTCACAGAAAACTAGTCAATCGAATCACACTAGGAACACAGCCTTGTTTAGCTCAATGAAACTAAGCCATGCCCGTGGGGTAACCCAAGACGGGCGGATCATGGTGGAGAGGTCTGACAGAATGTGGTCCACTGGAGAAGGGAATGGAAAACCACTTCAGTATTCTTGCCTTGAGAACCCCATGAACAGTATGAAAAGGCAAAATAATAGGATACTGAAAGAGGAGCTCCCCAGGTCAGTAGGCATCCAATATGCTACTGGAGATTGGTGGAGAAATAACTCTAGAAAGAATGAAGGGATGGAGCCAAAGCAAAAACAATACCCAGCTATGGATGTGACTGGTGATAGAAGCAAGGTCTGATGCTATAAAGAGCAATATTGCACAGGAACCTGGAATGTCAGGTCCATGAATCAAGGCAAATTGGAAGTGGTCAAATAAGAGTTGGCAAGAATGAACGTCAACATTCTAGGAATCAGCAAACTAAAATGGACTGGAATGGGTGAATTTAACTCAGATGACAATTACATCTACTACTGTGGGCAGGAGTTCCTCAGAAGAAATGGAGTAGCCATCATGGTCAACAAAAGAGTCCGAAATGCAGTACTTGGATGCAATCTCAAAAACACAGTATGATCTCTGTTTGTCTCCAAGGCAAGCCATTCAATATCACCATAATCCAAGTCTATGCCCCAACCAGAAATGTTGAAAAAGCTGAAGTTGAACAGTTCTATGAAAACCTACAAGACCTTTTAGAACTAACATCCAAAAAAGATGTCCTTTTCATTATAGGGGACTGGAATGCAAAAGTAGGAAGTCAAGAAAAACCTGGAGTAACAGGAAAATTTGGCCTTGGAATGCAGAATGAAGCAGGTCAAAGACTAATAGAGTTTTGCCAAGAAAATGCACTGGTCATAGCAAACACCCTCTTCCAACAACACAAGAGAAGACTCTACACATGGACATCACCAGATGGTCAACACTGAAATCAGATTGATTATATTCTCTGCAGTCAAAGGTGGAGAAGCTCTATACAGTCAACAAAAACAAGACCAGGAGCTGACTGTGGCTCAGATAATGAACTTCTTATTACCAAATTCAGACTCAAATAAAAGAAAGTAGGGAAAACCGCTAGACCATTCAGGTATGACCTCAATCAAATCCCTTATGATTATACAGTGGAAGTGAGAAAAAGATTTAAGGGCCTAAATCTGATAGATAGAGTGCCTGATGAACTATGGAATGAGGTTTGTGACATTGTACAGGAGACAGGGATCAAGACCATCCCCATGGAAAAGAAATGCAAAAAAGCAAAATGGTTGTCTGGGGAGGCCCTATAAATAGCTGTGAAAAGAAGGTAAGTAAAAAAGCAAAGCAGAAAAGGAAAGATAGTCCCATTTGAATGCAAAGGAGAAAAGGAAAGATATAAGCATCTGAATGCAGAGTTCCAAAGAATAGCAAGAAGAGATAAGAAAGCCTTCTTCAGCGATCAATGCAAAGAAATAGAGGAAAAGAACAGAATGGGGAAGACTAAAGATCTCTTCAAGAAAATCAGAGATACCGAGGGAACATTTCATGCAAAGATGGGCTCAATAAAGGACAGAAATGGTATGGACCTAACAGAAGCAGAAGACATTAAGAAGAGGTGGCAAGAATACACAGAAGAACTGTACAAAAAGATCTTCATGACCCAGATAATCATGATGGTGTGATCACTCATCTAGAGCCAGACATCTTGGAATGTGAAATCAAGTGGGCCTTAGAAAGCATCACTACGAACAAAGCTAGTGGAGGTGATGGAATTCCAGTTGAGCTATTTCAAAGCCTGAAAGATGATGTTGTGAAAGTGCTGTACTCAATATACCAACAAATTTGGAAAACTCAGCGGTGGTCACAGCACTGGAAAAGGTCAGTTTTCATTCCAATCCCAAAGAAAGGCAATGCCAAAGAATGCTCAAACTACTGAACAATGGCACTCATCTCACACGCTAGTAAAATAATGCTCAAAATTCTCCAAGCCAGGCTTCAGCAATACGTGAACCATGAACTCCCTGATGTTCAAGCTGGTTTTAGAAAAGGCAGAGGAACCAGAGATCAAACTGCCAACATCCACTGGATCATGGAAAAAGCAAGAGAGTTCCAGAAAACATCTATTTCTGCTTTATTGACTATGCCAAAGCCTTTGTGTGGATCACAATAAACCGTGGAAAATTCTGAGAGAGATGGGAATACCAGACCACCTGACCTGCCTCTTGAGAAACCTGTATGCAGGTCAGGAAGCAACAGTTAGAACTGGACATGGAACAATAGTCTGGTTCCAAATAGGAAATGGAGTGTGTCAAGGCTGTATATTGTCACCCTGCTTAGTTAACTTCTATGTAGAGTACATCATGAGAAACGCTGGACTGGAAGAAGCACAAGCTGGAATCAAGATTTCCAGGAGAAATATCAATCACCTCAGATATGCAGAGGACACCACCCTTAGGCAGAAAGTGAAGAGGAGCTAAAAAACCTTGATGAAAGTGAAAGAGGAGAGTGAAAAAGTTGGCTTATGGCTCAACACTCAGAAAACGAAGATCAATGCATCCAGTCCCATCACTTCATTGAAAATAGATGGGGAAACAGTGGAAACAGTGTCAGACTTTAATTTTTTGGGCTCCAAAATCACTGCAGATGGTGATTGCAGCCATGAAATTAAAAGACGCTTACTCCTTGGAAGAAAAGTTATGACCAACCTAGACAGCATATTCAAAAGCAGAGACATTACTTTGCTGACTAAGGTCCATCTAGTCAAGGTTATGGTTTTTCCAGTAGTGATGTATGGATGTGAGAGTTGGACTGTGAAGAAGGCTGAGCGCCAAAGAATTGATGCTTTTGAACTGTGGCATTGGAGAAGACTCTTGAGGGTCCCTTGGACTGCAAAGAGATCCAACCAGTCCATTCTGAAGGAGATCAGCCCTGGGATTTCTTTGGAAGGAATGATGCTAAAGCTGAAGCTCCGGTACTTTGGCCACCTTATGTGAAGTGTTGACTCATTGGAAAAGACTTTGATGCTGGGAGGGATTGGGGGCAGGAGGAGAAGGGGACGACCGAGGATGAGATGGCTGGATGGCATCCCTGACTCGATGGATGTGAGTCTGAGTGAACTCCGGGTGTTGGTGATGGACAGGGAGGCCTGGTGTGCTGCGATTCATGGGGTCGCAAAGAGTTAGTGAACTGAACTGAACTGAACTGAACGGTAACCCTGTATTCAAGACAGCAAAAGAGACACAGATGTATAGAACAGTCTTTTAGGCTCTGTGGGAGAAGGTGAGGGTGGGATGATTAGAGAGAACAGCAGTGAAACATGTATATTATATGTGAAACAGATAGTCAGTCCAGGTTCGATGCATGAGACAGGGTGCTCAGGGCTGGTGCCCTGGGATGACCCTGAGGGATGGGATGGGGAGGGAGGTGGGAGAGAGGGTCAGGATGGGGAACATATGTACATCCATGGCTGAGTCATGTCAATGTATGGCAAAACCCATACAATATTGTAAAATAATTAGCCTCCAATTAATATAAATAAATTAAAAAAGGATGCAGAGAACTCCAGAGCAGGTAATGGAAAAATTCAGCCCTGGGGCTAGCGAGGCGGTCAAGAATAAGTCCCACTGACTTTTCTTCATCTCTATTTTCAGGCAGATGAATCATTGTGTGGTAATTGAAGAGACCTTAGTCTAACAAATAACTCAGTAGTTATCCCTCACCATGATGTGGTTGTCTGTTTTTGGAGCATCAGTTTGGCCTAGCTCCATTGAGGCTCCACTCCTGGGAAACGTGGATCATTGCAGGAGTGGATGGGGATTCATAGGTATGGTGATTAGAGCCTCAGTCAGTAGAGACCCAACCTCAAAGGGGTTCAGTTGAACTGATGCAAGTCTACACTTTTTGAAATCCTGTGTCATTTTAAAATAACACTCTGTCCCCTTTAACCCAAGTCTATTGCCCAAGGAAAGCATCTTAGGTAATGATGTTTTTTTCTAAGATATGTATTGGAAACTGTTTACAAATTAAACTCAAATATAGCTAAATGGCAGGCAGTTCCATGAATGATTTTGCAAACTGTTTATATCTGGCTGCCTATTTTTAGAAAACTTTCACATTTAAATTCTGTTCCTATGCACAGAGATTGTTTCCTATATACATCCTTGGACATTTAGATATGTTTTAAATGTGTTTTTCAAAATCATTAGAGACTCTGGTCCTATCAAAATTACCTCCCATTGACTGACAGGATGTTTGCTTCCAGTGAGATTTACTTCATTCCATACCTGAATTTTCTAAGTTGCAACCATAATGCATCATGATTTCTAGACCTTTTGTAGAGAAAAGTTCATGTAAGTATCTCCTGGATGGAGTCAGACTTTTGATTACTCTGACATGATCTTAGAAAATTACTCACACACTCACTGCCTTCTGGTTACAGAGATCATCAGGTATTTAGATGACATGAAACTGAGTTTTGGAGATGATTTTCACAACTTTTTTGAGCTTTAAACGTGGTCTTATTAATTTGAATTACTGTTTTGAGGTCACTGAAATTACTGAATCAGATATATATACAATTTTATTTAAGATGTTAGTTGCTAACCTGCTTTGTCTGTATAAACAAATTTTAGCCTCAGGTTGAAAAGTCTTGAGTTATCAACAATTTTTAGCTTAATTTACTTTAAACTCTTTGGGCAACTTACCAGAACTTAAGTGTCTACCTTTTGGTCTCTATCCAGCTCATAAGATTAGCAAATAAATTGTGTGTTTACGTGTCAGCGGTTTGTCTTAGAAAAGGGAGGAATGGGAGTAGCTGGTACATATAGGATAGTTTTAGACAAGATTGTGTTTCCCTTCTTTTAAGCAACATTCTGTGTGTATATGTAGTATACAAGCAACATATTTGTGTGTACACATAGACAAATTTCTGTGTTCCTTTTGTACCAATTGCCTTTCTTTTGCTATTAGTCACCTTTGACAAAGACCTTATATAGTATTTTTTTCTTTCTGTTCTGATAAATTATTGATTTTGGTTATTCAATACATATATTAAATTTATATATATATAATACATATTAAATTTGCATATCTATATATATGTTAAAACACAGATGTTTATTTCTGAGGAGCTCTGCCTATAAAGGTGGTGTCAGCACTGGTCCTGAGGGTGAAGCAAATGGTTGTTCAGGGTTGAAGCCCCCTGCCTCTGGAGTTATTTCAAGGAAGAATTAATTTTTGTATCTACAATGATATACTAATTTCTATCCCAAATTATGCTGCTGTATATAATTACATGTCTATTCCTCTTTCAAGGAAAGCAAGTGAAGGAAGGGAGACTTAGGGACAGAAATAATCCTTTTAAAGTCCTTCACTAGAGACAGTCTGTTGATGAAGCCTGTGCTCAGGCATGAGTCTTCTAAGAAACATAGGACACTTAAAAATGCTGACCCAGAGGCTCTCCCTAAGTACCTTGCTATCACTTCCTGTTATCCAAGATTGTATTGAATAAATCATTAAGCTCCATGAGAAATTCAGACACAAGAAACACATATCAACTTAGAGTTGGCTTCTTGGGTTCATATCCGGGCTTTCTTAATTACTGACTGTATACCCTTAAGCAAATTAATCATTTGCCTTTAGCTCAGTCATACAATGCGTCTCATCATAGTTAGATGTGAGGACTAAGTGAGAAAACATACATTAAGTGATAGCAAAATATCTGATATATAGAATATACTAAATAATTTATTATTAGTTTGATTGGGGTATGTGTATAGATGGTGGCTCAGTGGTAAAGAATCTGCCTGTAATGCAGGAGCCGCAGGAGACACAGCTTCTATCCCTGCATCAGGAAGATCCCTTGGAGGAGGGCATGGCAACCCACTCCAGTATTCTTGCCTGGAGCATCCCATGGACAGAGGAGCTGGCTGGCTACAGTCCATAGAGTCACAAAGAGTTGGACATGACTAAAGTGACTTAGCACCCATAGGTCATATATCTCTATATAGATATTGTATCGCTTTAATTTGGGCTTCCCTGGTGGCTCAAGGGTAGAGTCTGCTTGACAATGCAGGAGACATGGTTTTGATCCCTGGGTTGGGAAGATGCCTTGCAGGAGGAAATGGCAACCCATTACAGTATTCTTGCCTGGCAAATTCCATGGATAGAGGAGCCTGGTGGGCTACAGTCTGTGGGGTCACAAAAGAGTTGAACATGAATGAACGAATTAGTTCACAGGCATGCAGCACAGCTTTAACTCTGGAGACTAACATTTGTTGTTTATATCACCAATCAGATTCTAAGACTGAATGATCTGAAGACTCAAATTAAAATGAGATGATTTTCTGTATCATTATTTTTAATATATTCAAGGTTCCTAATATTTAATGATGGCAAAGATGTGGGGAAAATTAGTTTTTAATATACTATTTTGGGGAATAAAAGATACTTCAGGATTTTGAGAGCAATGCTACAAAATCTGTCAAATGTAAATGTATGTGTATTTTTTGTTTTGATGATGACATAGATTTCTCCAACAGAAATAAGTGAAGATGTCTGTAAGGGGTGTTCATTGTGTATCTGTTGTAAGGCAAAATATTAAAACGGAAATAAATTTCAAGCAAAAATGGACTAAAGGAATTATATTGTAACAATGAAATGAAATAATATGCAACAATTAAAATCAAGGAAAATTCATCAGTATTGACAGATAATGCTCACACAAGCTGTCATTAGAATTTTAAGTGAATTATATTTTGTATATGTTCATATAGAGTAAAACACATCAATGATGATATATATACCAAATACAAATGCATATCTTAGGAGCATTTACTAAACTGTTAATAGAGGATCAAATGAGTGAGTGCTTATGGTTGGGAGAAGGTTTTTTACTTTAACCTTTTTATCTATCTATCTATTTAAGCTATTCCTCATAGGGCATGTCTTTCTTTTACAATTTATGAAAATAAATTATTTAATTATAAATATTCTACTTTTGGCTAGAAGAATGTTTTAGGAAGTAAGTTGATTTTGAAGGTTTCTTTTAAAGTCAGTTCAGAAACTTACATCTTATTAAGTGTTCAGGAGTAATTAAACCGATACCCTTTTTATCAATTTAGTATTTAATAGACCCAGGTGATGTTAGTTGTAAAGAATCAGCTTGCCAATGAAGGAGACCTAAGAGGTGCAGCTTAGATCCCTGGGCTGGGAAGATCTCCTGGAGAAGGGAATGGCTACCCAATCCAGTATCCTGGCCTATATAATTCCATGGGCTGTATAGTATATTTTATTTTATTGTAAATAAATTGATTTGGAAAATTTGATATTTCTTTAAAATTTATCTTTTTAAAAATCTGATGAACTGGTTAAATGTTTATTAAGAAAGACCTCCAACTTTTTGCTGCATCACTTTTTAAATTTATTTCATAAACATTAATCTTTTTTTAAAAAATTTAGCTAAGAAAGGAGATAAATGAATTACTTCTGATATGCAAGCTATATAGATACATGTATACAGATACATACATACATACAGATACAGATACATACATACATACAGATACAGATACAGAATAACAGGTGAAGGAGATTTGGGAGATGATGTGAGGCTGAAAGGTGAGTGTAATGGATTAGTTTAACAAATGACATGAACATGGGAAGGGGAGGCCAGAAGCTTATAGGAATGGAAGATAAGCATAATGAATATTTGGATAGTGCTCTCCAAACATTCTCATGTCTCTTACATCCTTTGATTTTCATGACAGTTTTGTGAGACAGGATGTAAAATTTGGGGAGGGGCTGTGGTCAGTGAGCTGAGGTATCAACTTAATCACACAAGCTTTGAGCTTTGAGCAAGATATATACACTAATTCCAGTTGAGCTATTTCAAATCCTAAAAGATGATGCTGTGAAAGTGCTGCACTTCATATGCCAGCAAATTTGGAAAACTCAGCAGTGGGCACAGGACTGGAAAAGGTCAGCTTTCATTCCAAGCCCCAAGAAAGGCAATGCCAGAGAATGCTCAAACTACTGCACGATTGCTCTCATCTCACACGCTAGTAAAGTAATGCTCAAAATTCTGCAAGCCAGGCTTCAGTAATATATGAACCATGAACTTCCAGATGTTCAAGCTGGATTTAGAAACGGGAGAAGACCAGAGATCAAAGTGCCCATATCAGTTGGATCATCGAAAAAGGAAGAGAGTTCCAGAAAAACATCTACTTATGCTTTTGACTATGCCAAACTCTTTGTGTGGATCACAATAAACTGCGGAAAATTCTTCAAGAGATGGGAATACCAGACCACTTAACCTGCCTCCTGAGAAATCTGTATGCAGGTCAGGAAGCAACAGTTAGAACTGGACATTGAACAATAGACTGGTTCCAATCACGGAAAAGAGTATGTCAAGGCTGTATATTGTCACCCTGCTTATTTAACTTCTATGCAGAGTACATCATGAGAAATGCTGGGCTGGATGAAACACAAGCTGGAATCAAGATTGCCAGGAGATATTTATCAATCACCTCAGATATGCAGGTGACACAACCCTTATAGCAGGAAGTGAAGAAGAACTAAAGAGCTTCTCAATGAAAGTGAAAAAGAAGAATGAAAAAGTTGGCTTAAAGCTCAACATTCAGAAAACTAAGATCATGGCCTCTGGTCCCATCACTTCATGGGAAATAGATAGGGAAAGAGTGGAAACTGACAGAGTTAATTTTTTTGGGCTCCAAAATCACTGCAGATGGTGACTGCAGCCATGAAATTAAAAGATGCTTGCTCCTTGGAAGGAAAATTATGACCAACCTGACAGCATATTAAGAAGCAGAGACATTACTTTGCCAACAAAGTTCCATCTAGTCAGAGCTATGGTTTTTCCAGTAGGCATGTATGGATGTGAGAATTGGGCTGTAAAGAAAGCTGAGGGCTGAAGAATTGATGCTTTTGAACTGTGGTGTTGGAGAAGACTCTTGAGAGTCATTTGAACAGCAAGGAGATCCAACCAGTTCATCCTAATGGAAATCAGTCCTGATAGTCATTGGAAGGATTGATGTTGAAGCTGAAACTCCAATACTTCGGCCACCAGATGTGAAGAGTTAACTCATTTGAAAAGACCCTGATGCTGGGAAAGATTGAGTGTAGTAGGAGAAGGGGATGACAGAGGATGAGATGGTTGGATGGCATCAGTGACTCTGGATGTGAGTTTGAGTAAACTCTGGGAGTTGGTGATGGACAGGGAGGCCTGGAATGCCGTAGTCCATGGGGCCACAAAGAGTCGGATATGGCTGAGCAACTGAACTGAACTGAACTGAAACCTTATTCGCTGCATTAGAAAATCAGGATATGTACACCCGTGGCAGATTCATGTTGATGTGTGGCAAAACCAATACAATATTGTAAAGTAAAAAAAAAAAAATAATAATAAAGAAAGAAAATCAGGATAATGCTAGGTCCTATTTCAAATGGTTTTGTGGGAACTAAAACAGAAAACCATAAAGATTTTAGCACAGTACGCTCAAATAATAACTCCTTAACACTTATTGAACTGTTGTTGCTTTGTTTTATTTTTACAGAATTTATAGGTTGTGTAGTCAGTAAATGACTTGACTGCAGTGTACAATTGTGTTGTTCATTCTTGACCCCATGGATTTACACACTGCACAAAACACAAATGTGTTCTGACAGTTAGATATGGGCTTTATGGCAGTGAGAGGGAATTGTAGAAAAAGATGAGGTTGACTGCTTTCGTTGGGGAGTCTTGAATTTCAAAATAGAAAGCTGAGATGTGAACTAGTAGTCAACATATATTGAAATAGAAGGGCTTTGTTATCTTAGTATAGTACATTTTGTTTTAAAATATTTGAAGCCATGAGACAGTTCAGAGGAAACATTACTTGGAATTGTAAACATTTAACGTAGATAAGAGCTGAGCTGCTGTGTTTGAAGGGAACAGAGTCTCTATGCTGGCTCCTTCGAACCCCAGTTCTCTAATAACCTGCCATAGCTGCCTCATTCTCTAGATGAGAAAACTGAGGCCCAGAATAGTGAACAATGTAACAACATAACCTCGGAGTGAGAGGGACAACCGGGAATAAAACCCAGCTTTCCTGATTTCCAAGAACATGTCCTTTCTACTTCATTTGTGCATTAAAATTTTTTGAAGTTCTTAGACTGGAGATGAGAGTGATTGAAGCTAATCTACATTGTATATTTGCAAAGAGTGTCCCGAAAATTGTATAATTTTGTGTAGTAATAGGATAATCCTAAAAGTGGGTCTTAGGTGTTTACAGGAGTCTCAGAGACTTTGCAGTTTGCATCCCCATTTAAAGCAATTATCTCTAACAGAGGTCCACCAAGACAGCCTCTGCTTGAGTATCCCTCACAAAGAGACCTTGGCTAATGAAGCACTTGTCTTACCATCTCATCATCCAACTGTGGTAACAACTGCATTTAGTCAATGGAGGCCACTATTCATTTCTTTAGTGGTATAAGACAACGACTATGAATTTGTGTTTTAAAATGAGATGACATGGATTTGTAATTTCTGCTCTTTTTAACTGAGGTGCTCAATGCGTCTAAACTTCTGTTTCCTCATCCTCAAGATGAGATCTGTGACAGTACCCTGTCCCAAGTGATATGAAAATAAATGTAAATAATGCAAATAACAGACCACACACCTTGCTGTCACGTAGTGAGTGCGAAATAGATTAGTTCCTTTATTAAGATTTTTATTATTCTTTAGAATCTTTGGCTTTATCTGAGTGCACCCCTTCACAAAAAAAAAAAAAAAAAAAAGGAAGAAAGGATTTATGTTGACTCAGTCTCGTCTGCTGGGATTAGGCTGGCCGAGTTGAATCTGGATCTTCCTGGAGCAAAGAAAGAGATTTAAGCTTTTGTTTTCTTTAATCAGCATCTTTGGAAAATAATTAGAATTTTGAGAGGTTAGTTAAAGGTTATAAATCATGGTTTCAGGATTATATTTATAGTAAAAACATATTCTTCATTATAGTCTCATCATTGAATTAATCATTGAATTTTATTGTAGAATTATTGAGTAAGATAAGCATAGGTAGCATGAATTTGCCTCTCTGTATTGTCATGATATAGAAATTATTGAATTTTCAGTATCTCTTTCATACTGAGTACTCAACGTTATACTAAAAGGAGCAATATAGGTCATTGTTGGTATTGATTTTGATGCAGGAAAACCTGGGCTTGAACTTGGCCTCAGTGTTTATTATCTTTGGGAGCTTGCTGTCATTTTTCCACCCATTTTTGCCTCAGTATCTTATCTCTAAAATTCAGAAAATGCTTCATGGGATAGTCTAGTGCCTGATACACAAGAGAGATTTGTTGAAGAGTCACAGTATGCAATAATAATCTAATTTGATAGGGAGAAATGCAGATGAAAAGAGCATAGTTCTTACTAAGTGGCGAGCCCTTGGGATATGACCTACCTGCTTTGCAAGCCCTTCAACTAGAACATTGTAGTAATCAATAAGAATATGAAACAAATGAGATGAAATAAAATGTTCTGAGGTTACTAGGTATGTCCAGGGATATATTAAGTTCAGCTTCCTAGCTTGAGGTTCCTAAAAGGCAGCAGCTAAGAGGACTTGTGTGTTGGTAGTTCATTTTGGAAAAGAAAATGAAGGCAGTGAATGGGGGAGAGTGAAACAGGAGAGGAGCAGATCTGAATGTTAGATTGTGCTAGGCTGGTTACCATTTATCCACTGGCTCCTATCGACTGGTGATCTAGAATTTCCTAAAGGTATGTTAATTCTCCATATCGCCACATGGTTGACGTCCCAGGGTGATGAAGCAGGGTCTTCTAAGTGTCTCAAGCAGCAAGTGTCACAAAAGCAAGAGATACACTGGTGAGAGGTGTTATACGGGGAATGACAAGGATCAAGGTGTTATCAGGATACGATTGTTTGCAGCTAGTTGCTGTACTGATGGCTGAAGGAAAAGGTAAGTCAAAAGGGTGTGAGAGAGAATCCAAAAAATAAAAATCTCAAATTTGTAATAATTACTAATTTAGAATAATATTCTTTTGTAGATTTTCCAGCTCAGAGAGATAAACTTACATCAGCCCACAGTAAATGGGGAATCCCAACAATGTGACGGAATTCATTCTTTTGGGCATTGCAAAGAATCCAGAGCTGCGGAAAATACTCTCTGCTGTGTTTCTAATCATGTATGTGTCAACCATTTTGGGAAACCTCCTCATTGTGGTAACTGTGGTTACAAGTCAGAGTCTGAGGTCCCCCATGTATTTTTTCCTTATGTCCTTCTCTCTCACGGATGTCACCTACTCTTCCGTCATTGCCCCCAAGATGATTGCGGACTCCCTTTCTGAGAGCACTGCCATCTCCCTCAAAGCCTGCATGACCCAGCTCTTCATTGACCACTTCTTTGGTGGAGTGGGCATCATCCTTCTCATCATGATGGCCTATGACCGCCACGTGGCCATCTGTAAGCCCCTGCACTACATGACCATCATGAGGCCTCGGATGTGCTGCTTACTACTGGGAGGGTCCTGGGTAGGGGCACTGACCCATGCAACAGTGCAGCTTCTCTTCATGTATCAAATTCCCTTCTGTGGCCCTAATGTCATTGATCATTTTATGTGTGATTTGTTCCCACTGTTGAAACTGGCCTGCATGGACACCCGCATCCTGGGCCTCTTAGTCATCCTCAACAGTGGGGTGATGTGTGTGGCCATCTTCCTCATCCTCATCACTTCCTATGTAGTCATCCTCTGCTCCCTGAAGTCCTGCAGCTCTGAAGGGCGGCATAAAGCCCTCTCCACCTGTGGCTCCCACCTCATGGTGGTCTTCATGTTCTTCGGGCCTTGTATTTTCTTGTACATGAGGCCTGTGGTCACTTACCCCATAGACAAAGCAATGGCTGTGTCCTTTACCATTGTTGCACCCATGTTAAATCCCCTGATCTACACCTTGAGGAACATGGAGGTGAAAAACGCCACGAGGAAACTGTGGATGAAACAAGGGGTCTTGCGTGGTCATTAACTTACATGCTAAGAGCAGTTCTTTCTTACAAGGACAATGTGCTTTTACCCTCCCATTCATTCCGATCTATTGAGGATACAGTAGTCACTGGCATCATTTAATCATGCAAATCAGGCTAAGATTCTATAATCCTATTACCCGCCCCCCCCCCCCAGTGCAGTGTGTGCTCCATTCCTTTTCTCACAAGGCTCTGTCCACTTTCTCTTTCTCTCTCGACATTTTTCTCCTGCCTTTTGAATAATTCAAGCCTTTTCTAGTTTGTGTCTTTTGCTTTTCTTACACTGCTCACTCGTGAAAATCTCTTTCCCAGAGTTATTCTCTGGTACTATTTTTTTTTTTCTTCTTTCAGATGAACTGTCATCTCCTTAGACGTTTTCCCTGATGACTTTCTTCTAGGTCACTGTTTAACTCCTCATCTGATTACATCCTTAGTATCAATGTCAGAAACTAAACTTTAGCAATTATTTCTTGGCTTTTGTTTTCCATTTTCCGTCCAACAAATTTGTAATCCTTGTAAGGTCAGAGATTGTGTTTATTGCTTCATGCTATGCTTAATAAATATTGTTGAATGAATATAAGTCTAAAAGTAACTTGTTTTTTCTTTATACAAATCAATACCAAAAAGTAGGGGGATATATATATATATATATATATATATATATATATATATATATATATATATGTAATAAGATGACTCCACCCTTATGGCAGAAAGTGAAGAGGAACTAAAAAGCCTCTTGATGAAAGTAAAAGAGGAGAGTGAAAAAGTTGGTTTAAAACTCAACATTCAGAAAACGAAGATCATGGCATCCATTACTTCATGAGAAATAGATAGGAAAACAGTGGAAACAGTGTCAGACTTTATTTTGGGGGGCTCCAAAATCACTGCAGATGGTGACTGCAGCCATGAAATTAAAAGACGCTTACTCCTTGGAAGAAAAATTATGAACAACCTAGACAGCATATTCAAAAGCAGAGACATTACTTTGCCAACTAAGGTCTGTCTAGTCAAGGCTATGGTTTTTCCAGTAGTCATGTATGGATGTGAGAGTTGGACTGTGAAGAAAGCTGAGTGCCAAAGAATTGATGCTTTTGAACTGTGGTGTTGGAGAAGACTCTTGAGAGTCCCTTGGACTGCAAGGAAATCCAGCCAGTCCATTCTGAAGGAGATCAACCCTGGGATTTCTTTGGAAGGAATGATGCTAAAGCTGAAACTCCAGTACTTTGGCCACCTCATGGGAAGAGTTGACTCACTGGAAAAGACTCTGATGCTGGGAGGGATTGGGGGCAGGGGGAGAAGGGGACGACAGAGGATGAGATGGCTGGATGGCATCCCTGACTCGATGGACGTGAGTCTGAGTGAACTCCGGGAGTTGGTGATGGACAGGGAGGCCTGGCGTGCTGCGATTCATGGGGTCGCAAAGAGTCAGACACGACTGAGCAACTGAACTGAACTGAACTGAACTGATATACATATATATATATATATATATATATATATATATATATATGAAATATAGACGTTAGAATTATCTGATTCATGTTTCCCAGTGTCTTTTCCAAAGATGTTTGGAAGCAAGCACAATCTCGGATTAGCACTTTGCTTAGTAGTTTACTAGTTAATAAGGGCTACAGCACTGCCAAAATTCTCTGCTATTGTTATTTCTCCTTTAAAGAGGCAGAATAAGAATCACTTACACTGGGAGTCAACATATTTCAGAATCTAGTGTCTGTAGCTATGCCCTTTATGAGAAAAAAGTAACTCTATAGAGACCTAAATTTCTCTTTTTTTTCATATATATACATTGTATATAGATTTTGTTTTTCATAAAACCCATTATCTTTTTTTTTTAAAACAAAAATAAGATCATACTGTACACATTATTCTGTGGTATGCTTTTATTGATGTGACTTCTAATTGGTTAATTTTATTTTTTTTTACCACTGAAAGCAATACTGTAATAAACATCCTTGTACATATATCATTATGCATAGGTGCTTTCATTTTTTAAGAAAATATATCTTGAAGTAGGATTGTTGGATCTAAAGGTTGGCACATTAAAACTTCCAGTAAGTATTGTCAGATTACTTTCCTAAAATTTGTAGCAATTCACACATTCCCCATCAACAGATGGGCTGCTTATTTATTAAAATAAGAATGTTAATGCTGGGAAGAATTGGGGGCAGGAGGAGAAGGGGACGACAGAGGATGAGATGGCTGGATGGCACCACTGACTCGATGGATGTGAGTCTGAGTGAACTCTGGGAGTTGGTGATGTACAGGGAGGCCTGGCGTGCTGCGATTCATGGGGTCACAAGGAGTCGGACACGACTGAGCGACTGAACTGAACTGAATGCCTAAATTATAAGGATTGTTGAGAAGATGCAGTTAATCTCTCACTTTCTCTCTCCATAGATTAGATATCTAGCACACAGTTGCACTTAAATGCTTTTTTCCCCCTTCGTTTAGTCTCCATGGGCTTCCCTTGTGGCTCAGCTGGTAAAGAATCTGCCTGCAATGTGGGAGACCTGTGTTCGATCCCTGGGTTGGGAAGATTCCCCCGGAGAAGGGAAAGGCCACCCACTCCAGTATTCCAGCCTGGAGCTCTCCATGGACTGTGTAGTCCAGGGAGTAGCAAAGAACCGGACAGGACGGAGTGACTATCACTTTCACTTTCACTTAGCGTCCATGATTTCTAGTTACTAGTGATTTCTAGTTTCTAGCATCTCATGAAAACTTTGGTGTTTTTCTCATTGCCCTTCTCAGTTGACTGCCATTAGAAATGTGATATATGTGGAAATTCACAGAAAGGTATTAAACAACTAAGAATGCTATAATAATATTCATTGATTCATTTATTCAAAAAATATGTAACATTTTTAACATTTCAATGAAAAGATCTCCAGATTCTCCTAAATGTTTATTTAACTGTGGGAAATTTTTTCTTGCTGTTACATCATAGAGTTGAATTTGAAAATCCAAATGACATTTCATTTCCTCCAGATTTTGCTTTGCCTGTCACTAGAGAGATACTGATCCCTTTAAAACTGCCCCCCTCACCTGGCATATGGGAAATATAAACCTGTGTGCAGGTCAGGAAGCAACAGTTAGAAATGGACATGGAACAACAGACTGGTTCCAAATAGGAAAAGGAGTATGTCAAGGCTGTCATATTGTCAGCCTGCTTATTTGACGTATATGCAGAGTACATCATGAGAAATGCTGGGGTTGAGGAAGCACAAGTTGGAATCAACATTGCTGGGAGAAATATCAATAACCTCAGGTATGCAAATGACACCACCTTTATGGCAGAAAGTGAAGAAGAGCTAAAGAGTCTCTTGATGAAAGTGAAAGAGGAGAGTGAAAAAGTTGACTTAAAGCTCAGCATTCAGAAAAACTAAGGTCATGGCATCCGGTCCCATTACTTCATGGCAAATAAATGGGGAAACAGTGGAAACAGTGGCTGACTTTATTTTTGGGGGGCTCCAAAATCACTGCAGATGGTGACTGCAGCCATGAAATTAAAAGATTCTTGCTCCTTGGAAGGAAAGCTATGACCACCCTAGACAGCATATTAAAAGCAGATATATTACTTTGTCAGTAAAGGTCCATCTAATCAAGGCTCTGGTTTTTCTAGTAGTCATATATGGATGTAAGAGCTGGACTGCAAAGAAAGCTGAGCACCAAAGAATTGATGCTTTTGAAGTCCCTTGGACTGCAAGGAGATCCAACCAGTCCATCCTAAAGGAGATCAGTCCTGGATGTTCATTGGAAGAACTGATGTTGAAACTGAAACTACGATACTTTGGCCACCTGATGCAAAGAGGTGACTCATTTGAAAAGACCCTGATGCTGGAAAAGATTGAGGGCAGGAGGAGAAGGGGACGACAGAGGATGAGATGGTTGGATGGCATCACCAATTCAATGGACATGAGTTTGGGTGAACTCCAGGAGTTGGTGATGGACAGGGAGGCCTGGCATGCTGTTGTTCATGGGGTTGCAAAGAGTCGGATACGTCAGAGACTGAACTGAACTGAAGATAATCAGTTGACAGGAAGGAATGTGATGCAAGGTGAGATATGAAAATTACACAGGTTTCTTCTGATAAAGAAATCTGTTATTTTTTGACTTCTAAGTTCAAAAAGAATGATTGGCAAAAGAATAATTTTGACTAGAAGAATAATTAAAAATCAAATCCTTCGTGTGTTTATGGATAACTCAGCAATTTGGCATCAAACTTCTTTGCACATAGGCTTCCCAGATGGCGCTAGTGGGAAAAAGCACGCCTGCCAATGCAGAAGACAGAAGAGACGCTAGTGCCAACCCTGGGTCGGGAAGATCCCCTGGTGGAAGGCGAGGCAACCTACTCCAGTATTCTTGCCTGGTGGGCTCCATGAGGTCGTAAAGAGTAGGATATGACTGAAGCAACTTGGTATGCATGCGCGCATCTTTGCACAGAGTGTCCATTTGATTTTTGCTACCTCATAACAGAGATGATGTTTACTGGCTGCCTATAATATCTAAAAATTGAACATCTGAATTCACCTAATAATTATTTTTATTGCCTCATGTCAAAGAAGAAAAAGCTGCTGACAGTTTGTAAATGTTGATCTTTGTGAAAACTTTCTGATGATCATTTTTACTATTTTAATTATGAGAACTGGAAGGTTCATAATGAGATCCCTAAAGATAAATAATATTTTTGGTAATTCTCCAGCATCAAAGTAGGTACAGAATTTACATTTTCTATTACAAAGTAACTCCTAGCGGCTGCTGTCCCTGACCTCCGGCCTGGGGTGGCTCCTCTTGGCCATGCTTCTGCACAGTCTGTCGTAGCGGCCACGCTTCTGGTACAAAGTAAGGTCATTCTGACCATTTATGCTGAAGTTATTACCTGCAATTAGAGTCCACAAACCTGTTCTCTCTTCTGTAGGTCTCCCTAATTTCTTCACATGAAACAGCTTTATTCACTAAACATATTACTTTTCAGCTCACTGCTTGCCTTTTTTGTTCTGTTCTTTAATGCTCTTATTTTGAAACAAATCTTGGTCTTGCTGCTTTTTTTTTTTTTTTTTAAGGAAACTCACTGTAGATAATTTATTGTAAATAATCTGTGTATTACAGTAGAAAATTTCAATACTATTTATGATACAAAGACATTACAAAGTAGGAATAAGATAGCATTTTATTTTATTTTTATTTTATTTTAAATTTAGGAATAAGATAGCATTTTAATTTGAAGGAGAGTATTGGTCTAAAAATCAAAAAAACTACTGCAAACATCCAACTTATTTGGAGACATTAAATAAGCTTACTTCCTATTTCACTCTGAAAATGTAAGCCATCTGAAGGGAACTTCCTTAGACTCTTACAACTATGTCTACCAATTTCCAGCACCCATTCAGATATTTGCTACCTTCTTACCTACTCTTAAAAATGCATTCACGGAGTATTACTCAGCCGTTAAAAGAATTCATTTGAATCAGTTCTGATGAGATGGATGAAACTGGAGCCGATTATACAGAGTGAAGTAAGCCAGAAAGAAAAACACCAATACAGTATACTAACACATATATATGGAATTTAGGAAGATGGCAATGATGACCCTGTATGCAAGACAGGGAAAGAGACACAGATGTGTATAACGGACTTTTGGACTCAGAGGGAGAGGAGAAGGGTGGGATGATTTGGGAGAATGACATTCTAACATGTATACTATCATGTGAATTGAATCGCCAGTCTATGTCTGACGCAGGATGCAGCATGCTTGGGGCTGGTGCATGGGGATGACCCAGAAAGATGTTATGGGGAGGGAGGTGGGAGGGGGTTCATGTTTGGGAATGCATGTAAGAATTAAAGATTTTAAAATTTAAAAAATAAAAAACTAAAAAAAAAATGCATTCACTATCTATGCTCCTATGCAAAGCAATCAACCTCTTTATTGTACTCTAGACCTTATTTCCTTCTTGTTTGCGTGAGGGCGTTGGTCTAAAAATAGCTTCTAAATCTATTTTATCTACATTTCAGTTTCTATTTGATAATTTTACATCAGCAAGGAAGCAAATCTGTTATACCCTTCATCTTTCACGTAAAATCTTTCATTGATTCCTTTTCCTTCATCAGTTGCTCTTCCATTTAATTCTCTACTCTTTCTTACAAAACACAAGAGATTCTCGAACACTTGTCTCCCGTTTCTCTTCTTCTGTTCTGTTTAAATCCTTTCAGCCACACTTCAGTTAAATTTCTCTTTTTTGGGTCACCAGTGCCCTCCATGTTATTCAACATAACTCTCATCACTCACTTCTCATCCTACAAAATCCACCAGCAGTGTTTCATCCCGTCTTTCTTGGCACACTTTCTTTGAGCAATGATTCTTGGAGGTTGAGACCTGGAAATCCAAATTCCTCCATGGCATTTCCACCTGAATGACTAATCGATTTCTTAAACTGGCCCCAATGACAAAGCATATTTTCATGGAAATTGATATAACAGTTCTAAAATTATATGCATATGTGCCTGTCTTTAAATTAGCTTGGTGACAAAAGGAGAGAAGAATAGGAAAATTAGATAGGAAACTAGATTTACTAGTTGTTAGAACATATCACAAAGCTTTAGTTTGTAATTTTTTTTGCTATATTCCCATGAATAAATAATCCTAAAGAACAGAAGAAATGGTCCAGACTTGAGTTCTCTATATTTGTAGATTTAATATAAATGCTATAATTTAATTAATTAATGACCAGGAAGAAATTTTAATCTGCCAGGAAGCATGGACTACTGGATAAATTCTGAAAGAGCCATATTGTCTCTTAACTCACCTCCACATCATCCTCTCATTTTACACACTCTTTGTGCTTTTTTGCTCCTTGTGTCCTTCTCTCTTTTCTGATTTGTAAGGTCTCTCTGAATTTACCCTGTTTCTATAACATACCTGTTACATTATCTGCCCCATGCCATCATCACAATATTATTTCTTATCCCACTCACTTCCTCTAGCTGAGGCAAATAATAAAGGATTAAGTAAACCAGGACTTGGAATAAAGTAGAAAATGGTACATGTGTTTTGAAGTAGGAACCAGGGCTCCAGGATTAATTGCTGGGTCCTGCTGTTGAGTCATAATTTTAAAATATCCCCTCTAGGAGAGTGGTCCATGTCAGATGGCTAACCCATGTCAGGAAAAGCATCTAAAATTTCATTGAACGTATAATAGCACTTGTCCCTTAATACCATGTGCAAATGAAGTCTAGGCAATTACAAATATTTACCTTTCTGATGAATCACTTCAATACTGCTCCTTTCTGGGGAGTATGACTAAACATTAAAACTAGGTAGAATATAAGAGTATATAGAGGGGCACATTCACTGGTATAGACTCTGCAGGGACTTCATGAACTAAGCCCCGATTTTCCCTCCAGCTTCAATTGCAATGCTACATTCCATCAGAGTAAATAAACTGCCAATCTGTCTCTAAAAAATTAAAATAAAAATAGAAAATTTTCTTTAAGGTCTGGAAATTGTACTTTTAATTTAATTTTTTTTAATTTTTATTTTTACTTTATTTTACTTTACAATACTGTATTGGTTTTGCCATACATTGACATGGATCCACCATGGGTGTACATGTGTTCCCAAAAATGAACCCCCCTCCCACCTCCCCTCCCCATAACATCTCTCCGGGTCATCCCCGTGCACCAGCCCCAAGCATCCTGTATCCTGCATCGGACATAGACTGGCGATTCGTTTCTTACATGATAGTATGCATGTTTCAATGCCATTCTCCCAAATCATCCCACCCTCTCCCTCTCCCTCTGAGTCCAAAAGTCCACTTAACACATATGTGTCTCTTTTGCTGTCTTGCATACAGGGTCATCATTGCCATCTTTCTAAATTCCATATATATGTGTTAGTATACTGTATTGGTGTTTTTCTTTCTGGCTTACTTCACTCTGTATAATTGGCTCCAGTTTCATCCATTTCATTAGAACTGATTCAAATGTATTCTTTTTAACAGCTGAGTAATACACCATTGTGTATATGTACCACATCTTTCTTATCCATTCGTCTGCTGATGGACATCTAGGTTGTTTCCATGTCCTGGCTATTACAAACAGTGCTGCGATGAACACTGGGGTACATGTGTCTCTTTCAATTCTGGTTTCCTTGGCGTGTATGCACAGCAGTGGGATTGCTGGGTCATATGGCAGTTCTGTTTGCAATTTTTTAAGGAATCTCCACACTGTTCTCCATGATGGCTGTACTAGTTTGCATTCCTACCAACAGTGTAGGAGGGTTCCCTTTTCTCCACACCCTCTCCAGCATTTATTGCTTGCAGACATTTGGACTGCAGACATTCTGACTGGTGTGAAGTGGTACCTCATTGTGGTTTTGATTTACATTTCTCTAACAATGAGTGATGTTGAGTATCTTTTCATGTGTTTGTTAGCCATCCATATGTCTTCTTTGGAGAAATGTCTATTTAGTTCTTTGGCCCATTTTTTGATTGGGTCGTTTATTTTTCTGGAATTGAGCTGCAGGAGTTGCTTGTATATTTTTGAGATTAGTTGTTTGTCAGTTGCTTCATTTGCTATTATTTTCTCCCATTCCGAAGGCTGTCTTTTCACCTTGCTTATAGTTTCCTTTGTGTGCAGAAGCTTTTAATTTTAATTAGATCCCATTTGTTTATTTTTGATTTTATTTCCAGAATTCTGGGAGGTGGATCATAGAGGATCCTGCTGTGATTTATGTCAGAGAGTGTTTTGCTTATGTTCTCCTCTAGGAGTTTTACAGTTTCTGATCTTACATTTAGATCTTTAATCCATTTTGAGTTTATTTTTGTGTGCGGTGTTAGAAAGTGATCTAGTTTCATTCTTTTACAAGTGGTTGACCAGTTTTCCCAGCACCACTTATTAAAGAGATTGTCCTTATTCCATTGTATATTCTTGCCTCCTTTGTCAAAGATAAGGTGTCCATATGTGTGTGGATTTATCTCTGGGCTTTCTATTTTGTTCCATTGATCTGTATTTCTGTCTTCGTGTCAGTACCATACTGTCTTGATGACTGTGGCTTTGTAGTAGAGCCTGAAGTCAGGCAAGTTGATTCCTCCCGTTCCATTCTTCTTTCTCAAGATTGCTTTGGCTATTCGAGGTTTTTTGTATTTCCGTACAAATCTTGAAATTATTTGTTCTAGTTCTGTGAAAAATATTGCTGGTAGCTTGATAGGGAGTGCATTGAATCTGTAGATTGCTTTGGGTAGTATACTCATTTTCACTATATTGATTCTTCCAATCCATGAACATGGTATATTTCTCCATCTATTAGTGTCCTCTTTGATTTCTTTCATCAGTGTTTTATAGTTTTCTATATATAGGTCTTTAGTTTCTTTAGGTAGATATATTCCTAAGTATTTTATTCTTTTCATTGCAATGGTGAATGGAATTGTTTCCTTAATATCTTTTTCTACTTTCTCATTATTCGTGTATAGGAATGCAAGGGATTTCTGTGTGTTGATTTTATATCCTGCACTTTTACTATATTCATTAATTAGCTCTAGTAATTTTCTGGTGGAGTCTTTAGGGTTTTCTATATAGAGGATCATGTCATCTGCAAACAGTGAGAGTTTTACTTCTCCTTTTCCAATTTGGATTCCTTTTATTTCTTTTTCTGCTCTGATTGCTGTGGCCAAAACTCCCAGAACTATGTTGAATAGTAGTGGTGAAAGTGGACACCCTTGTCTTGTTCCTGACTTTAGGGGAAATGCTTTCAGTTTTTCACCATTGAGGATAATGTTTGCTGTGGGTTTGTCATAGATAGCTTTTATTATGTTGAGGTATGTTCCTTCTATTCCTGCTTTCTGGAGAGTTTTTATGATAAATGGATGTTGAATTTTGTCAAAGGCCTTCTCTGCATCTATTGAGATAATCATATGACTTTTATTTTTCAATTTGTTAATGTGGTGAATTACATTGATTGATTTGCAGATATTGAAGAATCCTTGCATCCCTGGGATAAAGCCCACTTGGTCATGATGTATGATCTTTCTAATGTGTTGTTAGATTCTGATTGCTAGAATTTGTTAAGGATTTTTGCATCTATGTTCATCAGTGATATTGGCCTGTAGTTTTCTTTTTTTTGTGGCATCTTTGTCAGGTTTTGGTATTAGGGTGATGGTGGCCTCATAGAATGAGTTTGGAAGTTTACCTTCCTCTGCAATTTTCTGCAAGAGTTTGAGTAGGATAGGTGTTAGCTCTTCTCTAAATTTTTGGTAGAATTCAGCTGTGAAGCCGTCTGGACCTGGGCTTTTGTTTGCTGGAAGATTTCTGATTACAGTTTCAATTTCCATGCTTGTGATGGGTCTGTAAGATTTTCTATTTCTTCCTGGTTCAGTTTTGGAAAGTTGTACTTTTCTAAGAATTTTTCCATTTCTTCCACGTTGTCCATCTTATTGGCATATAATTGCTGATAGTAGTCTCTTATTATCCTTTGTATTTCTGTGTTGTCTGTTGTGATCTCTCCATTTTCATTTCTAATTTTATTGATTTGATTTTTCTCTCTTCGTTTCTTGATGAGTCTGGCTAATGGTTTGTCAATTTTATTTATCCTTCCAAAGAACCAGCTTTTGGCTTTGTTGATTTTTGCTATGGTCTCTTTTGTTTCTTTTGCATTTATTTCTGCCCTAATTTTTAAGATTTCTTTCCTTCTACTAACTCTGGGGTTCTCCATTTCTCCCTTTTTAGTTGCTTTAGGTGTAGAGTTAGGTTATTTATTTGACTTTTTTCTTGTTTCTTGAGGTATGCCTGTATTGCTATGAACTTTCCTCTTAGCACAGCTTTTATAGTTTTCCGCAGGTTTTGGGTTGTTGTGTTTTCATTTTCATTCATTTCTATGCATATTTTGATTTCTTTTTTGATTTCTTCTGTGATTTGTTGGTTATTCAGAAGTGTGTTGTTCAGCCTCCATATATTGGAATTTTTAATAGTTTTTCTCCTGTAATTGAGATCTAATCTTAATGCATTATGGTCAGAAAAGATGCTTGGAATGATTTCGATTTTTAAAAATTTATCAAGGTTAGATTTATGGCCCAGGATGTGCTCTATCCTGGAGAAGGTTCCGTGAGCACTTGAGAAGAAGGTGAAATTCATTGTTTTGGGGTGAAATGTCCTATAGGTATCAATTAGGTCTAACTGGTCTATTCTATCATTTAAAGTTTGCATTTCTTTGTTAATTTTCTGTTTAGTTGATCTGTCCATAGGTGTGAGTGGGGTATTAAAGTCTCCCACTATTATTGTGTTATTGTTAATTTCCCCTTTCATGCTTGTTAGCATTTGTCTTACATACTGCAGTGCTCCTAATTTGGGTGCATATATATTTATAATTGTTATATCTTCTTCTTGGATTGATCCTTTATAAAAAAAAAAAGAAAAAAGAAAAAAAAAAAGGAATGATTGTAAAAATAGCAAAGATATATCTGGCCCTTTCTCTGGTGTTGTGGGCAGTGTGGGGTCACTTCCAAGGCGATTCCCTCTATTTAACTTCTTCTGTTTGCTGGTCTCTTCAGTGTCTGGTTTCCATCCTGACACAGGGTGGACATTTTTTTTTTTTTTTTTTTTTTTAGGCTCACTTGTTCAGTCGTGCTGTGGGGAGGGGCGGATGCTGCAAACAAGACTGTCGTGTGCATGCAGTGTCTCATCCCCGCTGGGCCTGTCCCTGCTCGAGGCGCACAAACCACTCTGGTTCTACGATGCTCAGCCAGGAACCGTCTGAGGCCGGCCCTAGGCTGCGTGCACTTCCCCGGTCTAAGCCGCTCAGGTTCGGCACTCAGGTAGCCCTCAGAGGTGCAGATTCGGTTGGGACTTCGTTTTGTGCCCTTCCCAGGTCCGAGTAGCTCAGGTGTTTGGCGAGCGCGGTCATGGCGACTTGTCGCCTCTCCTGTCTCTGCTGCTCAGTTTTCTGGGTGTACCACTGGCACCCCTTGTGAGGCAGATGGTGACTGTCCAGCACCCCCAGAAGTCTTAGCAAAGAAGCCTGCTTGCAGTTTGGTAGGTAAAGTCTCTCTGGGGCTGCGATTGCCTCTTTCCAGCCCTTAGGCTCTGGCTGCCTGTCCCTGGCGGGGGATGGTCTGCAGCCGGCTATTTCTGTTCCATCCTTTGTTCTGTGCGCGGTCCTGGCGTTGTCTTATGTTCAAGCTTTTCGCGTGGTAGCTATCCCACAGTCTGGTTTGCTAGCCCAAGTTAGTTCGCTCTTGTTACGCATGGGGCGTTCCTGCCCGATTCTTACAAAGCACTGCAGCCCGTGCCTCCTGTGCCTCCCTGCCCTGCCCCTACTTGTTAGTGGTGGATGCAGGCATCTGTGCTGCTTTTCCACTGGGCGGGGGGGGGGGGGGTGGTGGTGGTTACTGTTGGGCTTGTTTGGTTTGAATTATTTATTTATTTTTCCTTCCTGTTATGTTACCCTCTGTGCTTCTAAGGCTCACCACAGACTCGGCAGGGAGAGTGTTTCCTGGTGTTTGGAAACCTCTCTTCTTAAAATTCCCTTCCTGGGATGGAGCTCCCTCCCCACCTCCTTTGTCTCTTTTTCCATCTTTTATATTTTTTCCTACCTGTTTTTGAAGACAATGATCTGCTTTTCTGGTTGCCTGATGTCCTCTGCCAGCATTCAGAAGTTGTTTCGTGGAGTTTGCTCAGCGTTGAAATGTTCTTTTGAGGAATTTGTGAAGGAGAAAGTGGTCTCCCCATCCTATTCCTCCGCCATCTTAGGACCACCCCTTGTACTTTTAATTTTAAAATTATGGCATATCAAGATCATGTACAGAGAGAAGAAAAGCAGATTCTGGGTTAATGAATAGCTTTTTCCTGAAAAACATTCACACATAAAAGTTGTTACTTTTAGTAAGCATGACTGTTGCTCTAGTCCCCACACAGTACCCGCCTTTGTGACTGGTGCTCTGCCTTATCCCAGAACTCATTTTTTGCATTTAGTAAATAAACAGACATTTCACCGCAGTCTGCAAAGGGACTATGTTCTGTCCTAATTTATACAGTTTTCTCTTTCTGAATATGAAGGGAATTGAAAGCACCTAGAAACAGAAGCCCAGGAGAAGCCCCCCCCCCCCCCCCTAAAAAAAAACACAACAAAACACTGACTGATTGGGGTCATACAATTTTTACACTTGAAGAAGTCAAACCATAAATAACTGCGTCTTGGAAAAGTATAATGATGGGAAATGTCCATACCCTGAGGGAAACTGAGATTCAATCCTAAGGTTCATGACCTCTCAGGGAAACCTGTTTAAATTCCACTTACAGGTCAAGGATGAAAGTTTTGCTTCGTTATGTTTTCATTGAGACCACAGTGAAGACAGTGTTTGAGAATCAGTAGGGAAAATTCTTTACCACATCTACCAGGATTGCAACATCTCTCTCTCTTAGATGTAGAAGTAAGACTTAGAAATTTTATGTCACATTTTGACCAGCTGTTGAATGGGTTTTTCTCCATAGAGAGAAGGATATTACCATTGCCAGGATTTTCAAGAGATTGACACAGACTGAGAATTATAATTCACATTTTTGCATATTCACAGGTGATTTTAAATTGTGATGTAGTACGTAAAATTATGGGTGTTGTGATGCAGGCTACCAAGTTTAAGACAAGCTGTGGTCTATCACTTGTTTGGGTACATTTGGGCCAGTTCTGTAAACCTTTTTGCCCTCAGAATGTTTATTTTTAATGGAGATTATATGTTTACAAGGCCAAAGGATATGGAAACAAATAAAATAATACATGTGGAATTACTTAGATAGGACTTTAAATTAAGTGTTGAATATATAGCAGCTGTTTGAATACACACATTTTTGGAGGGTTATGTGTTTCTATGCAAGTCTAATGAAATTAGAGCTATCATCAATTTTTTATCTTCAAGTTAAATCCAAATAACTATAAAATGCAACATCTGAGTATTTTTGTTAGAACTGGTCGATTGCATTTTATTTACTGTTTCTGGAGATCTTATCATTTATCATTATTGTTTCTTAATTTGTTATCATTTACTTATTCTTTCTTTATATGTTATATTTATCATTCTTTTACCGCTCATCCTAGTGTTTTAGATTTAAAAAAAGTGGACTACATAATGCCTATGTAGAAGGAAGCTGATTTATTTAGAGAACTATTGATCTATAATACAGTAGTGAATCTACTACAAAAAGCACTAAAGAATGGCCCAGGAAAGGACATAAAGGGTAATAGTGTCTTACTCAACTGATAGAGCAGAGTTTTGTTTTGTTTTGTTTTTTAGAGCAGAGTCTTCTGATATTAAATTTGCTCATTTAATTGTCTCTATGTACACTTGATGTCATAAATAGCATTAAATTTCTGCTGCAGAATTGTTCAAGAATATTTAAATGGCTGAAGTTACTAACTGCCTTAATGCTAATTGTTGTGGCTTTTTCTCTCTCTTAATATGAACTAAATAACTAAGAAAACAGAAAGATAATGGCTCAGGCATCCATCAGGAAGGGCACAGGTAGGAACATTGAAAGGTTATTTTTCTAAATTCCCCAAATAGTAAGAGTATATAATTTGAGACTTTTAGAGAAATCAGCAGAGCAATATTGAGGGGAGAGTAAAAGATATGAAATCTGAAGAGAACACATTTCTCAGGCCCTAAAGGAAAAGAAGATGCTTAAATAGATGAAAAACTAAACTATTATTGTTAGAGTAAATAACAATGCAGGATAAAAATGCAGAGGATTCAAGGAATTTAACAGGGAAGGTAATTAGAATGGGTTTTTAATCTATTATTTTAATGTTAAAATATAATTAAAAAACGCAGCATATAATGACATCGCTATATTGACTGTGTGAATCACAATCAACTGGAAAATTCTGAAAGAGATGGGAATACAGACCACCTAACCTGCCTCTTGAGAAATCTGTATGCAGGTCAGGAAGGAACAGTTAGAACTGGACATGGAACAACAGACTGGTTCCAAATAGGAAAAGGAGTATGTCAAGGCTGTATATTGTCACTCTGCTTATTTAACTTCTATGCAGAGTACATTATGAGAAACGCTGGACTGGAAGAAACACGAGCTGGAATCAAGATTGCCGGGATATCAATCACCTCAGATATGCAGATGACACCACCCTTATGGCAGAAAGTGAAGAGGAGCTAAGAAGCCTCTTGATGAAAGTGAAAGAGGAAAGCGAAAAAGTTGGCTTAAAGGTCAACATTCAGAAAATGAAGATCATGGCATCTGGTCCCATCACTTCATGGGAATTAGATGGGGAAACAGTGGAAACAGTGTCAGACTTCATATTTTGGGGCTCCAAAATCACTGCAGATGGTGACTGCAGCCATGAAATTAAAAGACACTTACTCCTTGGAAGAAAAGTTATGACCAACCTAGATAGCATATTCAAAAGCAGAGACATTACTTTGCTGACTAAGGTCCATCTAGTCAAGGCTATGGTTTTTCCTGTGGTCATGTATGGATGTGAGAGTTGGACTGTGAAGAAAGCTGAGCGCCAAAGAATTGATGCTTTTGAAGTGTGGTGTTGGAGAGGATTCTTGAGAGTCCCTTGGACTGCAAGGAGATCCAACCAGTCCATTCTGAAGGAGATCAACCCTGGGATTTCTTTGGAAGGAATGATGTTAAAGCTGAAGCTCATGCGAAGAGTTGACTCATTGGAAAATACTTTGATGCTGGGAGGGATTGGGGGCAGGGGGAGAAGGGGACGACTGAGGATGAAATGGCTGGATGGCATCCCTGACTCGATGGACGTGAGTCGGAGTGAACTCCGGGAGATGGTGATGGACAGGGAGGCCTGGCGTGCTGCGATTCATGGGGTCGCAAAGAGTCGGACACAACTGAGCGACTGAACTGAACTATTACTAATTTCTCATATAATTTTGAATATTGTATTTGTTTCATAAAGCTATTATATAAACTATTTATAAAATAGTTATATCAGCTTTAAATTAGACATAGAAATTTCTATATTATTTTCAGAATGATCAATAATGTTGCTGCCAAAATGAATCGGAAGAAAACTGAGTAACGGTAAGAGTCAGGAGGCAAAATTTCCAGGGTCCTGGTCAGAGAAGGCAGTGGCACCCCACTCCAGTACTCTTGCCTGGAAAATCCCATAGATGGAGGTGCCTGGTAGGCTGCAGTCCATGGGGTCGCCAAGAGTCAGACACGACTGAGCGACTTCAGTTTCACTTTTCACTTTCATGCATTGGAGAAGGCAATGACAACCCACTCCAGTGTTCTTGCCTGGAGAATCCCAGGGACGGGGAGCCTGGTGGGCTGCTGTCTATGGGGTCACACAGAGTTGGACACGACTGAAGTGACTTAGCAGCAGCAGCAGGTCCAAAAGATGGTTCAGAGCCCTCAGGTCAGGTAGGAAAGGCCCTCAGCAATCTTCTGCACATCTCCAGTGTCTGAAGAATATAGCTCTCAGGGAAGGGAAGTCTGTGAGATATTTTCTCAGAAATATGAACAGAACAAGCTGTTTCCAAGAAAAACGTATGAAGGGAAAATTGATAAGGAGGGCTAGGCCTATGATTTGGCTATCTGTGGATTCTTTACACCAGGAAAATACTTACAGTGCAAGATTCTAAGTTATGTTAGCATGTTGGTTCCACCAGTACAAATTAATTACACTGGATAAGTAATAAAATTATCCTCAAACATCATCTTTTCCTGAACAAATATTTAGATAATAAATAATACGATGTTGTGGGGTTTAAAATTGATTTTTAACGTTAATTTTTCTTGTTATTATTTCAAAATGCATGTTGAAAATAAAGTCTCTACTATCTTCATACATTATTAATGAATAGGGTTGCTATAGTTTTTCATTTAACATGCTATAAAAATTCTTCACCAAGTATGCCCTTATGTTATTAATTAGTGTTTTATTCATAGCATGTTTTGTTATTTATTTATAGTAGACTGAGTTGCATAAACATTTTATTCAACATTTTAGATATTTCTGATTTTTTCATAAATGAAATATCATCTCCATAAAACTTACATCACTTTATTTGACTCTTAGAATAATTTTTAGGGTTGGGGTTACTTGTATAAAAAATATAGCCATTTTTATGACTCTAAAACTTTTGCTAAAACATTTCCCAATTAGATAATATGAATGAAGCTGTTTCATTGCAATTTAGAAACATCGTTTTTTAAAAACCTGACTTAGAAACCTATTTTATTCTTATGATAGATTCTTCAGTGCACTTTGTATGTATAAACACTATTTAAAAAATAAAGTTTATATCAATATTTCGCATCTTCCTATTGAATCATACATTACAAAGCAGTTCATAGTAACTGTCTTATTTGACTCACAGGTCAACAGCTTGAACAAATGGTACTCTGTTTTATCGGAGAGGACTCAGAAGCTTCGTGGTTTCTTCAGTGACACATGACTATAAACCTGTAGCTTCTAGAATTTTTATATTGGAAACAGCAATTATTATATTATTTTAATTAACTTTTCATTTTGGAATAATTTTAGATTAATAGAAAAGTTGCCAAGATAATACAGAGTTTCTGTCTACTCCTTAATTATTTTCCCTTAATAATTATCATCTAACCTTACTAACAGTATATTTGTCAAAACTGTGGAATGAACATATATTATATTACTCTTAAAGATGCACAAGATTTTAACCATGTTTCACCAACTTTTCCACTTCTATTACTTTTCTGTTCTAGGGGTCAGTCCAGAACAACACAGCACGTTTAATTACCTTTTAAATAATTTATAATCGTAAACCTTGTGTTCATAAACTTGGAGGACACTGTCCTCTCCATTGCCTAAGTATTAACAGTAGCTTTGGAAATTCCTTTTATCTAAAAAATATCAGTTTGATTTGTTCATATTTAATGAGCATTTGATTCTAAACTAGTATTTCTTAGACACTTCCCAGATTAGGGAAGTACAGAGCCTAAGAATTACTTGTTAGATTAATACAGAGCCTTGCTCTTTCTCTCCACTGTTTGCATTATTTGATTTTCTTTGTACAATGACACTACCTGAAAAAGAAGTGGACACCTGAGGATCTGGGCTTCTTAGGTGATGTTAATGGTAAAGATACCTGCCTGCCAATCCAGGAGATAGATGAGATGCAGGTTTGATCCCTGGGTCAGCAAGATCCCCTAGAGAAGGGCACGGTAATCCATTCCAATATTCTTGCCTGGAGAATCCCATGGACAGAGGGGCCTGGCAGGCTACAGTCCATAAGGTCACAAACAGTCAGACACAACTGAAGCAACTTAACACCCACACATGCAAACATGAAGGTCTGAAGACTATAAAATTGTACTCAGGGATTATTAAAGACTTAAAAGTGTTGCAAATTTAAACGATAACATATCTTCATTGTGGTAACCAATAAAACTATTTTATATTTTTGAACATGTAAAAGGATGAGTAAAGATATTTGTAAGCCTAGATCATGGTAAAGCATAAATTAGGAGCAAAAGGATTGTCATCTTTGCTCTGTGTCAAAGGCTCTGGGAGCTTGTTCGCACTTAATGGCACTTTTCTCCAGTACATCTAACTGCATTAATGGTTTTATCAATATCAATATTGCCTTATCAGATTCTTCCAAGAACCTTATCAATAAGTATTGTTATTATACACAATTACAGAATAGAATCTGAGCTCTTGAGAATTTTAAGTAACTTTTCTCATCACATAATATAAACTTAGTACAAGAGCTTGGATTTGAACCTAGGTCTCTATGAATCTGAACTTGATGTCTTTATTTCATTTCATTGTCTCTGCATATATTGATAGTCTTTACTCTTTCATAGTCATTAACTGATAGAATGATCTTATAAGGTTTGTTTCATGTCCTTGTTTGCTTGATGACATAGCTGAATATGGAGTTCAGAGTACAGACCCTGTTTAGAAATGTCTAGTACCCTGGAAACAACTTATTTTAAAGTAAGAAAAAAGAAGTGTTGCATATACATCTGTATATTTGCTAGTTTTATTCATATTTTCAATCATTTTTGTTAGCTGTCAGTATTATTCATAAAAATCAACTCATTTTTAATTCTTTCAGAAAGCCCAATATTCTTCTACTTCCTTATTTAACAAGCATAGATAGTATGTATATGTACACACACACACACACTCACTTGCCACTTAACTGATTAATTTCTCATATGTACAAGGAAGGACACAATCATATTTCACTCGTTGTTTAGCAGTAAAGAATCCATCTGCCAATGCGGGAGACACGGGTTCAATCCCTGCATCAGGAAGATCCCCTGGAGAAGGAAATGACGACCCACTCCAGGGTTCTTGTCTGGGAAATACTATGAACAGAGGAGTCTGACAGGCTACAGTCCATGGGGTCACAAAGAGTCAGACATGACTGAGCGGCTAAACAACGACAAAGGACATGGTCATTCTTCAAAGCGGTGTCTCGCTATAAGAAATGGAGTCAAAAGTTGAAGCAAATATCTGGATTACTAATGGAAAAGCTTTCTGTGGGTAAGCTGTTCGGCTTTTTAAGTGACAGAAGAGTCACTAGAATCAGTAAGGGCATTTTATCATAAGCCAGCAATTTCACATTTTCCAATTTGACCCTCATTATAATTGTATGAAATGGGTAGGGACGTTATATGTGAATCTCCCTATATTACAGTAAGTCATATACATTTGAAACAGACACATACTTGTGAGTATTGCTTGATCTGATGGGCCACCTTGAATAAATACTTAACAGTTAGTAAAGCCTCAGGCTCTGACTATAGTCAGCATTCTGTTTCTGTTCTTACCCATGTGGTTACTGTCAGTTTGTATCTGTAAATAATCCGGCCTTTACCTTCTGAGTCTACATCACTGGCTCCGTGCCCTTCATTAAGAAGCATCAGTCAAGCATGAACACAGGAATCAGGTTATAACCTCTACAGTGAATGGAGACTCTAGATAAGCCCCTCCTGCTCTGAAGCTCTTGCTAGAAAAATTTCTGCTTCTTTCCCTGTAGAGTCAGTCACTTCCATGCTGGAGTCAGAGTTTCTGGGTTAAAACTCCAGAGCCAGCATTTGTTATTTCTTTAATTTTATCTCTTTAAGCATGGGCTTCCTACCAGTAAAACTAGGTAATAAGATCTGACATGGACTGTTTTCTAGTCACTTAACTCTGAACACTGCTTCCTTGCATTATTTAACTTAGTCATCATAATAGTACATATTAGTAGGTATTGCTTATTTTTATCAGCTTCTATTCTTGTTGTTAAATAATGAGTGAAAAGAAAGCCAACTTAACACATGGATATTTATTATGTATTAGTCTACAGCAAGGTGTGTTCCCAATGATCATTCTTTCTTTTTTTTTTTTGAAGAATGAATTAGTTGATTTTAAAGTCTCAATTTTTTTAGATTTAAAAGAAATAACTAGGAGTATGGCCATGATCCAAGCACTTCTTCAGTTTTGCCTTATTTCTCCTTCTATCTGGAGATAAGAAAGTCACCTGATCACGGAGGACATGCAATTCCCCCTTCTCCCACCGATGCACAGGGCAGGCGTGGCCAATAAACTGCTCTTTTCCTTTCCTCAGATCATGGATGTGGCTTCAGAACTCGTCTCGCAATTCACTCCAGGAAACCAGTACTATTAACATATGACCAGAGTCGGCAGTTTAGATAACAACTATTTCTTATCCCCACCCCAGGTGGATACCTACCCTTCTTCTACATTGAAGTTCTATCTTAAAACATTTAACAATTTATCTAAGCTTCAATTCTTCCTGGTATCCCCCTACCACCTTCAACTAATTTCTAGCTTTGTGTTCTCAAGGAAAAAGTAAGCACAAGAACATAAGTCAATTTTTCACATGGATGCACCGATTTGTTGATGACTATAATGACTCCAAAAACTGGTCTGAGACACATTTGTCTTTCTTCTAACTGTAGATTCTACATGCTCACTGTGGTACCTTTCACCTTTTCCTTGGAAATTATGCAAAACCAAAGCTTTGTAACTGAGTTTGTCCTCCTGGGGCTATCACAGAATCCAACCATGCAGAAAATAATATTTGTTGTATTTTTGTTCATTTACATTGCAACTGTCGGGGGCAACTTGCTAATTGTGGTGACCATCAGTAGCAGCCCAGCACTCTGGGGCTCCCCCATGTACTTCTTCCTGGCTTTTCTGTCCTTCCTGGATGCATGCTTCTCCTCCATCATTGTCCCAAAGATGATTTTGGATGCTCTCCTTTGGAGGAAAACCATTTCTTTTGAAGGCTGCATGACCCAGCTCATTGCTGAACCCTCCTGTGCTGGGGTGGAGGTGACTGTCCTCAGTGGCATGGCCTATGACCGCTATGCGGCCATCTGCAAACTGTTGCACTATTCTTCTATCATGAACCGCAGACTCTGTGCCCTTCTGATGGCAGTAGCCTGGACAGGGGGCTTCGTTCACTCCATGATACTGATTCTCTTCATTTTCCAGATGCCCTTCTGTGGCTCCACATCACTGATCATTTCATGTGTGACTTGTACCCACTGCTGGAGCTTGCCTGCACTGACACTCACATCTTTGGCCTTTGGTAGTCACCAACAGTGGGTTTTTTCTGGCATCTTAATCTTCTCCTTGTTGCTTGTCTCCTATGGGGTCATCCTGCTATCTCTGAGAACCCACAGCTCTGAAGGGCAGCAGAAAGCCCTCTCTACCTGAGGATCTCACATTGCTGTTGTGATTTTGTTCTTTATCCCATGCATGTTTACATATGTACGACCTCCATATTCTTTCTCCTTTGACAAAATGGTAGCCATATTTGACACCATCCTAACTCCCTTATTCAATCCTTTGATTTACACTTTTAGGAATAAAGAAGTGAAAAGTGCCATGAGGAAAGTGTGGGACAGGATAATGGTGCTTTCTAATGAAAAATAAAACATTGAAAGTTGAGTAAAAAATTCAAATTTTCTAATCAGACAAAAATTTTATATGAATGAGCATTGTTTGACTGGGGATAAAGTAAGGTAATATTATAAAAGATAACATAAGTTCCAGGAACTAATTTAGTTTTCATTCTTAGATCATGTATGAACTCTTATTTGGAAATTCAATAACCTCAAATGAAAATTAAGAAGACTTGAATTTTATGCTTACTTAGAATCTGAAAGTCAAAAAAGAATGAAAAAATTACTCACTTCTTGCTACTCATTTGATATTTTGGAAAATATTTCTGGAGGGAAAACAAAATGATCTTAGAGATTAGGTTTTACATATATAAATGTATATATATCAATGAACTTTTTGCCCAACCTAATGTATCTGCTGTACAACTGAAAATAGCAAAACAGAGTTGATTGTAAATCAACTCTATTTTAAAAAATAATAAACAATAGAAAGAAAAACATTAACATATTAATGTTTCAGATTTGCCAAAGAACTGTAATTATTGCTGACATTAGCCCTTTGATATTGATGATAACCATAATTCACACTTTGAAAGTGAAAGTGACATCGCTCAGTCATGTCCAATTCTTTTGTGACCTCATGGACTGTAGCTTACCAGGTTCCTCTGTCCATGGGATTTTCCAGGCAAAGGTACTGGAGTGGCTTACCATTTCCTTCTCCAGGGGATCTTGCCGACCCAGGGATAGAACCCTGCTCTCCCTCATTGCAGGCAGATGCTTTACCATCTGAGCCACCAGGGAAACCTGTTCACACTTTGATATAAAACAAACGAGAGTAGTTAGCCACACATATTTCATCTATGGGCTTTCAACTGCCTTCAAAGACTTCTAGAGCTCTAGAAGAGATGAACTTAAGGAAAGTTTATGGGGAAGAGAACAGAATTGCCTCATATCAAGTCATATAAATTGAAGTTAACCAATTGTCCCCAAGGCTTGATTTTGCCCTTGGACTGTTTGAGCTAGGTAGCTCATTGCATATCACTTGGAACTAGTCTGGAAGAAACAGCTTCCTTGGAGCTCCTGAGGCTTAAAGCCTACCTTAAGCATTCGCAAACTTTTGTGTGAATTTCTATAAATATGCAGTACAGGAAAAATAAAACACTTAGCCTCATGATTTTTCACACACACACACACACACACACACACACACACACACACACAAAGAGATACAGTGGGAAGGAAGCTGGCCACAGAGGCATTTATTTCTCAGACTGTGGGAATAGTTTACACCAGTTAAGTTTCCAAGAACCGAATTAAGAAATTCACTCCATTTTCAGAGCATTCTCTCTGCTCCAATACAGACCTTGCTGTTCTGTCTGACCCAGTGTTTCCAGGAAGGAGCTGTGTGAATTATGGCTACATGAAGAGTTCCCTTTCTCCATAAACTCTTTACATCCCATCATCACTTGTGATAGAAGGCAATGATAAATCTCAATGAAGTATAGTTTGTGTGTTTTATTCAAGCTTCACATAATTCACCTTCTAAGTAAATCAAAGTTGAAGATATGAAAAATGCACTCTATTGGAAGTCATCTGTTTGGTTGTAAGAAAAGAGGTAAGTTTCTCAGTCTGTCTGAAATATTTTCTTCCGTGCTGTGCTTAGCCTCTCAGTCGTGTCTGACTCTTTGTGACCTCAGGGACTGTAGCCTGCCAGGCTCCTCTGTCCATGAGATTCTCCAGGCAACAACACTGGAGTGGGTTGCACTCTTCCAAGTGATCTTCCCAATCCAGGGATTGAACCCAGGTTTCCTATATTGCAGGCAGATTCTTTACTATATACTTCCCTGGTGACTCAGATGGTAAAGCATCTGCCTGCAATGCGGGAGACCCGGGTTCAATCCCTGAGTTGGGTAGATCCTCTGGAGAAGGAAATGGAGATCCACTCCAGTCCTCTTGCCTGGAAAATTCCATGGACTGAGGAGCCTGGTAGGCTACAGCCCATGGGGTCTCAAAGAGTCAGACACGACTGGACGACTTCACTTTCTTTTCCTGACTTTCTTTACCATCTGAGCCCTAAACACGGATCTCTTGGGATCTATATTCAGTGTGCCTTCTAACAAATGACAGAGCTCCTAGGGAGAGTTTCTACCAATGAAGAATTATGGTGGTTCAGGCTTCCTAGGCCTTCCCTGGATTCAGCACATAGCTGAACTACCTCTCAAATGCATCTCTGCTCACAGAGGCTGCAACACACTGAATGAAGGCCAGCTTGGCCGAAGTTTCTCTCTTGGGAGCTCCTGGTTCAAAGTTCACGGTCAGTGCTGATGTTTCTGGGACAGAGCATGAAATTGGGCTCCCCTTTCTACACACCTGGGTTTTCAAGATCCTCGGCAATCCTTGCTACAACACACAACAACAATCTCTCTTTAATCGGGGTAAGTGATGGTGTGGTTGTTCAGGGAGAAAGAAGCTGAACTGTGGGATGAACTCTTGGCTGAAACTACTTTCTCTAAAATCTTTGCTCTCCTTCCCACGCTATGCCTTTCTATATCCCATCCCCGACTCTTCTTTCCCTGGTACCTGCTCCCTCCTCTCTCCTGTTCTGACTACATTAGTCTGCTTCTTTCCTCCTCTTCACTATTATCCAGTTAGATCTTTATTTTCTTTTGCTTTGATATTAGCCTCAACATGCAGTTTAATGAACTTGCTTTTGGAGCCAGGACAGAAATTTAAGATATCAATTGTCATCCTTCTCTAATTACTCATCATTTCTCTTTTCTAAGATGCAGTCCACGTGATGATTAGGATTTGATATTTTATATGACATGTAAGGAGAATGCTGAGGGGAGCCTGCCTAGTAACATCCCTTTCTAGTTCTAGCCTAAGTGCCTTAATTAGAGCACTCCTTATCACAGCTCATGCTTTGTAAATAGAAATGGATGAATCACACGGTCAGTTACCTTGCCAAAATACACACACACACACACACACACACACACACACACACACACACACACACAAACTATAGGTCAAATGAAATAACACAAGCAAAAACTTGTTTGAATGATAAGATTATGGAACAAGAATATTTTATCCTGAATTGCCTTATTCAGTCATATATATATATATATATATATATATATATATATCACATATATATTGCTACAACACACAACAATCTCTCTTTAATTGGAGTAAGTGATGGCATGGTTGTTCAGGGAGAAAGAAGCTGAACTGTGGGATAAACAGTTCATATATATGATTGAATATATATATATATATATATATATATATATATATATATATGGATCAAAGGAGATAGAGGCAGATGTTTATTTAATTTAGGAAGAATGGAAGAATTTTGGCACCAAATATACTTGAATTGGTTAACATTTCAGTAGGTAAAAGGAAAATGTAAGGATCAAGGAAGTAAAAAGACCTTCTGTAACCATGATGCCCTCCCAAATCAAAGAGGCAGGGTGGTCTAGAGAAGTTTGGAGATAATGGCTGAACTCAGTAGTAAAGTCCTCAGGTGGTGTTGATCTGATCTAATGCATACATCTTGTCAATGATGCTTTCCTGTCTGTATGTCTCCAAATCTTCTCTTTGCTTACTTAAAATAAAATAGAATTACTTGAACTGGATATTGTGGTTGTTTGTTACCTACCCAAAATTTATCTCTTCAAACTTTTGGATTCAATGAGAGTGTAACTTTTAATGAAGGGGACATCTATTTTTTCCTGAAGTAATGCATGTTCCCTTTCTAAAAGTATTTAATCACTCTTCTATCCTAACTCCTCCTCTTCTCACAACAAAGGGCTCACTCTTTTTTGTTTTTATCCCCTACCAGAAACCTTATGTATTAAAAGTAAATAATCATTGATTTATTTTCTTTTTTAAATAATCATCAGAAAAAAAGGAAACTTCCAATAAGAGTTTGCGATTATTGTGATAGTTCTAATTTCTCACAGTGAACTAATATTATTTTAGCTCACCTGCAAGGAAAACCTAATTGTATTTAGATGTGTAACTTTACTAGAGTTAAATAGTTTGATTTACTGATATTAATATATTTATCTTATTTAGGGAAACCCTTTGTAAACGTTTTGAATATTTAATTTTCAGAGAACCTTGTTGGAAATTGCAGTTTAACTCAATTAAGGCCATAATTTCACTTATTTCCCATGTTTAAACCTTTAACGACCAATCAATTTATTTTCTAGCATTTTTTCTGATATGAAATTAAAATTCACTTGGTTTTATCGCAGAGTTGTGTGTTGTTTTCAGTGATTAAGAATCTTAATCTTAATTAAGATATGTTATCCCTCCAATGTGGTTGTGAGAAGGTTGAGGACATCTCTTCATGCTCTATAAGTTGACTCCAGCTATGAGTAGGTTCTCAGCACACGTTTGATGACTGAGTTGATAGTGTTATTGAATCACCAAAGAACTAATGATTAATCAGAAAGAGGACGTGTACATCAAAATTCATGTTAAAATTTGTTTCATTTGACATTAATTTTTTTTTAGTTTTTATTTTTTTAATTTTAAAATCTTTAATTCTTACATGCGTTCCCAAACATGAACCCCCCTCCCACCTCCCTCCCCATAACATCTCTGTGGGTCATCCCCATGCACCAGCCCCAAGCATGCTGTATCCTGCGTCAGACATAGACTGGCGATTCGATTCTTACATGATAGTATACATGTTAGAATGCCATTCTCCCAAATCATCCCACCCTCTCCCTCTCCCTCTCCCTATTTGACATTAAATTTTAAAGGCATGATTGACTAAAATGGAAATGTGAGCGTAAAATTGATAGAGTTTATTGCATAGTGTTGAAAAAAAAGAGCTCAAAACTTGAAGATATAAAATATTAAAAAGACAAAACTTACAAAATTCAAAACAAATAAAATATAAGAAATTAAAATATACAAAAATGTTATACTGTATGGCTAATCAAAATATATATTTCATAATGTTAATTCTGTTAACTAAGCAAATATAATAGTGCCTCAAGTTAAATTTTTATTTATAATTTATAATTTTATTTATAATTTATATTTATAATCTAAATTTGTCATATAGTTATAGTTTTAGAAACAATGGAAAATGATCTAATTTGTATATTAAAATAGTTCACATATACATTTGAATGTATATACATACATACATATCTGAAAGCCAGCAGAATATGTAGGGAACTAACTTTTACTTCTGGTTTATGGGCTCCCCTGCTGTCTCAGATGGTGAAAAGTCTGCCTGCAATGTAGGAGACCTGGGTTTGATCCCTGGGTCGGAAAGACATCCTGGAGAAGGGAATGGCAGCCCACTCCAGTATTCTTGCCTGGAGAACCCCATGGACAGAGGAACCTGATGGGGTTCATGGGGTCACAAAGAGTCTGGCAGGACTAGTGACTAACACTACCATGGGATTGGTTAAGTACGAATTTTTGAAGGGCACTTTTCTCACCCTGTAATACAATGAAAGCTCCAGACATTTTATTATACAGATATAGCCATACAATAATTAATTTTCTAATAAATATTGAATCAATCAAATTGAAAGATTATTTGAGAATAGTGTCAATAGTTATGGGCTTCCCTGGTGGCTCAGTGGTAGAATATGCTTGCAATGCAGGAGATGTGGGCTCGATTTCCTGGGTCAGAAAGTATTTCCTGGGTCATTCCAGTATTCTTGCCTGGAAAATCCCATGGACAGAGGTGCCAGGTGGGCTACTGCTGCTGCTGCTGCTGCTAAGTTGCTTCAGTCGTGTCCGACTCAGTGCGACCCCAGAGACGGCAGCCCACCAGGCTCCCCCATCCCTGGGATTCTCCAGGCAAGAACATTGGAGTGGGTTGCCATTTCCTTCTCCCAGGTGGGGTACAGTCCATGTGAATAAGAGTTGGACATTGACTTAAAATAGTGATATTTATATTATGAATCCCCTGGGCATATATTTGATGAAACTATTAAAATAAGCACAAGCTATATGAGAAGAGTTTATTAAAAATATTTTAATTAAGATGAAAATTAGATTTTTAAGACTTTTATATGTTAATTTTGGGCTCCCTTGGTGGCTCAGCTGGTAAAGAATCTGTCTGCAATGAAGGAGACCTGGGTTTTGTATCTGGGTTGGGAAGATCCCCGGAGGAAGGAATGGCAGCCCACTCCAGTATTCTTGGCTGGAGAATCCTATGGAGAGAGGAGCCTGGTGGAGTCCATGGTGTCACAAAGAGACAAGCATGACTGAATGACTAACATCATGTTTATTTATAACTGATAAGTAGATAATTACACTACAAATACAGTTTAACTACATAGAAGAGGCTTTTAAATTAAAACAGGAAAATCAGAAAATATAATAAGATGATTGAGATTATATAGATATATGCATATAGGGGAGAAGGACATGGCAACTCACTCCAGTGTTCTTGCCTGGAGAATCCCAGGGACAGTGGAGCCTGGTAGGAGGCCGTCTATGGGGTCGCACAGAGTTGGACACGACTGAAGCGACTTAGCAGCAGCAGCAGAATGCATATAAGGAAAAAGTAAAGGAGAGCAAGGAGATCTATTTTTATGTTGAATTTCTGAAATACATTTTAAACAAATTTGAAAGAGATAGAACTTGAAAGAATGCAATCTTCTAGACGATAGTGATAGGAGAATCAGATATGAAGAAAGATAGTACACAGGTTACAGAAATATAGGAAGTGAAGTAACAGGCTGGATCCACAGAATTTGAAATTTACTAGCATGCAAATAACGTATGTAATGGCTTATATCAAATACATAGCAACTTGAAAATTATTGTTAGCCTCAATGATTTGTTCAAATATCTCATGGCAATGAAGGTGAAGTTATAACTGCAATGAAGCTAAAGATGGAAAAATAAGTTTTTTTCTTAATTATAACCCAACAAAGATACTGAGAGATCAGAAATAATGGTACAAACTGTCGTTCAAATAAACAAATATATTCAGTCAGGAGAGAATCTCCAAATATATTATTTCTAAATTATATAAGGATATTATTATCAGTAATTGATGAGCATACACATTATATGCACACATATGTATCATATGCATATGCTTAATAATGTATCTGTTTAATTCTCTATCATATAAAAAAGAGCCTCAAGACATTAACATGATCTTATCAAGATCATGAAGCAAATTCAGGAGTTCTCAGACCATGGCAGAATGCACAAACACTTGAGGGCTTTTTCCCCCACAAAATAAGTCTTGGCAACCCATAAGAAGACCTTGAATCAATGCCAATGTTTAAAGCATGTCAACATTAAAAAAAAAAAATTCCTGAGTGAGTATAGTCTGAAAACTATAGTATAGTATGAAAACTTTGAGAAACACTAAATTATACGTTTGATGAAATTAGAACTCTAAACGTTGCAATTCTGTATCCAAATAAACTGCTATTGCCAAGTCATCGTTTCTCCAACTCTTTTTTTGCAGATGAACCACTTTTCAGCTGTGTCTGTTCTATATTCACCATAACCGTGATGGAGAACAGCAGTGTGAGTGAGTTCATCCTGCTTGGGTTAACACAGGATGTACTAAAGGAGAAAGTAGTATTTGTTATCTTCTTATTTCTATACCTTGGGACTCTGTTGGCAAACTTCCTAATTGTGATGACCATACGATATAGCCAGACACTTGGGAGCCCTATGTACTTCTTCCTTTTCTACTTGTCCTTTGTTGATGCCTGTCTTTCAACAACCACTGCCCCTAGGCTAATTGTAGATTCCGTATCTGAGAAGAAAATCATCTCCTACAATGAGTGCATGACCCAGATCTTTGCATTTCACTTCTTCGGGTGCATGGGGATCTTGGTACTTGTCCTCATGTCCTTCGATCGCTATGTGGCCATTTGCAAGCCCCTGCGGTACACAGCCATCATGAGCCAGCGTGTCTGTGGTGCCCTGGTGAGACTGGCCTGGATGGGGTCTTGTATCCATTCTTCAGCACAGATTCTCTTGGTTTTGAAATTACCCTTCTGTGGCCCCAATGTTATTGATCACTATTTCTGTGATATGCAACCTTTGTTGAAACTTGCTTGTGTGGATACTTATGTCATCAACCTACTCACAGTGTTTAACAGTGGGACCATATGCATGGCGAGTTTCTTGTTGCTGCTTATCTCCTATGGTTTCATCTTACATTCTCTGAGTAACTGTAGCACAGAAGGAAGAAGGAAAGCCCTTTCCACATGCACCTCCCACATTATTGTTATTATCTTATTCTTTGTACCATGTATATACATATATGCTCGCCCTCTAACTGTATTTCCAGTGGACAAGATGGTGGCTGTATTTTACACTATTTTAACACCCTTACTCAACCCTCTGATTTACGCTCTGAGGAATGCAGAAGTCAAACAGGCCATGAGAAAGTTATGGTGCAACAAAGTCTGACTCGAGATGGCGAAGAGCAGAAAGATGCCAACTGCTAATTCTGTCAGAGTTTAAGTATAATTGGACTGATGGAAAAGAGAAAATGTTCTCATTCTATTGTGGACAGTATAAATGCGTTCCAGTGGGGCATTTAGGGGAATAGGCAGAATGAGCACCTGGCAAAATCTGTATTATTTTAACCGATGTCTCAGAGAGACAACATGAAGTCCCATCCATTTGTGGGGCACAGGCCCATTCCTCTTGTCAGCTGTCTGCTTCTATGTTTCTGCTTGTGAGGCACATCCTGTTCTTTCTGTAGGTTTACCTTCTGGTTTTGTACATTATTTTTTTTATTTTTCTTATCCAAGTTTAATAGTTTGTCCCTGATTTCTATCATCCATTTTGTTGGTAAACCAGCTCTGGGACTGCTACGTCTGTATCACATACTTTCTGGCTCAAGAGTCAATCGCATAACATCACTCCCAGAAACATATGCTCCCCAAGGAACATAAATATCAACTAGTCAAGCCTCTTTATTTGGTGCTTGTCTCCCCTTTGTAATACTCTTAAAAACTAGCTTTTTCTTTGCCTGCGTGTGTACAGGGAAATAATGCATCACTTCCTATTCAAATCAGATAATTCTAGTTATAACAAAGATATTCACTGTATTGATACATAATTTCTCTGTATATACATTAATATGTTTTGTTCATCATGCTGATTATTATTTTCATATTTCTTAGTTTTTTATATATATCTGTTTTTGTAGTTTAAATTCATGGACACTTCCCCATCTTTGGTTACTTCTGAATGGATGACCATTTTATAAAGCTGTTAGAGTTATAAAATCTAACACCTATGGATGAGATCACACATGTGAAAAAGGCAATAACTGACAAATACAACAGAACTAATGTCATAATGTGTGTGTGTGAGCTCCGTTGCTCAGTCGTGTCTGACTGTCTTGAGACCCCATGGACTGCACCCTGCCAGCCTCTTCTGTCCATGGGATTCTCCAGGCAAGAACACTGGAGTGAGTTGCCATTTCCTTATCGAGGAGATGTTCTTGACCCCGTGATGAAACCTGCGTTTCTTGCATCTCCTGCATTGGCAGGCAGATTCCATGCCACCTGGGGAGCTCTTATTCTTCATGTATCTCACTAAATTTGTATTCTTGTTTGAGTACTGTTAACTAATGAGTATCAGCAGTAGGAGCCAGCCCACAAGGAAACAGACATTGAGTCTACCTCTGAGAATAAATATAATCCAGACTATTTTGCTATAGTTGAAACTCCAATACTTTGGCCACCTGATGTGAAGAACTGACTCATTGGAAAAGACCCTGATGCTGGGAAAGATTGAGGGCAGGAAGAGAAGGGGATGACAAAGGATGAGATGGTTGGGTGGCATCACTGGCTCAATGGACGTGAGTTTGAGCAAGCTCTGGGAGTTGGTGATGGGCAGGGAAGACTGGCATGCTGCAGTCCGTGGGGTCACGAAGAGTTGGACATGACTGAGCGACTGCACTGACTGATTTTCCTACAGATCTGAAAACTGGACTATGAACTGTGGCAGATGAGCTCATACAATGCCACTCTGAGATGTTCTGCATGAGCGTGTCTCTTTGGGAGTCTCAGCACTCATGGACCTTCAGACTCTGACAGTCAAAACGTGGAAGATCTGATTATAGCCTCTTCTGTTAACAGCTTCTCATGGTTAAAGATAGTAACTGGTCTTCTTGCTGTGATCATTTCTAAGGATCTTTGCAAGCCTGTTTCCTGTCTCTCAATTACTGTTCTTCTGGATATATTCATAGCTTATACCCTCAATCCTTTTGATTTATCATTAAAATGTATCCTCTCAATAATGACTTTTCAGACTACTTCATAAAATTGCAGCACCCATCCAGTAACCTTCTGTATCTCCTATTCCTCCACCTCTGCTTAATTTTTCTCCTTAACACTTATTCTCTAACCTGTCATACAGTTTATTCATTTTATTTTCTGGTTACGATGGTAGGAATTTGTGTCTTAAAAATAACATTACATCTTTGGTGCCTAGAATAGCACCTGGCATAGTGTAAATGGTCAAGTACCTGTTGGGTAATAAATAAATAATTGTAGAAACATATATAAACCACCAGAGGCTAGAGAGTGGCACGGAATGGATTGTCTGTCTTACTTCAGAAGAAACCATTTTATAATACCAAATAATAAAAAGCAGAAGGAAAAGTAAAGAATATAATTATGAAGAGAAGACACAGAAAGCCATAATCTGGTCCTTTGACTAGAAGAACAAAATTAATATTCCCCTGTCATGTGGTGGCATTTACATGAGTGCATATATTTGTCATAAGTTATTTACTGTATGTTTAAAATGGTGCAGTCTATTGTATGTAAATCATACTTTAAGAAGTTCATTTAAATATAAAAGTATGTAAAAACATTTTTCTTTCCATTTTTCTCTTCTCCCTTCCTTTGTCTAGTGACTGATTTCAAAATGCTATAGGAATTATAGATAATTAAATTAGTAGTTTTCATTGTCATTAGGTATATTTCACTGGTATCATCAGGATTTATATAATAATTAACATACCTAACAGTAACAGTTTCTAGAATATGAAACTAGGAGAAGTTAAGAAATTTGCTTAAAGCCACAGAAACATAAGTCCTAAAGCTAGAATTCTTTTAGATCAGATCCATCTGAACCTTTCCCTATACTCAGAGCTGCCTCTGTCATTGGGAAAGATTTGACTTAAAGGACAGAGTCTTTGGTAACTTTTTGTAGTCTATACCTCCATGTGACTTCGAAAGTGTGTTTTTCCTTGGAGTAGGGTACATGAGTGCAGCTCTTGGTAACTGGAATGGAAGGTGTCCCATTCATTAGGACAGAGTAGGAGAAGAGGAGGGCTTTCCGGGCAGAATCTCCCATTTGACAATCTTGTCTGGGATTTATTAGCCTCATGGTTTGCTGTGATTCTGGATTAACTGAACTAAATAGCTCATTTAGCAAATCCTTCAGGGTTGGGTGGGAAGGGTGAAGACATTTTTTCCTTCAAAGCCTCAGCAAAGAACTTTTCATGAAATCCCTATAAATATCTGTTGGAGGAAGAGGAAATGTTTAATTCACATGCTCTGCCAGGGAAGGATTTGGGGTAATGAATCTGGCTATTTAGAGATAGTTTTATCACAGACTAGTGGGAATATTTCCTATTTATTCTAGAAATTTATAAGAGCAGAGTAAGAAACTTTCTGCCAGTATTACAGACCCTTTCGAAAAGAGTCTAACTCAGGCCTTCTAGGAAGTGTTGGTATCTATGGAGTCTCTTCGCTCCCTGTAGGTCATGGGACAGAAAGCAGAGTGGACCCATTTGAAGTACAATGTACACGTTGCAAATACTGAGCATGATTCATCTTCATAGCAAATCAGAATTGAAGGAGCAAGAGCTCATAGCTTTATCCTTTTGTTTTTCCCCCCCACAAAGTAAAAAGGTAAGTTTTCAAGTCCAACTGGACAATTTCCTTTTTGTTGCCTCCCATTCAAGACTGGGTTTTAGTTCAGTTGCCTCTGTCCAGTTCTGTCTCCTGAGAAACCTCAAGTTCAAGAAACACATTTCGGTTGGCGATGAGAGGATTCTAATATTTGGGAGCGCCTCTTCTTTTGATGCTAAAGCTGAAACGCCAGTACTTTGGCCACCTCATGCGAAGAGTTGCCTCATTGGAAAAAAGACTGATGCTGGGAGGGATTGGGGGCAGGAGAAGGGGACGACAGAGGATGAGATGGCTGGATGGCATCACTGACTCGATGGACCTGAGTCTGAGTGAACTCCGGGAGTTGGTGATAGACAAGGAGGCCTGGCGTGCTGCGATTCGTGGGGTCGCAAAGAGTCGAACACTCCTGAGCGACTGAACTGACTGAACCGAACTTTTTTCATTACTTCCCTTGTGGCTCAGACGGTAAAGCGTCTGTCTACAACGCGGGAGACCTGGGTTCGATCCCTGGGTCGGGAAGATTCCCTGGAGAAGGAAACAGCAACCCATTCCAGTACTCTTGCCTACAAAATCCCGTGGATGGAGGAGCCTGGTGCAAGCTACTGTCCACGGGGTCGCAAAGAGTCTGACACGACTGAGCGATTTCACTTTCACTTCTTTCATTCAGCTGAGTTCAGTTGCTCAGTCGTGTCTGACTCTTTGCGACCCCCATGGACTGCAGCATGCCAGGCCTCCCTGTCCATCACCAATCTCCGGAGTTCACTCAGACTTATGTCTATCAAGTGGGTGATGCCATCCAGCCATATCATCGTCTGTCATCCCCTTTTCCTCCTGCCCCCAGTCCCTCCCAGCATCAGAGTCTTTTCCAATGAGTCAACTCTTCCCATCAGGTGACCAAAGTATTGGAGTTTCAGATTCAACATCAGTCCTTCCAATGAACACCCAGGACTGGTCTCCTTCAGGATGGACTGGTTGGATCTCCTTGCAGTCCAAGGGACTCTCAAGAGTCTTCTCCAGCACCACAGTTCAAAAGCATCAATTCTTCGGGGCTCAGCTTTCTTCACAGTCTAACTCTCCATCTCTGCTTAATGCAACACTGGCTCAGGCTCAATTCTTAACCAAAAGGGGACATATTGAAGGGAGCAGAGGTACAATATTCTATGCCTACACTTTTCTTATTTACAAGGCATAGCGATAGGAAAAGGACAAGGGCACAGATTAATGATATGCAGTGGGTATGCACTGATCCTGGTGATGTTGTGATACTTATTGTCCTAATTATTACATTAACATTTTCTGTCGGGGACACACTATCACTCCTACTTACAGCCCCAAATTGCATTCTCCTTTTGGGATTGGAGTAAGGGATAATATGAGGACTGGAGAAGAGAAAAATCAACTCTCCAGTGAAAACCTGGGATAAACTACTTTTTATCCCTAACATGGGTCTTTGCTCACCCTTGCCTAGTGAGATTTGCCCTGTCTCATCCCCTAATTCTTCTTCTTTTTCTGGCTCTTTCTCACAATCAAAATTTCCCCGTTTGCTCTGATTTCTGCCACCGTTCTCTAATCTCTCTGTCCCTTACTCCTTACTATTATTTTTCAGATATATATCTAAAATGCTGATTTCTTTGTTTGACCCATCTGGAAGTTTGCACTCATTTACTAGTCAGGACATGCACTGAGCATGTCGGAGGTTTACTTCTTTACCTGCTTAGACAGAGAGGGACAAAGAAAGGGACAAGGTGGAGTCTTTTTTTTTTTTTTTTCTCGGTTTGAAGGAAGACCAAAAGATGAATAAGCCCTGCGCTTAAGGATCTTTTTCTGTGAGTCTGTATTTTCCAAAGTTCTGCTCAACTATTGCAAGTAGCGCAGCACTGATTCAAATATTAAGGGAAACTGAGGCTTGTACTACTGTTTAAAAAATATGCTAAACTAAGAGTTGCATTTTCTACAGTTTTGCTTCTCTAGTTTTTTATAATTTCTATTATAATTTTAATAAAAAGTATCTTTAAATTTGTTTATATCCTGTGATCAGTCTTCCACATAAATATAGACTAGGTGTGAATTTCACTTTTGTTCTTGCTGTAAGGAAAATAGACCCAGCAGTATTAATTTCACTTAGCAGCTGAAGAAGGCTTAGAGAGGGTGAACCGTATAGTATTCAACAAAAATCAAACAGAACATGTGAGCTTGTATCATTAGATGATGGATCTATCAACATATCCCATTGTTTCTCAATGATGCCATTAAACAACAGCCAATTACAATTAACACTATTTGATGCAAACAATGATTTTATTCTGGAGAACATTTGGTTTTGGGTAAAAGTTGATTTTTTCAACATATTCACTCTGTTCTCCTTGGTTTACTATATCAAAAAGCTGCCACTGTTCTAAAAGTGTTTAACTAAATAGGTCATTCTTTGTGTTCAGTTCATCCAATGTCAAAAAAGAAAAAAAAAAACAACCCCAAAACAACCTACTAGCTCTAAGGAGTATCAACAGAAACCTCTGAAACATATATTTATAGAAATTAAGGTTAAAGTGAATTTTTATGTAGCAATAACCTTTCTTCCTATATTCACATGGTTCACATTGTTCTTAACTTCTCTGTTTCCAGTCTCTCCATGTTCTGGATCTTTATCACACATGACTACAAGGAGAGTCACTGAAAATATTTTTCAACTAATACAGGTATGCTCTGCTGTGACTAAAAGCATTTTTCAAAATTTTCAAAAATAATATTTAGTTCCACTGAATGTATAGAATGTTCATCTGAAATTGGGACTTTGTACGTGATTTACATGCACATGAAGAAGTGGAGAGATTTTCTTAAGTATTTAAATAGCCATTACATAGTTGGCTAAAGGCTGGGATGGAGAATGACTTTATGTTTTTTTACAGAGATGGACAAAAGCTGGAATTTCTATGGTCAGTTAATGTTGTTGCATAGTTCCCAAGACCATGAACTCTGGTATCAGAGTCAGGCTCATCTTAGTTTGATTGCAACTTAATATCTTAATGATTTGGTGCAAATTACTGAAACCTCTTGCTTTTATTTTACAAGTATAAAATGAGTATCAGAATACCACCTCTTGGTTGGGTTGTTATGTTCCAGAAATAATTACTATTTTATTAAATAATGTTCAAAATAGGTTGCTCTGAATATCGAATGATAGATTGCTTATAGTAAATTTTCTGTGACCTACATCTTTGCTCAATGTACAATAATCCAAAACTTTAAATATGCAATTAAAGATGTATTATGTTCTGTATTGTTTCAGATGAACTGAATTTCTGTTGTGTCCTCTGAACTCTACTCAGCCTCATGGAAAACCAAAACAATGTCGCAGAATTTGTTTTCATAGGGTTGTGGGGAAATAAGAAAATAGAGCTGCTGTTCTTTTCCTTGGTCCTTCTCTGTTACCTGGCTGCCTTATTGGGGAATTTCGCCGTCTCTCTCACCATCACCTGCAGCCTTCTAATGCACAACCGATGCACTGCTTCCTCCGTCACCTTTCCCTCAGGGATGTCAGCTACACCTCCACAGTGGTCCAGCCCCGGGGGGCTAGGCCCGGTTGGATCCAGGGTATCCGAAGCGTGGATGGCGAGGCAAGAGAGATATATAGATATAGAGAGAGATGAAGAAAGAATTTGAAGTTAAGAGAATAGAGGAGAGAAAAGAGACTGATATTCCTTGGTTTATGCAGAAAGCCAATAAAGCCTCAGACAAGAGACTTGCTCTGTTCACGTAGGCCATAGGCGCCCTCTTGAATAGCGGAAGGTGCCCTGCCTTGGGCTCCTTCTCGTGTGGGTCTTAGAAGCCTGGGCAGGAGAGTGAACTCAGAGGGCCCCTACACTCCAGGAAGTCAGCCTGAAAAGATAAAGAAAGAAACAAAGACAGACATGGGGGAGCCAAGCGATGATGAGGCAAGGCCCAAAACTTTATATTCCAGGGGAGCTTATATACCTTGAGCTGAATATAGAGAATAATGGAAGATGCAGAGTCATGCAGGGTCAGAAGTCCTGACCTTTATTGAGACCAGGCTTTCTTTCTGCACACCTTTTCATATGCAAAAGTTTTACATGATTTACATCATCTTCTGGCCAGGAGGTCTGCTAACATTTTATGACCCTTTTTTTCTGATAAAGCTTAATTAACCAGAAAACTTATTTTCTTAAGGTGATTCTTCTAAAGTCTAGTGCCGCTCCCTGAAAGCACTAGATAAAGTTGCATTCCTATAGGGCAAAGGTGCGGTGGGCTATGAAAAGGAAGGAATTTATTAACTCAAGGTTTAATGTTGTAAATATCAAGGCTACTTACTTATATTTCTGTATATCAACTATATTAATTAATGCAATCCAGGTACACAATGAAAGATATGAAAACTTGGTGGCAAGTATTGGCTCAACAATAAAATCCTTAACCAGTTCTATTCTAATGATTTTTAACTCCTTGAAAGGCGCTACATTCCTAGAATGTTTTAAGCTTCCCATGCCTCTCACAGTTGGGAGGCTGTAAATAATCACATGGGTAACTGCAGGAGTCTGAACAAACCTGTCAGGCAAGCTAAAAAGTCATCAGAGGGGTTTGGATTGGAACACTCTATTATGCCCAGGAAATTTATTAACTAGAGCTCTAAGTTGATTTTCTTCAGAGAAAGGTGGTCGGGGATAGCCCCTGTTAATGTCAGAGGAGTGTAGTATAACAGACAGATTTTGGTTTCAGGGGTAGATGCTCGAGCAGATCCAGGGGACCCCTTGAGTCCTGATCCACCTTGCCCATCAGGCCTCTTCTGCATGACCTTGTCATGGGTGAGGTTGGGGAGTCTCTCGAGTCCTGACTCGCCTTTGCCTGTCAGGTCTCTTCCTCATGACCTTTGCCATGGGTGGGCTCTCCCATGTTGGCTCCTGGCAGTGGTCCCCAGGCTAATCAGGGACTTAGTTGCAGCATGAAGAAACATTTCCTATAACAACCGTATGACCTAGCTCTTCATTGCCCACTTGCTGGCAGGTGTGAAAATACTCATCTCAGTGTCCTTGGCTTTTGACCACTACGTCGCCATCGTCAAGCCCCTGCACTACATGGTCATCATGAACAGACAGAGGTGTGACATGTTGATTGTCCTGGCCTGGGCTGTGGGTTTTTGGCATTCTATTGCTTTACTTCTCATGGTACTCAAGTTACCTTTCTGTGGTCCTAATCAGATAGATCACTACCTATGTGATGTGAAGCCTCTTTTGAAAATGATGTGCAAAGATATTCATGTTGTGAGTATCTTAGTGATTGCAAATTCAGGAATGGTTGCGGTTGTCATATTTCTTGTTCTAGTAACTTCTTACATAGTCATACTATATAACCTTAGAATGCATTCTTCTGCAGGGTGAAAAAAAGCTCTCTCAACGTGTAGTTCTCACATAACAGTTGCAGTGTTATTCTTTGTGCCCTGTATCTATACTTATGTTCTACCTGCAGGGAGCGAGAACAAGAACAAGGACATCTCTGTGTTTTACACTGTGATTACCCCCATGCTGAACCCTCTCATCTACACCCTGAGAAACATGGAGATGAAATTTGCCATGAGGAAGATATGGCCTAAAGTGACACATTAAGATTTAAAGTAAATAGGGTGATATTCATTACAGTTTAGAATTCATGTCTCGTCTCCAGGACCTGTGTCCTTTGAGGTATTAGAAGAAAACATACACACTTTCTTTGAGGAATTGAAATAAATGTCATCTGGCATTCAGTTCAGTTGCTCAGTCATGTCCGACTCTTTGCGACCTCATGGACTGTAGCACACCAGGCCTCCCTGTCCATCACCAACTCCTAGAGTTTACTCATATTCATGTCCATTGAGTCGGTGATGCCATCCAACCATCTCATCCTCTGTCATCCCCTTCTCCTCCTGCCTTCAATCTTTCCAGAATCAGGGTCTTTTCAAATGAGTCAGTTCTTCGCATCAAATGGCCAAAGTATTGGAGTTTCAGCTTCAGCATTAGTCCTTCCATTGAACACCCAGGAATGATTTCCTTTAGGATGGACTGGTTGGGTCTCCTTGAAGTCCAAGAGACTCTCAAGAGTCTTCTCCAACACCACAGTTCAAAAGCATCAATTCTTTGGTGCCCAGCTTTCTTTATAGTCTACCTCTCACACCTGGCATTAGGTTAGCCAAAGAAGCATGCTGCTGTGATTCAGACTACAATCTTCACTTTAAAGGAGCCAACTAGTTTTGCGTGTGACCACTTGGAGGAATGCAAGAATTGTCCTTTTAAAGTACATCTCTTATTGTACAATTGGCCTGCCCAATAATTGCAGAGGAACCCTATTTTCCTTGGAATAAAATCCAACCTTCTCACTCGTGCATTAGAAAATTAGGTATAACTATCTAATTTCATAAATCATCACATTGAAAGAAATTATGGGGTTACAATGAGACTGTGTGGTCAAGGAAACCTGGGTGACTCCTCAGTTTGTTTGGTTTTATGCCTTTCTCTTAGAAATTTGTTCTAATTCTAATGTTTTTGAAAATGAATGTCTATGGAATGAGATAATATTATGCTTCATAAATGAACTATGAATTGGGTTACCATCTCTTAAATTTTGCTTGGGATATGGCTACAAGAAACTCATACTAGGTTCTTTCTTGTTTCTTTATCTTTTTCCCCTCAATTCCCTTTCATTAGATGCTTTTATCCAGCTACATTGGGCCCCTCTACATTCTCTGAACTTACCTTAAAATCTGGCAATCTACGACTTTTTTTCTTCTATTTTCTCTGGCTAGGATCCCTCTACTCTTATGTTTTAGGGTTCATGTCTTAAATATTATTCACATTTCAGATATTTCTTATTCAGGAATATTTTGCAGATCCATAAATAGACCAGAAGTGTTTCCCTTTTGCTTTTCTTTTCTTTTTATTGGTTTTCAGCTATACATTTACTGTATACCAAATAACTCAAACCTCATACTACTATTTTTTTTGTGTGTGTGTGTGTGAATTGCATTTTCCCTGTTTGACTGAGGCAAAAATTCTGTATCTTTCTATTTCTTTGTACCTCTGAAGTTTCTTATAATAAATTTGAGACAAATTAAACTGTAATTAGCTTCCCTGGTGGCTCAGAGGATAAAGTGTCTGCCTGCAATGTGGGAGGCCCGGGTTCAATCCCTGGGTTGGGAAGATGCCCTGGAGAAGGAAATGGCAACCCACTCCAGTATTCTTGCCTGGAGAATCCTGTGGACAGAGGAACCTGGAGAGCTACAGTCCACAGGGTTGCAAAGAGTCAGACATGACTGAGCGATTTTACTTTTACTAAACTGTAATTAGACATTTACAAAATTAAATTCAAAGACTCTGTATTCTATTTTTTAATATGAATATATATATATTGTTCTCTTGTATATAAAATTCACCTTATTTATTAATAATATGTCAGAAAGACTAAAAATTAGCATAAATTCCATACTATACCAGACAGGGAATGCTGAAGAAATTATATTTTTCCCCATTATATATTCTTGGCATTTATGTAGAAGACTAGTTGGCCATAGGTGTCCATGGGTTTATTTCTGGGCTGTCCGTTATGTTTTTGTACCAGTACCATGCATTTAATTTACTGTTGCTTTGAATATTGTATGAAGAGTGGAATTGTGATACCTTCAGCTTTTTTTTTTGTTGTTGTTGTTCAAATTTGCTTTGTTAATTTGGGGTCTTTTTGTTTCATATGAATTTTAGAATTATTTGTTCTAGTTCTGTAAAAATTTCATGGGTATTTTGATAGGAATTGTATTATATTTCTAGATTGTATTGAATAGTGTAGATATTTTAACAATATTAATTATTATAATTCAAAAGCATAAGATGTGTTTTCATTTATTTGCATTGTCTACAATTTCTTCCATCATTTTCCTTTTTAAAATTTTTTTTCAGAGTGTAGGTTTTTTACTTTCTTGGTTAAGTTTATTACTAGGCTAGTTCAGTTCAGTTCAGTCGCTCAGTCATGTCCGACTCTTGTGACCCCATGAATTGCAGCACACCAGGCCTCCCTGTCCATCACCAACCCACGGAGTTCACTCAAACTCATGTCCACCGAGTCGGTGATGCCATTCAGCCATCTCATCCTCTGTCGTCCCCTTCTCCTCCTGCCCCCAATCCCTCCCAGCATCAGAGTCTTTTCCAATGAGTCAACTCTTCGCATGAGGTGGCCAAAATTTTGGAGTTTCAGCTGTAGCATTAGTCCTTCCAAAGAACACCAGGACTGATCTCCTTGGGACTGGTTGGACCTCCTTGCAGTCCAAGGGACTCTCAAGAGTTTTCTCCAACACCACAGTTCAAAAGCATCAATTCTTTGGCACTCAGTTTTCTTCACAGTGCAACTCTCACATCCATACATGACCTCTGGAGAAACCATAGACAGACCTTTGTTGGCAAAGCAATGTCTCTGCTTTTGAATATGCTATCTAGGTTGGTCATAACTTTCCTTCCAAGGAGTGTCTTTTAATTTCATGGCTGCAATCACCATCTGCAGTGATTTTGGAGCCCCCGCCAAATTAAATTCTGACACTGTTTTCACTGTTTCTCCATCTATTTCCCATGAAGCGATGGGACCAGAGACCATGATCTTAGTTTTCTTTCTTTTTTTTTTTTTTAAGTGATTTTATTTTATTTTTCTTTTACTTTTTTTTTAAACTTCATAATATTGTATTGGTTTTGCCATAGATCAACATGAATCTGCCACGGGTGTACACATGTTCCCAATCCTGAATCCCTTTCCCACCTTCCTCCCCATACCATCCCTCTGGCTCAATTCTGAATGTTGAGCTTTAAGCCAACGTTTTGACTCTCCACTTTCACTTTCATCAAGAGGCTTTTTAGTTCCTCATCACTTTCTGCCATAAGGGTGGTGTCTTCTGCATATCTGAGGTGATTGATATTTCTCCCAGTAAGCTTGATTCCAGCTTGTGCTTCTTCCAGCCCAGCATTTCTCATGATGTACTCTGCATATAAGTTAAATAAGCAGGGTGACAATATACAGCCTTGACATACTCCTTTTCCTGTTTGGGATCAGTTTGTTGTTCCATGTCCAGTTCTAACTGTTGCTTCCTGACCTGCATATAGGTTTCTGAAGAGGCAGGTCAGGTGATATGATATGCCCATCTCTTTCAGAATTTTCCACAGTTTATTATGATCCACATGGTCAAAGGCTTTGGCATAGTCAATAAAGTAGAAATAGATGTTTTTCTGGAATGCTCTTGGTTTTTTCATGATCCAGTGGATGCTGGCAATTTGATCTTTGGTTCCCCAGCCTTTTCGAAAACCAGCTTGAACATCTGAAAGTTCACGGTTCACGTATTGCTGAAGCCTGGCTTGGAGAATTTTGAGCATTGCTTTACTAGTATGTGAGATGAGTGCAACTGTGTGGCAGTTTGAGCATTCTTTGGCATTGCCTTTCTTTGGGATTGGAATGAAAACGGACCTTTTCCAGTCCTGTGGCCACTGCTGAGTTTTCCAAATTTTCTGGCATATTGAGTGCAGCACTTTCACAAAATCATCTTTCAGGACTTGACATAGTTCAACTAGAATTCCATCACCTCCACTAGCTTTGTTCATAGTGATGCTTTCTAAGGCCCACTTGACTTCACATTCCAGGATGTCTAGCTCTTGGTGAGTGATCACACCATTGTGATTATCTTGGTCATGAAAATCATTTTTGTACAGTTCTTCTGTGTATTCTTGCCACCTCTTCTTAATATCTTATGCTTCTGTTAGGTCCATACCATTTCTGTCCTTTATCGAGCCCATCTTTGCATGAATGTTCCCTTGTTATCTCTAATTTTCTTGAATAGATCTCTAGTCTTTCCCATGCTGTTGTTCTCTCTTTCTTTGCATTGATCGCTGAAGAAGGCTTTCTTGTCTCTCCTTGCTATTCTTTGGAACTCTGCATTCAAATGCTTATATTGTTCCTTTTCTCTTTTGCTTTTCACTTCTCTTCTTTTCACAGCTCTTTGTAAGGCCTCCCCAGACAGCCATTTTGCTTTTTGCATTTCTTTTCCATGCGGATTGTCTTGATCCCTATTTCCTGTACAATGTCATGAACCTCCATCCATAGTTCTTCAGGCACTCTATCTATCAGATCTAGTCCCTTATATCTATTTCTCACTTCCACTGTATAATCATAAGGGATTTGATTTAGGTCATACCTGAGGTCTAGTGGTTTGCCCTACTTTCTTCAATTTAAGTTTGAATTCGGCAATAAGGAGTTCATGATCTGAGCCACAGTCAGCTCCTGGTCTTGTTTTTGCTGACTGTATAGAGCTTCTCCATCTTTGGCTGCAAAGAATATAATCAATCTGATTTTGTTGTTGACCATCTGGTGATGTCCATGTGTAGAGTCTTCTCTTGTGTTGTTGGAAGAGGGTCTTTGCTTGGACCAGTGCGTTCTCTTGACCTAACTTTATTAGCCTTTGTCCTGCTTCATTCTGTACTCCAAGGCCAAATTTGCCTGTTACTCCAGGTGTTTCCTGACTTCCTACGTTTGCCTTCCAGTCCCCTATGATGAAAAGGACATCTTTTTGGGATGTGAGTTCTAAACGATCTTGTAGGTCTTCATAGAACCATTCAACTTTAGCTTCTTCAGCATTATTGGTTGGGGCATAGACTTGGATTACTGTGATATTGAATGGTTTGCCTTGGGAAAAAACAGAGATCATTCTGTCATTTTTGAGATTGCATCCAAGTACTGCATTTCGGACTCTTTTGTTGATCATGATGGCTACTCCATTTCTTCTAAGGGATTCCTGCCCACAGTGGTAGATATAATGGTTATCTGAGTTAAATTCACCCATTCCAGTCCATTTTAGTTCGCTGATTTCTAGAATGTTGACATTCACTCTTGCCATCTCATGTTTGACCACTTCCAATTTGCCTTGATTCATGGACCTGACATTCCAGGTTCCTATGCAATATTGCTCTTTACAGCATTGGACCTTGCTTCTATCACCAGTCACATCCACAGCTGGGTATTGTTTTTGCTTTGGCTCCATCCCTTCATTCTTTCTAGAGTTATTTCTCCACTGATCTTCAGTAGCATAGTGGAAACCTACCAACCTGGGGAGTTCCTCTTTCAGTATCCTATTATTTTGCCTTTTCATACTGTTCATTGGGTTCTCAAGGCCGTGAGAACCCCATGAACCACAATAAACTATTACTAGGTAGTTTATTCTTTTTAATGTGATTTTAACCAGGAATTTAAAAAAAAAGTGTCCTCTTTGTTAGTTGATTATTAGTGTTAGAAAAGCAACAGGTATATACTAATCTTAAATCTTGTAACTTTGCTAAGTTCTTTTTTCTAATATTTTAAGGGTGGAGACATTAGAGTTTTCTATATAAAGCTATGCCATCTGCAAAGAGTGAGTTTTACTTTTTCCCTTTCAATGTGGATAGCTTTTATTTCTTCTTCTTGTCTGATTGCTGTGTGGGACTTCAATGCTTTGTTAAATATAAGTGGTGAGAGTAGGGCAGGCTTGTTTCATTTCTGATTTAACAAAAAGACTTTCTGCTTTCACCATTGAGTATGATGTTACCTATGGATTTGTCATAAATGACTTTTATTATGTAATGAGAAGTAATGGATCAATGAATTACAAGCAAATATATTTTATTTTTATTATTATTAATTTTTTTAACTTTACAATATTGTATTTGTTTTGTCATACATCAACATGAATCTGCCACGAATGTACATGTGTTCCCAATCTTGAACCTCCCTCCCTCCTCCCTCCCCATACCATCCCTTGGGTCATCCCAGTGCACCAGCCCCAAGCATCCTGTATCCTAAAAAAGAAAAGTATGAGTATGATTCTATGAAAACACAGGCTACATAGAAGGAAACCAGGAAAGAAAAAAAAAGGAAAAAAGAACTAAACAAATCATTGGTTGGATTATGGCAGCCACATGATAAGAGCAGAATTAACCTGGGAATTCTGGGCTTCTCTTACTTATGTAATGTACACATTACATTTCAGTAAAAAAGAAAACATGAACCAAGTGTGGTCATATCCTTACATGAGATGTGAAGGAGTCTCTTAAACACTATGAACAAATCTTAGTAAACGGAAATAATGAAGGGAGGTCTTTTGAGTTTCAGTAGGTTTACTCATTAGCTAAAGAAGGACGAAACCATTTCAGGATGGCTGTGAAGCACATCATGCAAAAAAATTTGCAGTTTTCTTTTTGCCACAGATCAATTTGATGACAATAGTGAAGTATGAAAATTCAGCCTGTGCCAAGTGGCTTCTGAATTCTCAGGGGAAAATGCAGAAGCAGAAGTACAATTAAGGAAATGTTTGCATAAGATCAAAGCAGAGGGACAGTAGCACAGGGATTTAAGTCCCAATGTACCTGGTAAAATAAGAGGCCATCTGCTTATTGTTCAGCTAGTCAAGACCTGCTCGTCTCAGGTAGGTTTCCAGCTCCTAACTTAAAGATATAGAAGAAAATACGTAACATTTTGAGGGAAACAAATTGTAAATGAACCATTTTGTGCCTGCCTACTCATGAAAATCTGAAATCAATGGCTAGAAATATTTCTATCTCAGAATCACAAGAAACTGAACTTGCTAATATCCACAATGCAACTGTTTATTTATTTTATTTTGCTTTTGCTTCACAGGAAATATTTACTCTTTTTATCATTGGAAAAGTGTATACATTAATTTAAAGTATGTTTTGCTTTATTAAACTAGAGTAGGTACTACAGTAAGAATAAAGACATGTACAAATTCATCCCCATGTGAACCACATGCCATATTTACTTAGCTCTGAGGGGAGAAAAAGTTCATTGCTTCCATTCTAGTCTTATAAACATTAAAATGTATACACACAGACACATATAACAAAGAGGAAAGTCTATGCATTTTAGAAACATTATTGTCCCTCATCTTATTTCTGCTTTAGTAACTAACGGGCCATTTAAAATCTAAAATGATGTGAATCAGACAATAAATTCTGTTGTTTTCACTTCCTTTTAGCTCTTTTTGCCCCACTTGTTAGAAGAGATTCACTTTTTGACAACTGCCACTCCACAAAGAGGTAATGAGCATTGTGGGGAAGCAGGAATAAATTTCTAGAAAATCAGATCCGTAACACTTAATTCACGTCCAAGCAAACACTGATCATAACATAAACTAAAGCCAGGAATATAATTATGTTTTATTACTAGTCATTGATATGCTCGCTGTTTCTGGAACTAAATCAAATGCTCTGAAACCAATCATGCTTTTTTGAGAACCATTAAAATCATTACCGTTTTTTTGTATCTACGTGACTATTGTCAGCCCTCATAAATGCTCAGTCCTATGTCTTACAGTCTGGTCTCTTTAACACTGGTGTCTCTCTCTTCTAGGTTTTCCTCAAGAGGGAAAGAGTTAAATTTCTCTAAATCTGCTCCCTGGGATGAAGAAACTAACACTCAGAGAAGAGCTTATAGAAAGTAACAAAACCTCATGAATGACATCTAGATTTACATCCCATTTCTCAAAGGTCTTTCTTAGAGACTTTCTTATTATTGCAGAATAGAAAGCCATGCCTCTTTAAAGAGTGGGTGCATGACTGAATAATTTTCTAAGTATAAAAAGACACTTACAGAAAAAATATTCTGTCTTATTTCATTTTGTAGATGCAGAAAAGTGTTACGCTTGCAAGTATCATTTTCTTGATCATTTCCTCCGAAAGTGTACACAAGAGCAAAGAAGAATGGACACAGGGAATTGCTCCTCCTTAACTGAATTCATTTTCTTGGGAATTACTGATAACACCAAGACCAAAGTGATTCTATTTACCATGTTTCTCCTTGTTTATCTCATTGCTCTTCTGGCAAATCTGGGAATGATCACCCTCATTAGGATGGATCCCCAGCTGCACACACCCATGTACTTTTTCCTCAGCCACCTCTCCTTCTGTGACCTCTGCCTTTCCACAGCAGTTGGCCCCAAGATGCTGGTGGACCTACTGGCTAAGAACAAACCAATTCCCTTCTATGGCTGTGCCCTGCAATTACTGGTGATCTATACCTTTATAGATTGTGAGTGTCTCTTGCTGGCAGTGATGGCCTATGACCGGTACAAGGCCATCAGCAGCCCCTTGCTCTACGCGGTCAGCATGTCCAGCAGGGTGTGCTCTCTGCTCATGGCGGGGGTTTACCTGGTGGGAATGATAGATGCTTTGATAAATACAACATTAGCATTCCATTTATGCTTCTGTGGGTCAAATGAGTTTAACCACTTTTTTTGTGATGTTCCTCCTCTCCTGTTGATATCTTGCTCAGACACACAGGTCAATGAGTTAGTGATATTCATGATTTTTGGCTTCATTGAATTAAGCTCCATTTCAGGAGTTCTTGTCTCTTATTGTTATATTATCTTATCAGTCTTGAAGATCCACTCTGCCAAAGGGGGGTTCAAAGCTTTCTCTACTTGCGTCTCTCACCTAACTTCTGTGGCAGTTTTCCAGGGGACGATGCTCTTCATGTATTTCAGGCCGAGTTCATCCTACTCTCTAGAAGAAGACAAAATGACCTCTTTATTTTACACCATTGTGATTCCCATGTTGAACCCTCTAATTTATAGCCTAAGGAATAAGGATGTGAAACAGACTCTGAAAAAATTGAAGGATAAATGGTTTTAAAAATTTATATTTTGTGTATGTGCATACATACACATCCATCCATATATGGTGATTGTTGATTTATTAAAATTAAATGGTAGGTTACATGAGAAACATAAATTCTATTTGAAATATATTTCTATTCCCCCCACCTGTCATGCTTCTTTATATTTCCAGAATTTGTACATGGTATTATTTTCTGGGAAAAACTTTTCTGGCTTTTTCAATATGTGAATTTTGTTCAGTTTTTAGTCAAGCACTATTTAAATTACACTAAAGATATACAGGAGATCCAACCAATCCATTCTGAAGGAGATCAGCCCTGGGATTTCTTTGGAAGAAGTGATCCTAAAGCTGAAACTCCAGTACTTTGGCCACCTCATGCGAAGAGTTGACTCATTGGAAAAGACTGATGCCGGGAGGGATTGGGGGCAGGAAGAGAAGGGGACGACAGAGAATGAGATGGCTGGATGGCATCACTGACTCGATGGACGCGAGTCTGAGTGAACTCCAGGAGATGGTGATGGACAGGGAGGCCTGGTATGCTGCGATTCATGGGGTCGCAAAGAGTTGGACACGACTGAGCGACTGAACTGAACTGAACTGAACTGAACTCAAAGATATACAGTGCACTTTGTTCACTGATCTTCGAGCCTTTTAGTTCTTTATGTACTACAATACATCTTGTAGTTTAAATACTACTAAATATAAGCTAGGGTTAATAATGTATTAACTAAACAGTCAAGTAGTTCATAATAAGCCTGAAATTCATCATGAGGTAACACATAGTGGTCTATTATTCAGAAGTAAAAATATCTAAAACCAGTCTAAAGGAAAGGCATCTTTGGATATTCAGTCAAATCAGAAAAGGATTCAATTTAGGAGATGAAAACATAGCAGGCAGAGGATCTGACAGTTCCTCTGATCTTGAAGTGTACGAGTCCATGCCTGTTAGAAGAAGTCATATTGGCTACAACAGGGAAGAACCGTGAGGGGGAAATGCTAATGGAATAATTCATACAGAGGAAGACAAGTACTGTACGATCTCACCAACACATGGAATCCAACTGGTCAAGCACATAGAAATAGAGAGTAGAGTGGCTGTTGCTACAGGCTGAAAGGTGGGAGCAAAGGGTGATGTTGGTCAAAGTTTAAAGACCTCCTGTTACTTGATGGATAAATTCTGAGGGTCTAATGTGCACTGTGACTCTACTTAACAGTAGTGTATTGTAAGACTGAAATTTGCTGAGAGAGGAGTTCTTAAAGGTTTTCTTGGTATCCACACTCAAAGTGATAGCTATGTAAATTGATGAACGTGTTAACTAACTTTATTGTAGTAATTATTTCACAACATACACATATATTATATCTTCATGCCCTATATCATAAGCATGGTATTTGTCAATTTTGTCTGAATACAGTTTTAAAAAAGTGTAAAAGAAGTTAAGGGACAGTGGATAGAATCATGGTAAAGTACAAAATTGTGCTTCTTTATCAGCTATCAATTCTTCTGTGACTCTCTGCACACCAATTTCCTTCCCATTTTCCTTACTCTTAGCTCTGGTTAAATACCCCTCTTTGTCTCTGTGGTTCACAAAAAAAACCCCACCTATTTAAACGACTACTTTATATCACCCTGTTTATCAGAGTTCTTTGCTAAAGACTGAGCATTGCATTATACAAAAAAAGCACTACGTGTTGTCTGGAAGATCAAATAAACAAATATACAATAAACTAAAAATAGAAGACAACACTTTTTCACTGCTAATTATATGTCAGTAGTACAAAATTAAATGAGGGTTTGATAAGCAGCTTAAAAATGTATATCAGAATATAGTTAACATTGAACACATATGCACATGTTTGTTTTGAAGGTCCATAAAATGGTTTTGGACATTAAGACAATATACTATAAAGACATGCTTATCAATTTCACTATAAAGAATAGGTTCTAAGTTCTTGCTATTTGACTATTTCATCTGCTTTTGATGTGGTTTCCTGAAGTCTAAAGCACTAAATTAGTTTATTGAGAAAGCTAGGATGTGACCGTGTATTTAAAATACCATAATGTACTGAAAAAGACATATTTATCCATTGCAATTATAAAATTAAAAGCTTCTGATGGTCTTCAATTTTCTTGCTGCCATTGTAAATTGACCTTATGTGACAATATTTCAGAATGGAAAAATAAAGCCTACATAATTCCTCTGTTGCTCAGGGTGGTATTTGTAAAGCACTATGCCATGTTAAGAAAAATTCTCATAGTGAAAAAATTAGGATAATTCTTGCATAATAGAAAAGACTGAAATATGTGTACTCCTGGCATACTTCATCAATTCACTCAGACTTCTTTGGACTTGTTGCTGATGAGCAGAAAAATGGCAGCAAATATAGTCAGAAATATAGTTAAAATAGGGTGTCGGTGGGCTACCATTAATTCAGAGATTAATAAACATGGATCTAATTAATCCATCTTCACATATATGATAAGTTTTATGTCACCATCTAAAGACTAATTCAACATGAATACTAGCCCATTTTATTGTATATAGTGAAGAATATGTAAATAGAAGAATATTTTAAGCCCATTAATGGAATTCCAAAACTAGAACTGACTGGTTCAGTTAATTGTAGGCTTCCTCTCCTCAAATTGAAGAAATTAATGAGAAATTATGGAAATTTTTTTTAGATAAGACCCAGAAAGATGTTATGGGGAGGGAGGTGGGAGGGGGGTTCATGTTTGGGAATGCATGTAAGAATTAAAGATTGTAAAATTTAAAAAATAAAAAACTAAAAAAAAAAAAAACAAAAAAAAAAACCAAGAATTTCAGAGAGGAATTTGGGCAAAATTATTCTTCTTTCTTGACAGTAATCTGTGGGAAAAAAAGGGGGACAATACATCAAAAACTTTATTGTAGCCTGTCAACTTCAGTGTTCTTCATTCTTTACCATTTTAATGTCTTCACATCACATTATCCTCATACATGCACCAATGACTCATGGAAAATACCAATGTGCAAAAGCAATTTATCAATGATATATGTAATGTTTTAATATTACAGTCAAATTCCTGTATCTTGACCTCTTTCTTCATCCTTGCCACTGAAATACTTTAACATAAACATGGCAATCACCAACTCAACGGCATGAGTTTGAGCAAGCTCTGCGAGTTGGGGATGGACAGGGAAGCCTGGCATGCTGCAGTCCATGGGGTCACAAAGAGTCAGATACGACTAAGAAACTGAACTGAACTGAATCATGGCAAAGCAATGATAGATTTTGTAAATGTCTAATGCAGAGGACAAACAGACTCATACTTGTTACAGGCTGTACAAGTATACTCATTACAAATAGAAAAGCACCAGTAAGTAGGAGGATCTGGGTTAAAAGCTAGAGGCAGCAATCATTAACCACCTTGGATGTCTTTCTCTTTCATTAGAATCATGCTATAAACCAGGCAGGAACACCATTATAAATATCTAACTCTTGCTTCCTATCCCTCAGATCACCCTGTGTAGAAGAGGGATTTAAGCTATATTATCTCTAAGGCTCTTTTCAGGCGATATGATGTGCCTCTATAAAATATGACTTTCAGTTCAGTTCAATAGCTCAGTCTTGTCCAATGCTTTGTGACCCCATGAATTGCAGCATGCCAGGCCTCCCTGTCCATCACCATCTCCCGGAGCTCACTCAGACTCACGTCCATCGAGTCCGTGATGCCATCAAGCCATCTCATCCTCGCTCGACCCCTTCTCCTCCTGCCCCCAATCCCTCCCAGCATCAGAGTCTTTTCCAATGAGTCAACTCTTCACATGAGGTGGCCAAATTATTGGAGCTGCAGCTTTAGCATCAGTCCTTCCAAAGAAATCCCAGGGCTGATCTCCTTCAGAATGGACTGGTTGGATCTCCTTGCAGTCCAAGGGACTCTCAAGAGTCTTCTCCAACACCATAGTTCAAAAGCATCAATTCCTCGGTGCTCAGTCTTCTTCACAGTCCAACTCTCACATCCATACATGACCACAGGAAAAATCATAGCCTCGACTAGACGGACCTTAGTCGGCAAAGTACTGTCTCGCTTTTGAATATGCTATCTAGGTTGCTCATAACTTTTCTTCAAAGGAGTAAGTGTCTTCTAATTTCATGGCTGCAGTCACCATCTGCAGCGATTTGGGAGCCCAAAAAAATAAAGTCTGACACTGTTTCCACTGTTTCCCTATCTATTTCCCATGAAGTGATGGGACCGGATGTCATGATCTTCATTTTCTGAATGTTGAGCTTTAAGCCAACCTTTTCACTCTCCTCTTTCACTTTCATCAAGAGGCTTCTTAGCTCCTCTTCACTTTCTGCCATAAGGATGGTGTCATCTGCATATCTGAGGTTATTGATATTTCTCCCAGCAATCTTGATTCCAGTTTGTGCTTCTTCCAATCCAGCGTTTCTCATGATGTACTCTGAATATAAGTTAAATAAGCAGGGTGACAATATACAGCCTTGATGTACTCCTTTTCCTATTTGGAACCAGTCTGTTGTTCCATGTCCAGTTCTAACTGTTGCTTCCTGACCTGCATACAGATTTCTCAAGAGGCAGTTCAGGTGGTCTGGTATTCCCATCTCTTTCAGAATTTTCCACAGTTTGTTGTGATCCACACAGTCAAAGGCTTTGGCATAGTCAATAAAACAGAAATAGCTGTTCTTCTGGAACTCTCTTCCTTTTCCATGATCCAGCGGATGTTGGTGTAGGGAACAAGGTATAAGGAAGGTTGAGAAGTGCTTGCAAATGAGACTCTCAACCAGGGCTGAACACTCTTGCAAATGAGATGTTCTGCCCAGTGTAGGGAACTAGGTATAAGGAAGGTTGAGAAGTGCTTGCAAACAAGATTCTCAACCAGGGCTGAACATTCTTGCAAACGAGATGTTCAGCTAAAAATCCTGTTTGTTCCTGTGGGAAAAGAACAGTTCTTGCCCACAAGGATGTTTCTCTGATTCCTCAAAAGGAACAGACCCAGGGACAAAATGGATTCTAAGTTGTTAAGGAAGTTCCCCAAAACAAAGTCTTAGCTGCAGAAAATAAGTCAAGGTAAAGGTTATCTTGCCCTGCGCCTACGCACTGTATAGTCTCTGAATCATAGTGCTTGGCAACTTGCCCTGTAGGTTGTTGTGCAAGGGATATAAAATAAAGCAGCTGTAAGAAGCAATTGCTAAAATATAAAGATTCAAACCACTCTGTAGTGTTGGTGTTTCATTCCGTCACCAGCAGTTGGCGATTTGATCTCTGGTTCCTCTGCCTTTTCTAAAACCAGCTTGAACATCAGGGAGTTCACGGTTCATGTATTGCGGAAGCCTGGCTTGGAGAATTTTGAGCATTGCTTTAGTAGCATGTGAGATGAGTGCAACTGTGCGGTAGTTTGAGCATTCTTTGGCATTTCCTTTCTTTGGAATTGGAGTGAAAACTGACCTTTTCCAGTCCTGTGGCCACTGCTGAGTTTTCCAAATTTGCTGGCATATTGAGTGCAGCACTTTCATGGCATCATCTTTCAGGACTTGAAACAGCTCAACTGGAATTCCATCACCTCTGCTAGCTTTGTTCATAGTGATGCTTTCTAAGGTCCACTTGAGTGGAAAGAATATGAGGAAAAAGCAAAAAGAGTCACTTCACATTCAGTCAAAGAATTGATCTGAACATATAGGCCAGGTATCTCAGTTGGTAAAGAATCCACTTGCAGTGCAGGAGACCCCAGTTTGATTCCCGGGTCGGGAAGATCCCCTGGAGAAGAGAGAGGCTACCTACTCCAGTATTCGAGGGCTTCCCTTGTGTCTCAGCTGGTAAAGAATCTGCCTGAAATGTGGGAGACCTGGGTTTGATCCCTGGGTTGGGAAGAACCCTTGGAGAAGGGAAAGGCAACCCATTCCAGTATTCTGCCTGGAGAATTCCATGAACTGTATAGTACATGGGGTTGCAAAGAGTTGGACACGACTGAGTGACTTTCACTCACTCACTCAACCTGAAATGTCAATTACATGAAGCCATTAAGACAGTGTAAGTTTTAGTAGGACAAAACTTTTAAAAACAGCTGTGTTACATGCCCTGTTATCCAAGTTCAACATCTCATGGACTCCTTATGAGAAGGTAACAGGCAGGAAGGCGAGGGATCCCCAAGAAGAGGAAATAAGCTGAAAGTGGCAGATGTTTTTTGTTTGTTTGTTTTGTTTTTTCCTTCTCTACACAAAATTTAAAGAAGGTGCCGGGGTCCAGCCCCTGGTGATCCAGGGAATTCAAAGCGGTGATGGAGTCGGCAATTAAAGAGAGATTAATTAGAAATTTAAAGAGAGATTGGGGAAGAATAATGTAGTGAAGAAACAGAGGAGAAAAGAGGCTGATATTCCTTGGTTTATGTGGAAAACCAATAAAACTCCAAGACAAGGAGTTTGCACCACCTACATAGACCACTGACACCCGCCTGAATAGCGGAGGGTGCCCTGCCTTGGGCTCCCTCTTGCGTGGGTCTTAGAAGCCAGGGCAAGTAAGTAGACATGGTGAGCCTCCACGCTCCAGATGGGAATTCAGCCAGAAAAGCAGAGAACAAGAAAAGACCACACGGGGGAAACCAGTCTTTCCAGGAACTGGTCCGTCCTTTATTTTCCAGGAAAGCTTTTCATACTTTTGGTTGTACACAGAGATCAATGTATAATACAAAGTTATGCAGGGTCAGCAGCCCTGACCCTTATCAAGACCAGGCTTTCTTTCTGCAAATCTTTCCGTATACAAAGGGTCTCAGGTGATTTACATTATCTTCTGGCCAAAAGGCCTGTTACCATTTTATGGCCCTCTTCCTTAATGAATGTTAATCTCATTTTCCCTGTAGTGTTTTTCCTTAATCTGCATCCCCTTCAAAGTACTAAATAAAGTTACATTAAAAGATATGAAAACTTGGCAGCAAGTATTGGCTCAACAATGCAACCCTTAATCAGTTTTATTCTAATGATTTTTCCTAGAATATCTTAAGCTTTCAGTGCCTCTGGCACTTGGGAGGCTGTAAACAATTCACATGCTCAGTTGTAAAAATCCAGACAGACCGGTCAGGTAAGTTAGAAAGCTATCAGAGGGGTTTAAGCCGAGACATTCTCTTTATATGCAGGAGACTGTTAGCTGGAGCTCTAAGTTAACTTTTTCCAGAAAAAGGTGGTGGGGAATAGCCCCCTGTTAATGTCAGAGTAGTTGGTGAAAGGCATAATGCAGTAAGGTAGGCAGACTCTGATTTTGGGGGTAGATGCTTGAGAATTTCCAGGGGGACCCCTGAGGCTCTATCCCACCTTTGCGTATGCCGAGCCTCCTTCCTCATGACCTTTGCCATGGCCGGGATTCCTCACGCTGGCTCCCAGCAAGGTTTGCTTTAAATTCTGTGTTGTCAGGAAGACCCCTGGTTTAGCCTGGACTTAACTTTTCTGAAACCTTGAACTGATAATGGCTCAACAAATCCATATGTCTTACTCACGGGAATGTTCTCTTAAGCTATGTTAATGAAACTATGTAATTGCTTGGAAATCTACCTTTCTTTAAGGTTCATGTCAATTGTTTCATGGCTGGGGATGAGTCACCTTGTGCCCCGTGCTGTCTCAAAATGCATATTGCGGGAGAGGGGCCTGATGCTACTCTCTGTTTTTAGGGGATTCTTTAACAGATAGATAACTCCTTGCTGAAAGCTAGCAAGGGAGTCATTCTTTCTGCCCCCTTCCGATGTCTATGTCAGACCTTCCTCTACCCATTTATACTTTAGTAAAACTTTATTACACAAAACCTTCAAGTGATCAAGCCTCCTCTCTGACTCCAGATCAAAATCCTCTCCTCTGGAGGTCATGAATTCTGGAGTAGCTCATGGCTCGAGGCTGCAAACTTTCACTTATAGAAGCGGATAGATATCTGACTTTATTAGTGCTGAAGTAAATGGAAGTGAAATAAAACGTTAAGAGTTGTGTTGACACTAACCAAATGGCAAAAGTACTTGTTTACACACCAAATAGTAAACAAGTATCTACTATTGTTGAGGATGTGAAACAACCATGGTTTTTATGCATTGACAGTAGATTGAGATTTGAGACTGCACTTGGCAAAGTTCTATGTCTGAGTCTCCTATAGCTGAACAAATAAATGTCCAAAAATATTACTCCTAGAAGCATGTCCAAGCATATAGAATGAATATGCACCCAAAAGGCATTCATAGAAATGTTCACCATTGTATTAATTACAGTAGTGTAACACCAAAAGCAACTCATATCTTTTAATACATTAGATCAAGATGACATACTTTTCTGAAAGTATTTAATAATGTCTATTTTAGGGTTTGTAGATGATAAAATCTTGTTACATCTGAACTGTTTTGTCCTCTATCACAAAAGCAGCCATCCATAATACATGAATACATCGTGTATCACAGCACCAATAAAACCTAACAGGTCAAGTTCACTGACTCCTGCTTTAGATTAGACAAATGACTTCATGATAAGTTTGTACACTGGAAAAGTACACAGCAATGACAATGAATAACTACATCCTCATACAAGAGCATGGGAAGACTTCACAAACATAATCTTAAGTGAAAAAATTCAGACATGGAAGTGTAAAAGCTGTATGACCTCACTACTTTATACCTTAAAAATATACAAACTCATGTATCAAATGGAAAATCAACTTCTGATGGATGTAGGGACAGTTTCTGAGAATCTAGTTTTGTTTTGTTTTGGGTTTTTTTTTTTTTTTTTTTGGTTCTGGGTGCAGGAATATTTCCATTTTTGAAAGATTTTTTGAAGTCTACATTTTTAGATGGAAACTTTTTCTTTATGTATGCTGCTGCTGCTAAGTCACTTCAGTGATATCTGACTCTGTGCTACCCCATAGACGGCAGCCCCCCAGTCTCTGCCATCCCTGGGATTCGCCAGGCAAGAACACTGGAGTGGGTTGCTGCAGGGGGTGCTCCACAGAAAGAGAGAGGCAGTGGAACTTCCCTCAGCAAAGCTGAGGGGTCCTGAGGAGAGGTGAGCCTGCTGTCCGCCAACTGAGCCCCTCAGCCAGCGAGAGACAATAACACTCAACAGCGGTTCCCTCTAAGCAGTTCCACTTTATTGCCACAAACTCTTGGTTTATATAGGCAAGCAAGCGGGTTTTGCGAGGAACTTTCCATAGTTGCACCAATCACGTTAAAGGTCAAATCGTCATGTGCCTTCATTATAACAGAAGTCTATGGTGATCACGGGCTGTCCACGTGCATGGAAATCAAGAGAGCCAATCAAAAACTGTAATATAGATCACGCCCCTATCTCTTCCTCCAGGTGCCATCTTAGTTCTAAACTGCAAAGCTAGCCCTTCTTTTTTAAGGTTTCCCACTTAGGGCCCCACAGGTTGTCATTTCCTTCTCCAATGCATTAAAGTGAAAAGTGAAAGTGAAGTCACAGTCGTGTCCAACTCTCAGCGACCCCATGGACTGCAGCCCACCAGGCTCCTCCATCCATGGGATTTTCCAGGCAAGAGTACTAGCGTGGGGTGCCATTGCCTTCTCCGTCTGTATGTATATTATACTTTAAAATCACTGTCTTTATTTTTTTCTATGAGATTATAAAAAATATTAATATTTACTTCTGTCTAAAATATTCTTATATAAAATGGTTATTCATATAGATTTATGAAATTGATGGAGAGTATAATTACCAGAGTATCTCAGTACCTTATTGATCTTTAGATCACTGAAAGCGCTGCCTTTCTTGTAGAACAGCACTGCATTCGTCCACCCACTGACTCTCCTGGTCACTCACAGCAGCGGGGAGCTGAAATGTACTTTAATACCAGATCATGCAATGAGCTCTGTGTCATACTACTCAAGGTTTGAGGAACTAACAATTATATTCTAAAAAATGATCATCTTTGGGTAGTATTTGCCAACATAAAATTGTTTTCATGTCAGCAAAACACGAAAAAACAATTGTTTTTTCCTCACTTGTATCTGAAGCATACATTTTCTCTTTAAGACGTTTTTTGATTACTTAAAATCTCCATTTGTAATGAAGCATCAATCCCATTGGGAGATATTTTCGGTTACTCACCTTGAAATTTCTAATGCAGCTGCCTAAACTCAGGTTTAAATTGTTATGTGGGGGAACGTAGAAATTATGTTAGTGCACGTGTTTTTGAGGAGCAGGCCTGTTGAAAAATTAACACTTGCTTCTGGCTGAACAAAATGTAACCCAAGGGATTTTTGCATCCCTGAAGATAGGGATATACCTGAGGGAAAAATTAATTTGGATAGGAGTAGAATTAGGGGAATGAGAACAACTGTACATACACCATATGTGTAACAGAGAAGTAAATAATGATATCAAAATGCTTTTGAAACATAATCAGCTTCGTGATTTTGTGTGTGTGTGTGTGTGTGTGTGTGATGTGTACGCCTGCGTGCTCAGTCATGTCCAACTCTTTGCAACCCCTGGATTGTAGCCTGCCAGGCTCCTCAGCCCATGGAATTTTCCAGGAAAGAATACTGGAATGGGGTGCCATTTCCTCCTCTGGGGATCTTCCTGACCCAGGGATTGAACATATGTCTCCTGAGTCTCCTCCATTGCTAGTTTGATTCTTTACCACTGAGCTACCTGGGAGCCCTTCTTAATTTTAGTGGGAAATTATTAGCAATCATATTGTGGCTTTAGATTGGCCTCAATGATATCTCCGCAGGTTACAGGTGACATTTCAGTGTTGAGCTCCTCATAGGCAAGAGTGGCAATGACATATATAAAGGCATTTTAAAAAATTGAGAATCGCTTTTACAAAATTATATGTACTACATTTATGAATTTTAGCATAAATAATTTCTCAGATTTATAAGAAAAAAAGTAGAAAAACAAACAAAAACATTGAAAAGAACTGAGGAAACACCCAAACTGATAAGAAATCCTGTGTATTTCGCAAATGAGAATTCAGATGAAAGAGAACATTAGTTATGATCAGTATTTAATTTCAGTCCATTAACATTTAAGTCACATTATCTTACTGTGGCTTTATTGCCACTGCCTTGCCGCTGCTGCTGCTACTAAGTAGCTTTAATCATGTCCGACTCTGTGCAACCCCATAGACGGCAGCCCACCAGGCTCCCCCATCCTTGGGATTCTCCAGGCAAGAACACAGGAGTGGGTTGCCAGTTCCTTCTCCAATTCATGAAAGTGAAAAGTGAAAGTGACGTCGCTCAGTCATGTCTGACTCTTCACCACCCCATGGACTGCAGCCCACCAGGCTCCTCTGTCCATGGGATTTTCCAGGCAAGAGTACTGGACTGAGGTGCTATTGCCTTCTCCATGCCACTGCCTTAAAACCTACTGATTCACATAAAAATGAAATTCTTAAGCATTACCATCTTGCTGATTTATCATCTTGTTGAAAGTATCTTTTTTTTTTGCTCACTTTTTTTTTTTTTACTATTGATGAAAGTTCATATATTTTGGATACAAATTGTTATATATACAAATGCATGGTTTTTCAACATTTTAAGTATTTTCATCATATATTATGGAGACATTTCTCTCTGTATTCACTCGCACTGCTTCATCCTTGGTGGTGGTTTAGTCACTAAGTTTTGTACAACCCTTGGGACCCCATGGACTTTCCAGGCAAGAGTACTGGGGTGGGTTGCCATTTCCTTCTCCAGGGATCTTCCTGACCCAGGAATCAAACCCGGGTTTCCTGAATTGCAGGTATATCCTTTACCAACTGATCTACGAGGGAAGCCCCCCTTATGCTAGATTAATTTAGTGACAAGATCACTAAATAACTGATGTGTACAAAGTCATCCTGTGCTAAAATTGTCCCTGATTCATGAGCCAAAACGCAGAAGCAGAAACATAATTAATGACATGTTTGTACAACACCAACACCCAAAGGCAGTGGCCCAGGGATTTACATCCCAATGTACCTGGTAAAATAAAATGCTATCTGCTTACTGTTCAGCTACCTAAGACCAGCTCATGTCAGGTAGGTTTTGAGGTCCTGATTTAAAGAACATAGGATAAAAACATTCCCATTTGGGGGAAAATCAATTTATAAATACAACATTTTATACCTGTTTACTCAGTTGAATACATTCTGTAGCTTAATGTTCAGGAACAATATTTTCTTCTCAGAATTGGCAGATTCTGTGGCTGTTAATATCTATAATATAACTATTAAATTAATTTATTTTGATTCTGGTTTATAGGAAAGATATTACTCCTTTTATAATCGGAGTAGCATATAGGTGAATTTAAAGGGGGCTTGGTAAGTTTGTTCTCTTTTATTTGAAATATAATGTATGAGTGAATGTAAAAATTAAAATGTGCATATTCATCTTCATGTGAAGCCCCATAGCTGCTAAGATCAAAAGAAAAAATTCCTTACCCACTCACTGTTCTTATCTACATCAGAGATATGCAATCTGCGTGCAAACATATGACAGACCCATAATGCATTCATCCTAGACAGAGAGACCTACGTATCGCAGAAGCACTTAGCGTCCCTAAACCTATTTCCATTTTTATAATATAAAAGTCCGTTAAAATCCAAAGAGATGCAACAGTAGGTGTTAGATTCTGTGGTCTTCACTTCATTTTAGCATTTTTCTTTTTCAAGAGCCTCCTCCTTTGGCAGCAGAAACTCTGTAAGTAGGTAATAAGTCATGTGGCAAAGCAGTGATGAATATTTAGAGAAAGGTTTCAATGTTACTTATTTCATGTCTCACTAAATACTAAAGACTAGGATCAATAACAGTTATTTTCATTGCTATCAGTGCATGCTGTACTAATAGATTGTAAAACTAGCAATAAATATTTTTAATTATGTTTTATGTGCAACATGATAATGAAAATAAAATTTTGTATCCAAGGAATTTTTTCAGCATAGTAAATGGTTATTCATATACTATCAGCCTGCTGTCTCCAGCATCGGTGTTTTTTTCACATTGCTTTGGCGATGTAACGAGATGTCAATTCATCCAAATATCCTTCTCGATACAAAGAATACAGTGCTCAGAGAAATTAAAGAGCTTATGGCGGTAGTTTAGTTAGGAACAACACCTAGAAATAGACAGAAGTTTCAAAACTATCTATCTCGAGTCTTTTTTATTATTATCAAGTAGATAGCAATACCTCTTTAAAGAATGCCCACTGACTTAGTCATTTTCTGAGTGTATGCTCTGTTGCTACGTTCTGTCTCACTCGTTGCGACCTCATAAACTGCAGCCCACCAGGCTTCCTTCTCCACGGGATAAGAATCATGCCTGGAAAATCCCGTGGATAGGGAGCCTGGAGGGCTGCAGTCTATGAGAATGCAACGAGTCAAACAGAGTTTAGCGACAGAGCATGCATGGAGGCACACACTCAGAAAATGACTTGATCAATGGGCACTCTTTAAAGAGGTATTGCTATCAGCCTGATAATAATAAAAGTATCTGAGATGGGCAGTTGAGAAACCTGTGCAAATCTAGATGTAATTGCTGAAGTATGTCACTGCCTACGTTGTTGTCCAGTCACTAAGTCATGTCTGACTCTCTGTGACCCCATGGACTGCAGCACTCTAGGCTTCCTTGTCCCTCACTGTCTCTTGGAGTTTGTTCAAATCTATGTCAATAGAGCTGGTGATGCTATCTAACCATCTCATCTTCTGCTGCCTCTTCTTCTGCCTTCAATCTTTCCCAGCATTAGGATTTTTCTAATGAGTTGGTTCTTTGCAACAGGTGGCCAAAGTATTGGAGCTTCAGCTGCAGCATCAGTGGGTCCTTCCAATTTCCTTTAGGGATCGACTGGTTGCTGTCATGAACTCTTCAGTTCCTCTGAGCACTACCTTCCTTGTATCAAGAGGGATATTTGGATGAAATGATATCTCATCACATCTTCAAAATAGTGTGCAGAAAACACTGATCTTAGACACATCAGGCTGAGAATGTTAAAGAAAAAAAAAAACATTGCAGAAATAAATTGTGTTCTCCCCTGCAGATATTTGTGAACACCCTGAAGTGGTTCCCTTATGTGTATCATTTTCTTGATCATTTCCTCAAGACTTTAGACCAGACGACAGAAGAATCCAAAGAGGAAACTGCTCCTCCTTCACTGAGTTCATATTGTGGGGAATCACGGAGAAGCCTGGAGTCAAGATGATCTTATTTACCATGTTTGTTATTGTCTATCTCATTTACCTTCTGGCAAATCTGGGAATGATCACCCTCATTAGGATGGATCCCCAGCTGCACACACCCATGTACTTTTTCCTCAGCCACCTCTCCTTCTGTGACCTCTGCTATTCCACAGCTATTGGCCCCAAGATGCTGGTGGACCTTTTAGCCAAAAAGAGATCAATCTCCTTCTATGGCTGCGCTCTGCAATTTTTGATCTTCTCTAACTTTATAGACTGTGAGTGTCTCCTGCTGGCAGTGATGGCCTATGACAGGTACAAGGCCATCAGCAGCCCCTTGCTCTATGCGGTCAGCATGTCCAGCAGGGTGTGCTCCCTGCTCATGGCGGGGGTTTACCTGTTGGGAATGACAGATACTTTGATACACACGACATTAGCATTCCGCTTATGCTTCTGTGGGTCAAATGTGATTAACCACTTTTTTTGTGACTTACCTCCACTTCTCTCCGTTTCATGCTCTGATACACGGGTCAATGAATTGGCATTATTCATTTTTTTTGGCTGTGTTGAACTGACCTCCGTTTCAGGAGTCTTTGTCTCTTATTGTTTTATCATCCTAGCAGTCTTGAAGATCCACTCTGCTGAAGGGAGGTTCAAAGCTTTCTCCACCTGCACCTCCCACCTAACTGCCGTGGCAATTTTCCAGGGAACTCTGCTCTTCATGTATTTCAGGCCGAGTTCATCCTACTCTCTGGATGAAGACAAAAGGTCCTCGTTGTTTTACACCCTCATATTCCCATGTTAAACCCTCTGATTTACAGCCTAAGGAACAAGGATGTGAAACAGGCCCTGGAAAAACGGAAACTTTAAATGTGATTTTAAAGGTTTTTATTTCACACACTCTCATAGTCACAAGTACACGCACATTGTTGTGGTTTTTTTAATATAAACTTATACTGAGCAAGGCAAGAGAAACAGTTGTCTTAAACAGTTCAAATGAGAATTTGTTGTTATAAAGTCTAAGTTTTAGAAAATATTTTAGTTCTGAAATATTGCTTACTTCGATTCATGTATCAAGAGTTTGCATATGATACTTTCCCTTTGTTGAAAACTTTCCAGAATTTTCTAATTTTGTCAAATATTTCTGCTTTATTCTTTCATTTGAATAATATTTTGGCTACCTCAAGAATTATTGTATTTCCTGAGAAATCTTTGAGTCTCTTTATGTTCTATGGTATACACTGTACTTTCTATACAAATGAATATAAGCTAATGTTAATAAGAAGCATTAATTGATTAAATAGTATATAACTTTTAAGAAATCTCAAAATCTATGAAATAAAAAATGAGGATTAAAATCCAAAATAAAATCTAAAACTAGTGTATCTTTTGATAGATATATTCAGGCTTAGATCTAATAATTATTCTACTTGGGAGATAAAATGATAGTGGGCAGAGGATCTGACAATTAGATGGGTCTTGAGAGGGACAAGACTGTCTTTTAGAATTCAAGAAGCTTTGTTTACCACATATGGAAGAACCATAAATGCATTATGCTGACTAAAATAGGCAAACAGATAAAGATGAATACTGTATAGCTTCACATATACGTTGAATCTTAAAAGTTCAAACTTATAGAATTAGAGTGTAGACTGGTGTTTTTTTCCAGAGTCTCAAAGGTGGGCAAAATGAGTAATAATGGCCAAACTTACTATTATTTAGTGAATAAGTTCTGGGGATCTAATGTATATGATGACTCTAGGTAATCATTCTATGTTATAAACTTGAAATTTCCCAGGAGAGTAGATCTTAATGGTCCTTATCATACACATACTCTAAATGTTAACTCTATGAATTAACAAACTGTTTACTAACCATACGGTGGTGACCATTTCACAACACATGCATATATCAGATCTTCATTTTGAATACCTTATACGTGCTATTTGTTAATTTTAACTCAATAAAGCTTGGATAAAAGGAAGGAAAGAAGGCTATAAGGACCAATAGACAGAAGAGTAGTATCGTTATAAGGACCAATGGACAGGACAGTAGTATCGGTATAAAGACCAAGGGACAGGACAGTAGTATCAAGACCAATGGAGAGGACAGTAGTATCAGTATAAAGACAGATGGACAGGACAGTAGTATCAAGACCGATGGATAGAACAGTAGTATCGGTATAAAAACAGATGGACAGGACAGTAGTTTCATTATAAGAACCGATGGACAGGACAGTAGTATTGGTATAAGGACCAATGGACAGGACAGTAGTTTCATTATAAGGACCAATGGACAGGACAGTAGTTTCATTATAGAACTGATGGACAGGACAGTAGTTTCGTTATAAGGACTGATGGACAGGACAGTAGTATCGATATAAAGACCAATGGACAGGACAGTAGTTTTGTTATAAAGACCAATGGACAGAACAGTAGTATTGGTATAAAGACCGATGGACAGGACAGTAGTTTCATTATAAGGACTGATGGACAGGACAGTAGTATTGATATAAAGACCAATGGACAGGACATTAGTTTCGTGCATCACCATGCTGTCTTTGTTGTTGTCCAGTTGCTCAGTCATGTCCGACTCTTTGCAACCCCATGGTCTGTAGCACACCGGGCCTCCCTGTCCCTGGCCATCTCCCAGAGTTTGCATAAGTTCACATTCATTGCATGGGTGATGCCATCCAGCCATCTCATCCTCTGATGCCCTCTTTTCCTTCTGCTCTCAATCTTTCCCAGCATCAGGGATTTTTCCAATGAGTGATCTGTTTGCATCAGATGATCAAAATATTGGAGCTTCAGCTTCAGCATCAGTCCTTCTAGTGAATATTCAGGGTTGATCTCACTTAAGATTGACAGGTTTGGTCTCCTTGCTGTCCAAGGGACCTTCAGGAGTCTTCTCCAGCACCACAGTTCCAGGGCTTAAATTCTTTGTCACTCTGCTTTCTTTATGGTCCAGCTCCCACAACCATATGTGACCACTGGGAAGACCATATACTTGACCATATGGACCTTTGTCGGCAGAGTAATGTCTCTGCTTTTCAACACACTGTCTGGATTTGTCAGTGCTTTCCTGCCAAGAAGCAGTTGCCTTCTGCTATCACGGCTGCAGCCGCCCTCCACAGTGATTTGCCCAAGAAGAGGAAATCTGTCACCGCGTCCACATTTTCCCCTTCTGTTCACCAGGCAGTAATGGGGCTGGATGCCATCAACTTAGTTTTTGGTTTTTTAAAAAATATTTATCAACTATCAATTTCATCACTTTCTCCATGATAATTTCCTTCCCTTGTTTCCTCTTCTCATGCCTGTTTTAACGTCTCTGTCTTTTTGTGATGAACAGTCATCTATTTAAGTGTTATTTTATTTCATCCTATGTGTGAGCATTCTTTGTTGAAGGACTGAGCATGCCATACTGTTATCCAAAACACTCCATGTTGTCTGGGTCACAAAAGGAAAATAAACAAACACCTAATAAAAAATGACCAGAGGAATAGTATAAATATATACATATATTGCAGTATATGCATTGCATACACAACAGATTTAGGGGAAGGTCCGTCACACCGTGTGGATACTAAAATAATGGCACGATGAAGACGTGCATATTAATTATACTAGGTGGTACAATGGCCAAGAATCTACCTGCCAGTGCAAGAGATGCAAGTTCAATCCCTGGGTCGGGAGATCCCCTGGAGGAGGAAACAGCAACCTACTCCAGTATTCTTACCTGGAAAATTCCGTGGAGAGAGGATTCTGGCAGACTACAGTTCATGGGGTCATAAAGCGTAGGACATGACTGAGCACACACACATACAGGTACAAAGAGCTATAGGCTCTTGATATTTGACTATTTCATCTGTTTTTGTTTTTGTTTCTTGAAGGCTAAAGCTAAATCTATTTGTTGAGAAAGTGTGGATATGGTCATGTATTTGAAAAACCTTGCAAGACTGAAAGACATTCTTAATTACCTGTTAAAATGAAAAAGCTAAATGCCACTGAGGTTTTAGGTGTTCACACTGCCCTATACAATTTCCTGTGTGAAAATATTCTAGATATAAGTAAAGTCTAAGAAATGCCTCTGATACTCAGGGAGGCCTTTGTTAGAGATTATGGCATTCTAGGCAAAGATCTCATGGTAGATTAAAAACCTCCAGAAAATTCTTGTTTTAGAGAAAAGCTTCAAAAGTCTATCTCTAACGTATTTTATCAATTCATGCTAACTCTTTTGGAATTGCTGCTTATGAGCAGAAATATGGCAGAAAAACTTTGAAATATATTAAATTCCAAGCAGAATAGACTGCTTTTTTCAATAGATTGCCATGAATAACCAACTTTCATCTATATAATGGAAATTTATTATAGTATCTAAAGACTAATTTCACCTAAAATTGGCTCATTTTATTAGATATACTTGTGTGGTATATATATATAAAAAAAAAAACAAGCCCATTAAATGGAAGGCCAAAAATGGAACTGCCTGACTGATTCTGCCTCTCCCAGAATTTGCATGGTTGCTGCTGCTGCTGCTGCTGCTAAGTCGCTTCAGTTGTGTCCGACTCTGTGCGACCCCATAGATGGCAGCCCACCAGGCCCCTCCATCCCTGGGATTCTCCAAGCAAGAGTATTGGAGTGGGTTGCCATTGCCTTCTCCTTGCATGGTTGAATAACCAATTATGGGAAAATTATTTTAGGAATCAAAATCTAAAATTAAAAAAAAAGTTTAAGAATGTATAATAACTCTTCTATCTTGAGATTTTACAAAATAAGAAATCTGCACTAAAGACATTGATGTGTTCTAGCCTATCTGCTTCAATCTCATCACTTCACTCCCCTTCTTACATCACTTCCATCTCATATATCCACCAATGACTAATAAAAAGTGTCACCGTACAACTGCAGTGTTATCAATGACAGTGTGTAGTAGGCTAATTTGTGTTTGTGTACTCAGTCCCTCAGTTGTGTCCAACTCTTGTGGCACCATGAACTGTACCCTGCCAGGCCCATCTGTTCACAGAACTTTCCTGCTAAGACTACTGGAGTGGGTTGCCATTTCTTCCTCCCGGGGATTTTCCCTGCCTAGGAGTTGAACCTGTGTCTCCTGTGTCTCCTGCATTGACAGGCATATTCTTTACCTCTGTGCACCTGGGAACCCCACTGGTAGACTAATACTATAGTCAAGTTCCTGTAGTTTGACCCCTTCATCTTTGCAACTGAAATGTGTGTGTGTGCTTAGTTGCTCAGTCATGTCTGACTCTTTGCAGCCCCATGGAACCTGCCAGGCTCCTCTGTCCATGGAATTCTCAGGCAAGAATACTGCAGTGAGTTGCCATTTCCTTCTCCAGGACATCTTCCAGACCCAGGGATCAAACCCACAACTCCTATGTCTCCTGAATCGCAGGTAGATTCTGTAAGTGTTGAGCCATCAAGGAAGCATCTGTCACTGAAACACTTAAGTACAAATATGATGCAACAATGATAGATTTGAGCATATGTCCAATGCAGAAAATAGAGAGATACATGTGGGTCACTGGCTGTATAACTATATTTGTGAAAATAGAGCAGTATGAGTGTTCAGCAATTCAATAAGTACAAAGTTCTGTGTTAAATACAGAGGCAGCAACATTTAATGTCCCTAGATATCTCTCTCTAGAAATGTGCTATGATTCAGGTAGCAGTGCAACTCTAAAGCAAAACTTCTTTTCAATGCCTCTGAGCCCCCTGTGTAAAACAAGACTTCAACTAGATTACCTGTAATGTTCTCTCCAGCTGATACACTCTTTGTCTATAAATTATGACTCTGCTGGTGTTTCAATCCATGCCTACTATTGAAAAGTACTAGAAATTTGGAAAATGTTTTTAAAAAGTCATTTAATTTCAAGGGAAAAAATTATACTATTAATCTAGGCTGTATTAACCTGCAATAATGATGACATGAAGCTTTGGGGATAGAATGAGTTTCAGGAAGCCATAAGCTTTTAATCATGGCTCTTTGGTGTGGCTTGTTATTCAAATTCAGAATCATATAGACTCCTCACAGAAGTGGATATCCAAATTTAGTAGCCCTTCAGTGCCGGAAGCCAGTGTGAGGAATCTCACCTGTGACAAGGTCATGAGGAAGGAAGCTGACATACTCAAGGTTGTGATCAGACTTCAGGAGTTCCCCTGGCATTTCCTGAGCATGTACCCCCCAAACCAAAAATCTGCCAGCCTTTGTACTCTGCTTTTCCACTCTTCTGATATTCTCTGGACAAAAGTCAATTCAGGGCTTTAGTCTTCTGCATTTGAAAGGGATGTTTCAGTTAAACCTCCTCTGATTGCTCTCTAGCTTGCCTAACAGGTTCCCTGACCTCTTACAGCTTGTGAATTGCTTGCAGCCCCCAACCAAGAGAGGCACAAAGCTTCAAAGCATCTTAAAGATACAGAGCCTTTTCTAAAGAGTTAAAAATCATATTGGTGACAGGTTTTCACTGTTGACTCAATGATTGCCGCCAGGCCTCCATATTCTTTATCTTTTAGGCACCTGGGAGGATGTTAATCAATGTAAACGGGATATGGAAAAGATATATAGTAGTTTTGATAGACTACTATAGTAGACACTAGACTTTTGAGTTAATTACTTTACTCTTTGTTATATATCACTGCACTCCTCTTGTGTCCTTGCTATGTAAGAATGTAACTTTATTTAGTGCTTTCTGAGAATGGCACCAGACTTTGGGAAGATCAACACAAATAAGTCTTCTGGTTGACAAACCCTTATCAGAAAAAAGGCTGTAAAATGTTAATAGGCCCTTTTGGCTGGAAGATGATGTAAATTACCTAAGACTTGTGTATACAACTAGGTATGCAGAGAGAAAAGCCTGGTTTTGATAAGAGTCTGGACTGCTAACACTGCATAACTTTGTGTTACCCATTGATCTCCATGTTTTATCAAAAGTATAAAAGGCCTTCTGAACAATAGAGGACGGAACCAGTCGCTGGACTGGTTTCCCCAGTGTCTCTCTCTCTCTCTCTCCTTTTCTCCCTTTCCCTCCCTCTCCTCTTTACTTTAATTTCAGGCTGAATTCCCATCTGGGGTGCGGAGGCTCACCAAGTCTACTTATTTGCCCTGGCTGTTAAGACCCACGCAAAAGGGAGCTTAAGGCGAGGCACCCTTAGATATTCAAGCGAGTGCCGGTGGCCCAAGGTAGATGGTGCAAATTCCTTGTCTGGAATTTTATTGGTCTTCCACGAAATCCAAGTTATTCAGCCCTCTTTCTCCACTTAATTTTCCTACTATACTATTGCTTCTTAATCTAATCTTATATCAATAATCAAATAAGTCTTTCCACGCCAACGCCGTCCCCACTTCAAATTCCCTGGATCCACCGGGGCTGGACCCCAGCACTCCAGTAAGTAAAACAAATGAAAAGATAACAGTAAATAAACACAGTATTATGATCCATCTAAAGATTTTCTTCATTGTTCAGTCACTAAATCGTCCAATTATCTGTGACCCCATGAACTGTAGCACCAGGTTTCCCTGTCTTTCACGATCTCCCAGAGTTTGCTCAAGCTCATGTCCACTGAGACAGTGATGCCATCCAACCATCTCATCCTCTGTCACCCCCTTCTCCTCCTGCCCTCAACCTTTCCCACCATCAGGATCTTTTCCAATGAGTCAGCCCTTCACATCTGGTGGTCAAAGTATTGGAGCTCTGTTTTCAGCACCAGTCCTTCCAATAAATATCCAGGGTTGATTTCCTTAGGATTGACTGGTTTGATCAAATTGATCAAATTAATCAACCTAAAAGATTGCAAGATGCAAATATTTGAATTAGAAACTCTTGGTGAAGATGTGGAACAACCGTGACTTTGACACATTAACAGTAGAATAAAAATTGTTGCTACACTTTGTAAAACTGAAGTCACTCAGTCATGCCTGACTCTTTGCGACCCCATGGATAGTAGCCTGCACCAAGATCCTCTGTCCATGGGATTTTCAAGACAAGAGTACTGGAGTGCGTTGCCATTTCCTTCTCCAGGGAATCTTCCCAACCCAGGGATTGAACCCAGGTCTCTCACATTGTAGACAGACGCTTTATCATCTGAGCCACCAGGGAAGTCTTGCAAAACTCTAAGGGGGGTCTAATATAGCTGTACGTGTACGTGTCATACAACTCAAAAAATGCAACTCTTTAAATGTTGCCCAAAATAACTGACTATGCTAACCAAAAGATGTACACAAACTATTCTTCACTAATTTATTTATGATAATATAGAACTAAAATTTTCTTCAGCTTTTCTTCTTAAACTCAATTTTCTTCAACACATTAAAGACCTAACAAACTTTTCAGTAGTGTTAAATAATGTACATTTTAGAGGTCAGAGTTCATAAACTTCGTCACAACCCTCAGGTTTTCTCTGAATCATGAAAGCAACCATGAATAGCATATAAATAAATGGTATGCTCAGTTCCAATGAAAACTTATGGGTCAAGTATACTGATGCCTGCTCTTGATTAAATAAATTACTATATGGTAAGTTTATACCTAGGAAGACTACACAACAATGAGGATGAATGAACTGCCTTGAGACACAAAAGTCTAGAGAAATTTCATAAAAAAAATATTGAGTGGAAGAAGTCAGAAATGAAAATATAAAACCTATGATTATACTACTATATAACTCAAGATATTAAAACTAAATTATTGTGGTGGTGGTGGTAGTTTAGTTGCTAAGTCTTGTCTGACTCTTTTGCCACCCCATAGATCCACAAGGCTCCTCTCTTCATGGGATTTCTTAGACAAGAATACTGGAGTTTGTTGCCATTTCCTCTTCTCAGGTGATCTTCCTGACCCAGGGATAGAACCCGTGTCTCCTGCATTGCAGGCAGATTCTTTACCACTGAGCCATCAGGGAAACACAAAGTACTGTATTGGACATCAATTTGTGACAGATGTGGGATGACAGTTTCTGAGACACTAGGCATGTTTTATCGTTGGTGTTCTGGGATTAGCATCTTTTCATTATTGAAAATTTTCTTGTAGTATACTTTTATAGAAGAATGTTTTCTTTATGTGTATCATACTCTAAAAAGAAAATTTCCATAAACAAAATATGCTCACTGCAGGTTGTTAACTTTTAATTTTTTTTATCTAACAGTTTCTTGTGCAAATAAGTGTTGATATATTTGTGAAAATGATGTGGTGCATTATTTTGTAGATTATCTCAGAGCATAATTAACCTTTATGCTACTAGAGCATTGCTCTGTTTACAGAACAGCAGTCTGTATCCGTTCACAGGTTCTCCTAGTCTTACTCCCACAACAGTGGGACATGATGAACTTTGGTGCCTGATCATGCAGTGAACTCTGCATCTCAATACTCCAAGTGTGAGGAACATACAACCGTGTCCTGAAAAGGTGACCTTCTGGGTAGACATCTACCTACACACAATTGCACTGTCACCAGGGGCACTAGAGAAACCCTAAGTATAGATTGCTTTTCTCTCACTTGTTTGTACCAGAGGAATATATTTTCTCCTTAAGACATGTTTTCCAATTATTTCAGGTCTCCATTTGTAATGAGACATAGATCCCTTTGGGAAATACTTTAGTTTATCCAACTTACAATTGTAATGTAGCTATCCAAACTCAGTTTTAAGTGGCTAGGTGGGACCAGATTGAAGCCACAATAGTCTACATGGTTTTGAGGAGCTGTTACAAAGCTAAAGTCAGGTTCTGGGGGAATAAAATGCAACTCAAGGGATTTTTGAATCCCAGAAGATCAGGAAGTACCTGAGGGAAAATTAATTTGGATAGAAATAGAATTAGGTAATCAAGGACAATTCTACATTCAGCAAATATGTGCCAGAGAGGTTAATAATGACACTGAAATTCTTTTGTGACATAAATGCATCAATTTCTTGATTTTAACCAGTGGAAAATTATTAGCAATTAGCCATGTGGTTTGAGCATTGTCTCAACAATATCTCCACAGTAATACATTAGATATTTGATTTTTTTCATAAGTCATAGTCCTTTTATTTTTTAATCTTTTTGTTTTGTATCGGGGTACAGCCGTTTAACAATGCTGTGGTAGTTTCAGGTGAACAGTGAAGGGACTCAGCTATGTCTGAGTATTGGGTGATCACACCGAGAATGGCAACACATTAAAAGTGAATCAACAATTGTCCCTATACACCTTTCATCCCAAATTAAAAATGTGCTAATGATACTAAATTTAGCTTGATGAGTTTCTTAGGTTTACACACACACACACAAAGCAGGAAACAAACAATAGAAATGTAACCCAAACAAATAAAAATATAATCTTTGTTCCTGTTAAATACCAAATGAAAGTTCAGATAAAACAGAAAATTAGGCATGATCATAATTTACGTTATTGTCATGTCCCTAACAAGTAAAGATGCTGAGCAAACTGTTATACATGACCTTGCTATTTATACATCTTCTTGGTGAGATTATCTAGCCAATCCTTTGTATAAATTGTACTAATTTGATTTGTATTATTTATGAGAGATTTTCATAAAGTTTGGAATCAAGTCCTTTGTCGGATATATACATACATGATTTTCAAACATTTTCCTCACTTCCCAATACTGTTATTATTTTTCAGTTGCCAAGTCATGTTGGACTCTTTGTGACCCCATGAGCTGTAGCATGCCAGGCTCTCCTATCCTCCAGTATCTCTCGGAGTTTGCTTAAACTCATGTCCAGTGAGTCAATGATGCCATCCAACAATCTCATACACTGTAACCCCCTTCTCCTCCTGCCCTCAATCTTTCCCAGCATCAAGGTCTTTTCCAGTGACTTGGCTCTTCATAACAGATGGCCAAAATATTGGAGCTTCAGCATCAGCATCAGTCTTTGCAATGAATATTCAGAGTTGATATGTTTCAGGATTGACTCCTTTGCTCCTAACGGACTCTCAAGAGTCTTCTCCAGCACCACAATTTGAAAGCATCCATTCTTCAGCCCTCAGCATTCTTTATGGTCCTACTCTCGCAACCTTACATGACTACTGGGAAAACCATAGCTTTAGCTGTTTGGGTCTTTGTCAGCAAAGTGGTATCTCTGCTTTTTAATACACTCTCTAGGTTTGTCATACCTTTCCTTCCAAGGAGCAAGCATCTTTTAATTTCAATGTCCATAGGGATTTTGGAACCCAAGAAAATAAAATCTATCATTGCTTCCACTTTTTCCCCATCTCTTTGCCATGAAGTGATGGGACCAGATGCTGTAATCTTTGTTTTTTGAATGTTGAGTTTTAAGACATCATTTTCACTCTCTTCTTTCATCTTCATCAAGAGACTCTTTAGTTCTTCTTCATTTCTCCCATTAGAGTAGTATCATCTGCGTATCTGAGGTTGTTGATATTTCTTAAGGCAATCTTGATTCCAGATTGGGCTTCATCCTATCTGGAATTTTGCATGATGTACTCTGCATATACAAGCTAAATAAACATGGTGACAATATACAACATTGATGTAAGTCCAGTTCTGACTGTTGTTTCTTGACTGCATACAGGTTTATCCGGAGGCAGGTAATGTGGTCTGGTATTTGCATCTCTTTAAGAATTTTCCACAGTTCTTTGTGATCCACACAGTCAAAGGCTTTTGCACAGTCAATGAAGCAGAAGTAAATTTTTTTTTTCTGGAATAACTGATGTTGGCAATTTGATCTCTGGTTCCTCTGCCCTTTCTAAAGCCAGCTTGTACATCTGGAAGCTCTTAGCTCATGTCTGTTCAAGCCTAGCTTGAAGGATTTTGAGCATTTCCTTGCAAGCATGTGTAATGAGCACAATTGCATGGTAGTCTGAGCATTCTTTGCCATTGCTCTTCTTTCACATTGGAATGAAATCTGACCTTTTCCAGTCTTGTGAGTTTTCCAAGTTTGCTGGCATATTGAAAGCAGCACTTTAACAGCATCTTTTTAAGATGTGAAATAGCTCAGCTATAATTCCATCACCTCCACTAGCTTTGTTCATAGTACTGCTTTCCAAGGCCCACTTGGCTTCGCACTCTAGGATGTCTGGCTTTAAGTTTGTGTCCACACCATCGTGGTTATCCAGGTCACTAAGACCTTGCTTTGTACAATTGAGCTATATCTGTAGGAAAATTTTCAAAGCAGGTATACTAGTATTTTTTACATTTTTTTCGCAGGTGGCTCAGTGATAAAGAATCTGCCAGCCAGTGCTGGAGATGCAGGAGACACAGGTTCCATCCTTGGGTTGGGAAGATAGACTGGAGGAGTATCAGTATTCTTGCTGGGAAAATTCCATGGACAGAGGATCCTGGCTGATTATGGTCCAGGGGGTTGCAATGAGATGCACATGGTCAAGCAACTGAGCACAGCACATTGTTTTCTACCCTTATAGTCATAAATACTTAATGGCAAATCTTTAGAAAGTACTACCTTTTCAAATCCTTGTGCCATTCAGCTTAGAAAATACAAAATAATCAGTGCTCTAATTTACGAGGTCTTAAATTTAGCAGAGGTTCTTACAAGAACAAATCAACATAACTCAGAAAAACAGTGCATAGTTTAGAGAATGTGAGGGAGACATAAAATCTATGCAATATCCTTTGGTATGTGGTTGGAAGATAGGAGCAAGATAATGTTTGGTGATGATGGCTGCCTTGAAAGGTAGCATTGACAAGAATAACATAGCATCATTATCCATGACAAAGAGTAGAAACAACCCAACATTTATCCAACTGAACAATGGGTCGATAAGTGTGCAATATCCATAAAAGGAAATATTATTGTGTGCCGGGAGCCAGTGTGAGGAATCCCGCCCGTGACAAGGTCATGAGGAAGGAAGCTGACATACGCAAGGCGTGCTCAGACTTCAGGGACCCCTCTGGAAATTCCTAAGCATGTACCCCAACAAAAATCTGCCGGCTTTTGTGCTCTGCTTTTCCACTCTTCTGACATTTTCTGGAAAAAGTCAATTCAGGGCTTTAGTCTTCTGCATTTGAAAGAGTGTTTCAATCCAAATACTCCTCTGATGGCTTTCTAGCCTGCCTGCAGGACTCCTACAGCTGCGCATGTGATTGTTTGAGGCCTCCTGACTGCAGGAGGCACAGGAAGATTAAAACATCCTAGGAATGTAGGAGCTTCCGAGGAGTCAAAATCTTTAGAATAGGACTGATTAAAGGTTTCATTTGTTGAGTCAATATTTGCTGCCAAATTTTCACATCCTTTAGTTGTAGATATAGTTAGAAAAACAAGTAGTAGACCTTGTGTTAGCAACATTAGATCTTTGAGTTAAGTACCTTCTTTGTTATATCCCACTGCACCTTTGTTCTATAGAGATGTAACTTTAATGTTAATGCTTTAAGGAGATGTAGATTAAAGAAAAACACTTCAGGGGAAACAAGATTAACATTCATTAAGGAAGAGAGCCAAAAAGTGTTAACAAGCCTCTTGGCCAGAAGATAATGTAAATCACCTGAGACCTTTTGTATACCAAATGATGTATAGAAAGAGCCTGAGCTGCGAACGCTACATAATCTTGTGTTACCCATTGATCTCTGTGTTTTATCAAAAGTATAAAAGGCCTTCTGAACAATAAAGGATGGGGCCAGCTTCTGGGGCCGGGGGCCAGCTTCTTGGACCAGCTTCTCTAACTAGTCTCCCGGCCTGGTTTCTTGGGGCTCTGGCTCCCCCGTGTCTCTCTCTCTCTCTCTTTCTTTCTCTCTCTCTTTCCCTCTCTCTGCTCTTTACTTTAACTTCAGGCTGAATCTCCACCTGGAGCGTGGAGGCTCGCCAGGTCTACTTACTTGCCCCGGCTGTTAAGACCCGCGAGAAAGGGAGCTTAAGGCGAGGCAACCTTAGATATTCAAGTGGGCGCCGGTGGCCCAACGTAGATGGTGCAATTCCTTGTCTGGAATTTTATTGGCCTTCTGAGTAAACCAAGCTATTCAGCCCTCTTCCTCCACTTAATCTTCTTACTACACTATAGTTTCTTAATCTAATCTTTGATTAATAAATAAACAAGTCTTTCCACGCCGACGCCGTCCACCCTTCGAATTCCCTGGATCCACCGGGGCTGGACCCCGGCAATTGTGCCCTACAATGAAACAGAATTCTGATTCTGACACATGAACAACATGGATGAGCCTTGATAATATTTCACTGAAGAAAAGAAGCATGAGAGAAGAAAAAATACAACACATATTGCATAATTCTGTTTATATGCAAGACTAAGAAACTGCTCAGAGTCAGAATATAGATTAGTGGTTGCCAGGGCTGGGGTCAGCAGGCATAGGGAATGAGAGCTAATAGGTGTGGGCTTTTTACTGAACTGATGAAAGTGTCCTGGAGGTAGATAGTAGTGATGACTGAAAAGCCTTGAAAACACAATAAAACTTACAAAAAACCTATCTACTTTAAAAGGGTGAATTTTATGGTGTATGTGATATGAGTATTATATTTCAATATAAAAGAAAATACAGTAGGAATGTAGTAATACTCCTAAATGAGGTATGAAAGAGAATGTTTCAAAAACAATGAAAAATGCAAAGAAGTTAGAAGTGATGGAGGGAGGGACCTTTTTTGAGTTTCCTTAGGTTTCCTGTTTTATGAGAGAAGGAGGAGATGGTTTCAGGGTAACTGTTAGGCAGTCCTAAAATTTGCAGTTTTCTTCCTAACACAGAGCGATTTGGTAACAACAGTGAAGCACAAAGGCTCAGCTGGTGCTAAGCTGTTTTGAATCCTCAAGGGAATATAGAGAAACAGAAATATAATTAATGGAGTGTTTATATAACATCAAAGCCTAAGGGCAGTAGCACTGGGATTTAAGACCTAATGTACCTGGTAAAATAAAAGGCCACCTGCCTGTGGGTCTTCCCTGGTGGCTCAGGTGGTAAAGCGCCCGCTTGCAGTACAAGAGACCGAGGTGTGATCCCTGGATGGGGAAGATCCCTGGGAGAAGGGAAGAGCAACCCACTCCAGTATTCTTGCTTGGAGAAGTCCATGGACAGAGGAGCCAGAGAGGGTCACACGGGGTCACAAAGAGCTGGACACAACTGAGTGACTAACACACCCTGGTTGTTGTTCAGCTATTCAAGCCCTGCTCATCTCAGGTAGGTTTCTAGATCCTAACTTAAGGAATATAGGAGAAAACACAACTTTTTTAGAAAAAGTTTTGTAAATGGAATATTTTATGCCTCCTATTCTCTAAAATCTTCATTTAATGGCTAGTAATAATATTTTCTTCTCAGAAGTGAATGAGTCTGAACTTGTTAATATCCACACATAATTACTTTTAATTTATTTCATTTTGTTCTTGGTTCATGGGAACACCTTCACTCTTTTTATCATTTCTTAAGTACTAAAAAACAATTTAAGGTATATATTGTTTTATTGAAAAAATAGTGTTGGTACCACAGTAAAAATAAAAACATGTACAAATTCATCTCCACATGAACCATATGCCCTGGGGGTCACAAAGAGTCAGATATGACTGAGTGACTGAACTGAACTAAGGGAAAAAGTCTATTACTTATATTCTGTTCTCAGATACATTAAATATATATATATATACACATTCACACACATAAATACATACATATAAGATAGGGAGAAGTCTATGTATTTTAGAAGTATTTATTGCCACTCTTTTCATTTATATTTTATTAAATTAAAGGAGATTTTTTTTATTTAAAATCACTTTATTGCTAAAAAAAAATACCAGAACAATCACAACAGTAACATCAAAGATCACTGATCACCATAACAAACATAGTAATAATGAAAAAGGTTGAAATATTGTGAGCATTACCAACATGTGACCCAAAGACACAAAGCGAGCAAATGCTGTTGGAAAAATGGCACCAGTAGACTTGCTCAATGAAGGAGTGCCACAGTCCTTCAATCTGTGAAACACACCACATGCAAGAAGCACAGTGAAGTGAAGCCCAACAAAACAAGCTATGCCTGCACTTGGGGGAGTTACATAACATTTGCTGATATACTTATGAAAGCTCATAACAGGATCTGAGATTTCAGGGGAAAGAACATGAGGCACCTGGCAATGAATAGACATATGGCTGCTAACGCCTTGCTGGTCCAGTCTCAGTGACAGCTCTGCACTCAGGAAAACTTAATCCCAGACACACTGGGATGGCTGGTCACCCACATCACCCTCTGTTCTTACAAAACCATCCCGGTGCTAAACCTTTCGCCTCTTTCCTTCAGCACTGCCTTCACCTTGGCAGGCCTGCAGGCCGGGCCTTCTCCTAACCACAGGAATGATGCTGTTTTACAGGGGAAAGGCAACTTGGCAACTTAGCCTCAAGGTCAGGCCTAATTAATTCTCTCCCAGGCCTCTCACAGCCCCAGGAAGTGCACCTTCCTCTGGGAAGTCCCTACAAATCCTTGTTGATGAGCCAGAAAGAGCATGTGGCTTTTTCTTCAGATTTCTTTTTTATGGCATGCTGTTGTTCCTAGACTTCTTTATTGTTTTCTCACTTGCAGACTCCATTTACCTCCAAACTACTTTCACCAACTGCTATGCTGACTCTTTTTTTAAACTACTGATTTGATACTTTGGTGCTGAAATAACTAAGCCATCTCTGAATGGTCCAGTGTTTACAAATTGAGATAGAAATATGTTCCTATCATAAATTGAATCCAGAAAGGAGATTTAAAATCTAAAGTGATGCAAATGTATGTGGTACATTCTGTTGCTTTTATTTCTTTTTAACTTTTTTCTTCCACTGGTCAATAGATTCATCCCTTGACTACAACTATTACAAAAGAGATAATGAGCATTGTGGGAAAGCAATTATAAATTTCTAGCAAAAAGGTAAATAATACTTACTTCATGTATCTCCAAATACTAAACACAACATAAACTAAAATCTGTACCATAATAATTTTTTTATTACTGCTAGACAGTGTTATACTCATTGTTTCTGGAACTAAGTTAAAGACTCTTAAATTTATCATGTGTTTTTGAGAAACATAAATTTTGTAATTATCTTTTCTAATCATTGTTTGTATTCAAGTGAATATTTTCAAGCATAGAAAATGCTTAGTCTCATATCTTAAACCTGGCTTTGCTATCACTGGTGTCTCTTATTGAAGAGATAAGGAGAGTGGAATTTGTTGATATCTACCCACTGAGATAAGGAAAATAATGCTCAGAGAAGAGCTTGTGGAAAGGAGCATACCTCATGAATGATATCTAAATTTACATCACTATTTCTCAAAGCTCAATTCCAGATAATTTTTATTACTGCTTAATATATAGATATCCCTCTTCAAGTATACATACACCTGACATGAATTATTTTCTAAATATAAAGATATAGAAAAAAATCATGCTCTATTTTATATTTTGCAGATGTGCAGAAGTGTTACACATCCAGGTGTCATTTTCTTGATCACTTGCTAAAACTTTAGACAAGAACAAAGAAGAATGAGTAGAGAGAATTGCTCCTCCTTGACTTAGTTCATTTTCTTGGGAATTACTGAGAACACTGAGAACAAAGTGATCCTATTTACAATGTTTCTCCTTGTTTATCTCATCAATCTTCTGGCAAATCTGGGAATGATCACCCTCATTAGGATGGATCCCCAGCTGCACACACCCATGTACTTTTTCCTCAGCCACCTCTCCTTCTGTGACCTCTGCTATTCCACAGCCATCGGCCCTAAGATGCTGGTGGACCTATTTGCCAAGAACAAGTCAATCTCTTTCTGTGGCTGCGCTCTGCAATTCTTGGTCTTCTGTATCTTTGCCGATTCGGAGTGTCTCCTGCTGGCAGTGATGGCCTATGACCGGTACAAGGCCATCAGCAGCCCCTTGCTCTACGCAGTCAGCATGTCCAGCAGGGTGCGCTCCCTGCTGGTGGCTGGGGTTTACCTGGTGGCAATGGCAGATGCTCTGATACACACGACATTAGCATTCCGCTTATGTTTCTGTGGGTCAAATGTGATTAACCATTTCTTCTGTGATTTGCCTCCACTTTTCCTCCTTTCCTGCTCTGATATACAGGTCAATGAGCTGGTGTTGTTTATTGTTTTCGGTTTCATTGAGCTGAGTACAATTTCAGGAGTCCTTGTCTCTTATTGTTATATCATCCTTTCAGTCTTGAAAATCCACTCTGCTGAGGGGAGGTTCAAAGCTTTCTCCACCTGCACATTCCACCTAACTGCGGTGGCCATTTTCCAGGGAACCCTGCTCTTCATGAATTTCAGGCCGAGCTCATCCTACTCTCTAGATGAAGACAAAATGACCTCATTGTTTTACACCCTTGTGATTCCCACGTTAAACCCTCTGATTTATAGTTTGCGGAACAATGATGTAAAAGAGGCCCTAGAAAAATTGAAAAATAAACTATATTTTTAAATAGTTTATTATATATCTCTACATATGGCTATACACATATAGTAATTGCTTAATTAAAATTATATGGCATGATACGTGAGAAACATAATTTTTCCAGATTCCTAAATGAACAATTATTTGTATTAAACCCCACTCTTAAGAGATATTGCAGTTCCCCTCAAATGTTATGCTTAATATGTGGCCAGAGTTTCTATAAGGCACTTGCTATTTTTGAAAAACCTTTTGACATTTCTAGCTGTGCTAATTCTGGACTAATTTTCCATTCAAACATTATTTCAATTTCACTAAGACATTATGCATGTATTGAGCAATCTTCCACCACTTAGATTCTTTATATTTTATATAGTACATTTTTTTTTTAGATTTTAATGAACTTAAGTTGGTGCTAATATTAGCTAATAATGAACTAAACAGTCAAGTAAGTCATAATTAGACTTAAAATCATCATGGAATAAAAAATTGAGTGCTGTAAATCCAAAAGCAAACTCTATAAAACTAGTATAAAGTAAAAGCATCTTTGGATAAAGATATTCCGTCTCATATCTAAGAAAGATCCATTTTGGGTGAGGAACAGATAGCCGTCAGAGGATGTGACCATGGGACAAGTCTTGAAGTAGAGAATCCCCTGTCTTTAGCGGTAAAGAAGTCATGTTTTCTGCAACATGGGGTATTCCAAGGATGTTAATCTAAGAAAACTATGTCAGTCGGAGAAAAACTAGTAATGTATGATCTCATGTACATGTGGGACCTAAAAAGGTAGAATGAACTCATAGAAACAGAAAGAAGATTATTGGTTGCTAGGAGTTGGAAGGTGGGAGAAATGGGTGATGCTGTTCAAAGTGTGCCAAGCTTTTGTTATTACATTTGACGAATAAGTTCTGGGGATCTAATATCCATGGTGACTCTGGTTAACCATGCCATATTATAAGCTTGAAATGAGCTACAAAAGTGGATCTTAAATGGTCTCACTATACACACACTACAATGGTAACTGTGTGAGGTGTGAATGTGTTAACCAATTTTAGTGTTGTAATCATTTCACAATGTATACATAGAGCAAATCATCACGTTGTTTATCTATTGAATGCAAATGCTATTTGACAGTTATATCTGAATAAATCAGGGGAAAAAAGAAGAAAGGAAGTTGGAAATTAGGTTACAAAGAGCAATGGGGAAAGCCTTGGTAAACTGTATTACTGCGCTGCCATTATCAGCTATCAACAGTGTGTCATATCGCCTAAGATGATTGCCTTTCCTTTTCCCTCATTTTCCGCCATTGTTAAACATCTTTCTTTGTCTCTTTGAATTCCACAAACAACCATCTACTTAAGGCATTATTTTACTTTCTGTGACCTTAGGAAGCAGCCCAGTCACACCAGATAACAAAATGGAAGACCATGTTTGAGGAGTATGGAGAATTCAATTGCTATCTGTTTGGGAGGGCTTAAGGAGGACATAAAAGTGTAATGTCCAAGATGTTTTTTTCCAATTTTATATATAACTAAAATAAATAATAGAAAACAAATTATTTTAAGAAAAATATTACAACTGCACATGGAGCAACAGACTGGTTCCAAATAGGAAAAGGAGTACGTCAAGGCTGTATATTGTCACCCTGCTTATTGAACTTCTATGCAGAGTACATCATGAGAAACGCTGGGCTGGAAGAAGCACAAGCTGGAATCAAGATTGCCAGGAGAAATATCAGTAATCTCAGATATGCAGATGACACCACCCTTATGGCAGAAAGTGAAGAGGAACTAAAAAGCCTCTTGATGAAAGTGAAAGAGGAGAGTGAAGAAGTTGGCTTAAAGCTCAACATTCAGAAAACTAGGATTATGGCATCTGGTCCCATCACTTCATGGGAAATAGACGGGGAAACAGTGGAAACAGTGTCAGACTTTATTCTGGGGGGCTCCAAAATCACTGCAGATGGTGACTGCAGCCATGAAATTAAAAGACACTCCATGGAAGAAAAGTTATGACCAACCTAGACAGCATATTCAAAAGCAGAGACATTAGTCAAGGCTATGGTTTCTCCAGTAGTCATGTATGGATATGAGAGTTGGACTGTGAAGAAAGCTGAGAACCAAAGAATTGATGCTTTTGAACTGTGGTGTTGGAGAAGACTCTTGAGGGTCCCTTGGACTGCAAGGAGATCTAACCAGTCCATTCTAAAGGAGATCAGTCCTGGGTGTTCTTTGGAAGGAATGATGCTAAACTTGAAACTCCAGTACTTTGGCCACCTCATGCGAAGAGTGGACTCATTGGAAAAGACTGATGCTGGGAGGGATTGGGGGGGCAGGAGGAGAAGGGGATGACAGAGGATGAGATGGCTGGATGGCATCACCGACTCTATGGACATGAATCTGAGTGAACTCCAGGAGTTGATGATGGACAGGGAGGCCTGGCGTACTGCAATTCATGGGGTCGCAAAGAGTTGGACACGACTGAGCGACTGAACTGAACTGAACTGAACTGAATAGAACTCCGTTGATTTAGAAAAAATCGTCACCATGCACAATTTTTAAAATGAGACATCTTCACTCATGTGTTCTATATACATAAAAAATTCCCAAAGCAGGTATGTTTTTATCCTTGTAATTGTTCTCTGTTCTTCATTTGATAGTGAAAAATGCATAACAATAAATATTTAGAAACCACTACATTTACAAATCCTCGCACCATGTAGTTTAGGAAGTACAAAGCAACCATTGATTTCATTCCCATGGCCTTTAATGCAGTAAAAAAAAAAAAAAAAAAAAAAAAAAACCACCTTAAATAAATAAAATAAACATAATTCAGAAAAGAGTGCACTATTTAGACAATGTGATGAAGTCACAAAATCAGTGAAATGTCCTTGGATGATATGTGGTTGGAGAATGGGAAAAAGCTGATATTTGGTAATGAGGGCTATCTTGAAAGGGATCGACAGGAATGTTTACAGTGTCATTAGTCATATCAGCTGAACAGTAGAAACAAGCCAGTGTTCATCCTTCTGAAAAATGGATCACCAAAGTATATTATATCCTTAACATGAAATGCTATTCAGCCACATAATGAAACGGAATTCTAACACATGCAACAACATGGATGAAACTGGTAAATATTTTACCAAAGAAAATAAACCTGACAAGAAGCACACACACACAGCATGATTCTCTTTATACGCAAGGCCAATAATAGGAAACCACACAGGATCAGAAAGTAGATTAGCAGTGGCCAGGCTCGAGAGGGAGGAAAGGAGAGTGAGAGCTAGAAGGTGTAGATTTCTTCTGGGGCTGATGAAGATGTTCTGGAAGTAGACTGTAGTAATGAGTGAACAAATTTGAAAGTGCACTAAAAATCGAAGAACTGTATACATTAGAAGGATGATTTTATGACATAGGATTATATTTCAAGATAAAAGAAAATGTGATCAAAGTGTAATATTCTGACATGAGGTAGTGAAGGAGAATATTTTGTGTTCAAAAACACAATGAACAATCAAAAAGGGTTGGATGAAGGGGGATCTTTTAGAATTTCACTAAGTTTCCTCTTTGACTCAAGAAAGAGAAGGTAGTTTTCAGGTAGCTGACACACACCATACACACCATTTGCTGTACCCTTCCTTCCACAGAGCAATTTGGACACAATAATGAAGCAGAAAAACTCTGTTTCTGCTAAATTGTTTCTGAACTCACAGGGGAATGTTGTGCTGGTTGTCCTGTTTCAAAGTCTGTCTGACTCTGCACCCTCAGGGATGGCAAGGCACCAGGCTCCTCTGTCCACCACTATCTCCCAGAGTTTGCTCAAATTAACGTCCATTGAGTCAGTGATGCTATCTAGCCATGTCTTCCTCTGCCAGGGGAATATACGGAAGCATAAATATAATTAATGAAGTGTTTGAATAACACTAAAGCCTAAGGGCCATAGCACAGGGATTTAAGTCCCAATATACCTGGTGAAATAAAAGACCAAATGCACATTACTGTTCAACTAACCAAGACCTGCTCTTTCCAGGTATGTTTCCAGATCCTAACTGAAGAAAAATAAGAGAAAATATTTAAACTGGGGGGAAAATAAAAGTTTGTAAATGAAGGACTTTATGCCTACCTACTCATTAAAATCTGCATTTAATAGCAAATAATATTTTCTTCACAAAATTGGAAGAGTCTGTCTGAACTTGTTAACATTCATAATGTAATTTTATTTTCATGCTGGCTCACATAAAAGTCTTTGCTCTTTTTGCAATGAGCAACTGTTCATGAATATAAATTGTGTTTTGCTTTATAGAAACAAAAAAAATAAGGTGTGTTTTCTTTTATTGCATAGATACCGCAATAAAAACAAAAACCTGTCCAAATTCACCTCCATGTAAACCAGGTACTATATTTACTTAGGTCTAAAAAAAAAAGTGCATTGCTTTCACTTCAATTTAGATATATACACAGGCATACACATAAACACAACAGAGAGAGCAAGGTCTTTGCATTTTAGAAGCATTTATTATCCCTCATCTAATTTACATTCAATTAAATTGAAAGTCATTTAAAATCTAAAGTGATGCAAATATATGTGGTACATTCTATTGTTTTCACTTCTTTTAGCTCTTTTCTTCCACTGGTCAAGAGAGTCATCCTAGACGGTAACCTCTCCACAAAGAGGTAATGAGCATTATGGGAAAGCAATAGCAAGTTTCTAGGAGCAGGTCAGTAATAACTTATTTCATGTCTCACCAAATGCTAAGCAGAAGATAAGCTAAAACCAGCAACACAATGATTTTTACTATTACTAGCCATTGATGTACTCACTGTTTCTGGAACTAAGAAGAACATTCTTAAACCAATCATGTCTTTTTGAGAGACAAAAAATAGTAATCTTTTTTGTATTCAAGTGAATATTTTTAAACAAAGGGAAAACTCAGTACAAAGTCTTAGAATCTGATCTTGCTAACACTGGTGTCTCTTCCATGTGGTTTTAAAGAACTTTAGAAAGGCAAAATCATCCAGCTCTTCTCTCTGATATAAGAAAAATAAGGCTCAGAGAAGAGTTTGTAGAAAGTAGCAACCTCATGAGTGGCAACCAGATTGACTTGAAACATTCTCAAGGGTCTTCCTCATATGCCTTTTATTATTGCAGAATAGACAGTTATGCCTCTTCAAAGAGTAGGTACAAGACTGGATTATTTTCTAAGGATAAAAAGACAATTAAGGAAAAACAGCATGCTCTGCCTTATGATTTTTGTTGTTGTTGTGCAGAAGCATTAAACACACATATGTGATTTTCTTGATAACTTTCTCAAAAGTTTGCACAAGATCTAAGAAGAATGGAAAGAGAGAATTGCTCCTCCATGACTGAGTTCATTTTCTTGGGAATTACTGATAACGCTGAGAACAAACTCATCCTATTTACAATGTTTCTCCTTGTTTATCTCATCAATCTTCTGGCAAATCTGGGAATGATCACCCTCATTAGGATGGATCCCCAGCTGCACACACCCATGTACTTTTTCCTCAGCCACCTCTCCTTCTGTGACCTCTGCTATTCCACAGCCATCGGCCCTAAGATGCTGGTGGACCTGTTTGCCAAGAACAAATCAATCCCCTCCTATAGCTGTGCTCTGCAATTTTTGGTTTTCTGTATCTTTGTCGATTCTGAGTGTCTCCTGCTGGCAGTGATGGCCTATGACCGGTACAAGGCCATCAGCAGCCCCTTGCTCTACGCAGTCAGCATGTCCAGCAGGGTGTGCTCCCTGCTCATGGCGGGGGTTTACCTGGTGGGAATGATAGATGGTTTGATAAACACGACATTAGCATTCCATTTATGCTTCTGTGGGTCAAATGAGATTAACCACTTTTTTTGTGATGTTCCTCCTCTCCTGTTGATATCTTGCTCAGACACACAGGTCAATGAGTTAGTGATATTCATGATTTTTGGCTTCATTGAATTAAGCTCCATTTCAGGAGTCCTTGTCTCTTATTGTTATATCATCCTAGCAGTCTTGAAGATCCACTCTGCTGAAGGGAGGTTCAAAGCTTTCTCCACCTGCACCTCCCACCTAACTGCTGTGGCAATTTTCCAGGGAACTCTGCTCTTCATGTATTTCAGGCCGAGCTCATCCTACTCTCTAGATGAAGACAAAATGGCCTCATTGTTTTACACCCTCGTGATTCCCATGTTAAACCCTCTGATTTACAGCCTAAGGAACAAGGATGTGAAACAGGCCCTGGAAAAATTGAAAAATAAATGGTTTTAGTTTTTTTATTAGGCATTTGTGTATACCTATGCATTCAAATACATATATTGTTTGTTGATTTACTAAAATTAAATGATAGGATACATGAGAATAATAATTTCTCAAATTATTAAAGTGATATTTGTACTAAATCCTAATTTTGTTTCCCCCACACATGTCATGTTTCATTATGCTTTAAGGATTTGTGTGTGTGTGTGTGTGTGTGTGTGTGTGTGTGTGTAGCACTTTGTCTGTGTGAAAACCTTTTCTGTCTTTTCCATTGTAGTAATTTTGTTCATTGTTTAATTCAAACATTGTTTTCAATTACACTAAGATTTATTGTGCGTTTACTCAGTGATCTTTGAGCCTGTAGCCTTTTTATATATTATTCTAGATCTTATAGTTTATGTACTACAGAAGTTAGTACTAAAAACAAATTTAAAAAACAGTCAAGTAATTCATCATTGGCCTCAAATTCATCATGACATAAAACATAAAGGGCTATAATTTCAAAACAAAAATATCTAAAACTATTCAAAAAGAAAAGCTACTTTGGATAGAGATCTTCAGTCAAATTTTAAAAAGATTCAATCTGGGAAATGAAAAGGTTGTAGTCAAAGGATCTGACAGTTATTCAGATCTTAAAGTGGCATTACTGACTCAATGGACATGAGTTTAAGTAAACTCCAGCATTGGTGATGGACAAGGAGGCCTGGCGTGCTGCAGTCCATGGGGTCCCAAAGAGTTGGACACAACCGAGTGACTGAACTGAACTGAACTGAAGTGTGCATGTCTATGTCTTTTAGAAGTCATGTTTTCTACAACATGGAAGAACTGTGAGGTCATGTGTTATGTGAAATATCAATAGAGAGGAAGACAAGTGCTGTATGATCTCAATTATGTGTAAAATCTAAAAAGTCAAATTCAGGAACTCCCTGACAGCCCAGTGATTAGAACTCAATGCATTCACGAACTGGGTCCAGTTTGATCCCTGATCAGGGAACTAAGATCCCGGCAAGCTGAGTGCTACAGTCCAAAAATAATAATAATAATAATAAGATGAAATTCACAAAAACATACTGAGTTGAATGTTGCTAGGGCCCAAAAGGTAGGGGAAATTGGTGATATTGCAAAAAGTGTACAAACTTTGTTATTTGACGAATAATTAAGGGGATCTAAATGTATATGGTATATCTAGTTAACAATAATGAAAACTTGAGAAATTTGCAAAAAAAAGTATATCTTAACTGTCCTCACTATACACACACTCAAAATGGTAACACTGTGAGATGAAGCCTGTGTTAATCAACCTTATTGTGTTAATCATTTCTCAATGCATACATTATATCACATTCTGTACTAATAATTACACATGGTGTACATTTGAATAAGTTCACATCACATTTGAATAAGTTCACTTCAGTTCAGTCTCTCATTCGTGTCTGACTCCTTGAGATCCCATGAATCGCAGCACGGCAGGCCTCCCTGTACATCACTAACTCCTGGAGTTTACCCAAATTCATGTCCATTGAGTTGGTGATGCCATCCAGCCATCTCATCCTCTGTCGTCCCCTTCTTCTCCTGCCCCCAATCCCTCCCAGCATCAGAGTCTTTCCAGTGAGTCAATTCTTCACATGAAGTGGCCAAAGTACTGGAGTTTCAGCTTCAACATCATTCCTTTTAATGAATATTCAGGGTTGATTTCCTTTAGGATGGACTGGTTGGATCTCCTTGCAGTCCAAGGGACTCTCAAGAGTCTTCTCCAACACCACAGTTCAAAAGCATCAATTCTTCGGTGCTCAGCTTTCTTCACAGTCCAAATCTCACATCCATACATAACCACTGGAAAAACCAAAACCTTGACTAGACGGACATTTATTGGCAAAGTAATGTCTCTGCTTTTGAATAGGCTATCTAGGTTGGTCATAACTTTCCTTCCAAGGAATAAGCGTCTTTTAATTTCATGGCTGCTATCACCATCTGCAGTGATTTTGAAGCCCCCCAAAATAAAGTTTTGTGTCACTGTTTCCACTGTTTCCCCATCTATTTCCCATGAAGTGATGGGACAAGATGCCATGATCTTGGTTTTTTGAATGTTGAGCTTTAAGCCAACTTTTTCACTCTCTTCTTTCACTCTCATCAGGAGGCTTTTGAGTTCCTCTTCACTTTCTGCCATAAGGGTGGTGTCATATGCTTATCTGAGGTTATTGATATTTCTCCCAGCAATCTTGATTCCAGCTTGTGCTTCTTCCAGCCCAGCGTTTCTCATGATGTACTCTGCATATAAGTTAAAGTTTGATAAAAATAAGATATCTAAAGATTAGATTTTAAAGACATACAGAAGAGCTCTCTACTTGTTAAAGTACAATATTGTGCTGTTGTTATCAACTATCAATACTTCTGCACTTCTTCCAAGATAATTTTCTTTCCTGCCTCCTCATCTTCAACCCTGGTTAAATGCCCACCTCTCTGTGGTTTACAAACGATCACCTTTAAGGCATTGCTTTATATCACCCTTTTTGTGAGCATTCTTTGCTAAAGAACTAGCATTTCATCCTTGTTAACAAGCACTGAATTTTGCCCGGGATATAAAATAAATAAACATGAATTTACCTAAAAGCAGTCGGCAACATTTTTTGACTATTACTTATGTCTCAATAATACAAAATTCATTGAAGATTTGTTAAGTATCTTAACACACACACACACACATAGACACATATCTCACAACAGTGTATATATATTGTATGTATATACACAACAGTTTTTTGGAAGATGCATAAAATTGTTATGGACACTAAGATAATATTCTTATAAAGACACATGTATTTGTTAATTGCACTAGAAGTAAGAAGCTATAACTTCTTGATATTTGACTATTACATCTGACTTTGATATGGCTTCCTGAAGGCTAAAACACTGAATCAGTTTGCTGAGAAAGCTAGGCTATAGTCCAATCATATATTTGAAATGCCATAAACTACTGAAGAACACTCTTATTTACACATTAAAATTGCAAAGTTAAAAGCCTCAGATGGTCTTAAACTTTCCAGCTGCCATTGTAAATAAAACGTCCTTATGTAAAAATATTTCAGAGTGAAAAAATAAAGCCTATGAAATTCCTTTGCTTTTCATGGTGGTATTTGTAAAACACTATGGTGATTGCAGCCATGAAATTAAAAGACGCTTACTCCTTGGAAGAAAAGTTATGAGCAACCTAGATAGCATATTCAAAAGCAGAGACATTACCTTGCCAACTAAGGTCTGTCTAGTCAAGGCTGTGGTTTTTCCAGTAGTCATGTATGGATGTGAGAGTTGGACTGTGAAGAAGGCTGAGTGCCAAAGAATCGATGCCTTTGAACTGTGGTGTTGGAGAAGACTCTTGAGAGTCCCTTGGACTGCAAGGAGATCCAACCAGTCCATTCTGAAGGAGATCAGCCCTGGGATTTCTTTGGAAGGAATGATGATAAAGCTGAAGCTCCAGTACTTTGGCCACCTCATGTGAAGAGTTGACTCACTGGAAAAGACTCTGATGCTGGGAGGGATTGGGGGCAGGAGGAGAAGGGGACGACAGAGGGTGAGATGGCTGGATAACATCACTGACTTGATGGACGAGAGTCTGAGTGAACTCAGGGAGTTGGGGTTGGACAGGGAGGCCTGGCGTGCTGTGATTCATGAGGTCGCAAAGAGTCGGACATGACTGAGTGACTGAACTGAACTGAACTGAATTGATGGCATGTTAAGAAGAGTTATCATGGTAAAAACACCGTAAAATAGCTATTCTATATTATAAAAGATTTATGGGTTTCTATTTCTGGTATATTTTATTACTTTACTCAAACTTCTTTTCAACTGTTGCTTATAAGAAAACATTGGCTAGAATATATTAAAGTCAGATAAAATATGGTGTCAATGAGTGACTGAAAGGCATTCAGTCATGTCTGACTCTTTGCCACCTCATGGACTAAACAGTCCATGGAATTCTCCAGGCCAGAATACTGGGGTGGGTAGCTGTTCCCTTCTCCAGGGGATCTTCCCAATCCAGAGATCAAACCCAGGGCTCTCGCATTACAGGCAAATTCTTTACCAGCTGAGCCACAAGGGAAGCCCATGGTTTCAATGTTATGCCATTAATTATTGGCTAACTAATATATATTAACACTCTGTCTATCTCAATAGTCTTCATTCTTTTCCCATTTAATCTTTCTTTTTTTTAATTTTTATTTTTTACTTTATTTTGCTTTACAATACTGTATTGGTTTTGCCATACATTGACATGAATCCACCATGGGTGTACATGAGTTCCCAGTCCTGAGCCCCCCTCTCACCTCCCTCCCCATATCATCTCTCTGGATCATCCCTTGCACCAGCCCCAAGCATCCTGTATCCTGTATCAAACATAGACTGGCGATTCATTTCTTACATGATAGTATACATGTTTCAGTGCCATTCTCCCAAATCATCCCACACTCTCCCTCTCCCTCAGAGTCCAAAAGTCCATCCTATACATCTGGGTCTCTTTTGCTGTCTCACATACAGGGTTATCATTACTATCTTTCTAAATTCCATATATGTGTGTTAGTACACTGTACTGGTGTTTTTCTTTCTGGCTTACTTCACTCTGTATAATAGGCTCCAGTTTCATCCACCTCATTAGAACTGATTCAAATGTATTCTTTTTAATGGCTGAGTAATACTCCATTGTGTATATGTACCACAGCTTTCTTATCCATTCATCTGCTGATGGACATCTAGGTTGTTTCCATGTCCTGGCTATTATAAACAGTGCTGCGATGAACATTGGGGTACATGTGTCTCTTTCAATTCTGGTTTCCTCAGTGTGTATGCCCAGCGGTGGGATTGCTGGGTCATGGCAGCTCTATTTCCAGTTTTTTAAGGAATCTCCACACTGTTCTCCATAGTGGCTGTACTAGTTTGCATTCCCACCAAGAGTATAAGAGGGTTCCCTTTTCTCCACACCCTCTCCAGCATTATTGCTTGTAGACTTTTGGATTGCAGCCATTCTGACTGGCGTGAAATGGTACCTCATTGTGGTCTTGATTTGCATTTCTCTGATAATGAGAGATGTTGAGCATCTTTTCATGTGTTTGTTAGCCATCCCTATGTCTTCTTTGGAGAAATGTCTATTTAGTTCTTTGGCCCATTTTTTGATTGGGTCATTTATTTTTCTGGAATTGAGCTGCATAAATTGCTTGTATATTTTTGAGATAAGTTGCTTGTCATTTGCTTCATTTGCTATTATTTTCTCCCATTCAGGAGGCTGTCTTTTCACCTTGCTTATAGTTTCCTTTATTGTGCAGAAACTTTTAATTTTAATTAGATCCCATTTGTTTATTTTTGTTTTTATTTCCAGTATTCTGAGAGGTGAATCTTAGAGGATCCTGCTATGATTTATGTCAGAGAGTGTTTTGCCTATATTCTCCTCTAGGAGTTTTATAGTTTCTGGTCTTACGTTTGGATCTTTAATCCATTTTGAGTTTATTTTTGTGTATGGTTTTAGAAAGTGATTTAATTTCATTCTTTTACCAGAAAATTACTAGAGCTAATCAATGAATATAGTAAAGTTGCAGGATATAAAATCAACACACAGAAATCCCTTGCATTCCTATACACTAATAATGAGAAAGTAGAAAAGGAAATTAAGGAAACAATTCCATTCACCATTGCAACGAAAAGAATAAAATACTTAGGAATATATCTACCTAAAGAAACTAAAGACCTATATATAGAAAACTATAAAACACTGATGAAAGAAAACAAAGAGGACACTAATAGATGGAGAAATATACCATGTTCGTGGATCAGAAGAATCAATATAGTGAAAATGAGTATACTACCCAAAGCAGTTCAACACAATCCCTATCAAACTACCAGAGGTATTTTTCACAGAGCTAGAACAAATAATTTCACAATTTGTATGGAAATACAAAAAACCTCGAATAGCTAAAGCAATCTTGAGAAAGAAGAATGGAACTGGAGGAATAAACCTGCCTGACTTCAGGCTATACTACAAAGCCACAGTCATAGCTACTGTTTTGGTAAAATAAATTTGTAAATAAAACATTTTATGCCTACTGCTGCTGCTGCTGTTAAGTCGCTTGAGTCGTGTCCAACTCTTTGTGATCTCATGTATTTCAGCACACCAGGCCTCCCTGTCCATCACCATCTCCCGGAGTTCACTCAGACTCACGTTCATTGAGTCCGTGATGCCACCCAGCCATCTTATCCTCTGTCGTCCCCTTCTCCTCCTGCCCCCAATCCCTCCCAGCATCAGGGTCTTTTCCAATGAGTCAACTGTTTGCAGGAGGTGGCCAAGGTACTGGAGTTGCAGCTTTAGCATAAGTCTTTCCAATGATCATTCAGGACTGATCTCCTTCAGAATGGACTGGTTGAGTCTCCTTGCAGTCCAAGAGACTCTCAAGAGTCTTCTCCAACACCACAGTTCAAAAGCATCAATTCTTTGGCACTCAGCTTTCTTCACAGTCCAACTGTCACATCCATACACGACCACTGGAAAAGCCATAGCCTTGATAGACAGACTTTTTTGGCAAAGTAATATCTCTGCTTTTGAATATGCTATCTAGGTTGGTCATAACTTTCCTTCCAAGGTTAGTCTTAGCTTTTCTTCCAAGGCACAGTGAAGTGAAGTCACTCAGTTGTGTCCGACTCTTTGCAACCCCATAGACTCAGGCCTACCAGGCTCCTCTATCCATGGGATTTTCCAGGCAATAGTACTGGAGTGGATTGCCATTTCCTTCTCCAGGCAATCTTCCCAACCCAAGTCTCGAACCCGGTCTCCTGCATTGTAGACAGACGCTTTACCATCTAGCCACCAGGCAAGTCACAAGCATCTTTTTGTTTCATGGCTGTAGTCATCATCTGCAGTAATTTGAGGCCTAAGAGAACTTAAATTCATCATCAATTTTCTTTAATACACATATCTTGTTTTTGCCTCTTTAATAAGAGAGGAAATTGCGAGTCATAAAAAGGCTTTAACACCTGAGTCAATCTTTATTCTAAAAAGATATAGTGCAGGAATAAAATAACTGCATTTCCCCACTTTTCATTTCTAATGTTTGTTTGAATCCAAGTATCCCCACAAACTACATCAAATCATTGCCTTAATCAAAAATAATTGATTTTAGGTATGGATTATTTGAATCTATTGGCTTTTCATGCATTGCTTTGACATTTCTTCATATATTTTTATTACTAGAAATATTGCTAAATGACATAGAGAAGGTGAATATTTCAAAAAGAAAGAAACCAAATGAATAATAGGAAGATGTAAATTACTAAGTTGGGAAATCTTGTAATTCCTGGGATCTCTGCTTTGACTAGGTAAGGGGAGTTCAGATTCAGTGTAACTGTGCAGCTTAGACTTCACATAATCTGTATTTTTCTTACTGTCAGATCAGTATGTTGACAATAGTGAAGAAATGAAGCTTATTTTTTGCAAAGATTGTTACTGTTTTCACAGGGGAAAATGCAGAGCAGAAAATATAATTAGCCAAATGTTAGCAAACACTGAGCCAGAGGGTGGATGCTTCAGAGACTTAAGTCCCAAAGCTACCTGGCAAAATAAAAGGTTAGCTGTTTATTTTTTAGACATCAGTAGCAAAGACATGGGGTCGCACAGAGTCGGACACGACTGAAGCAACTTAGCAGCAGCAGCAAAGACAGAAAGACCTGCTCATTCCAGGTATGTTCTTGAGTCTCCAGATTTAAGAATAGAGGAGAAAAACTTAGCATTAAAAAATGAGAAATTTCTCAATTAATTACTTATGCCTACCAATTCAATATAATAAACTCATGAGTTAAAAAATCAGAAAATATTTTCTTCTCAGAATTGGAAGAATCTGTCTCTAGTATCTATAAAATGATTGTTTAATTATTTTCTCTTAATTTAGATTCACAGGAAAGCCTTTACTCTTTGTCACTGGGGAAGCATATACATATTTTTTTAAAATTTTATTTCAAACATAATATAGGCAGAACAGTATAAATAGCAATATTTGGAAACTTAACTCCATGTAAATCATACGCCAATATGTACTTAAAGAAAACCTGTCTCCAATATGCTAATTCTTAGATCAGTAGAGACATGCAGACATGACGCAAGCAGATACATACACAAGGAAGACACTCGACACATCGGAAGTGTTCATTACACCTCATCTCATTTTCTTTTTAATACAAAAGTCAATTAAAATCAAAGACACACAAATGTGTGTGTTAAATTCTGTTGTTTTCACTTCTTTGTATCGTTCTTCTTTGGCTGGTCAAGGGATCCATCCTCTGGCACCAGGGCGAAGCAGAGATCAGTAAAGAGAACTGTGGCAAAGGAGCAACACGTTTCTACAGTAAAGCTCAATAGTGCCTATTTTATGTCTACCAGATGCTGAAGGTAACAGACCAGGACGGTAACATAGTAATTTTCATTATGAATGGTTGCTGATATGCTCTAGAATGTATAGACAATCATTTCAAATCAACATTAGCTGAGCTGTATTCTGAGAAACATAACAATGGTAACAAATTTTTGTGCCCAAATGACTATTTCCAGAGATGGAAAATGCTTAATCCTATAACTGACAGCCAGGTCTCTCAGACATTGGTGTCTCTTCTATGGTATTTTGAACATAAAATAGGACATTAATTCTTCCAATTATACCTCCAGAGGTAAGAAGGCAAAAACCTAGGAAAATGAAAAACTCATAGAGTTTTATATACATCATAATGACATGCAGACTTAGATAAAACTTTTTCAATGTGTAATATAGTTTTTTGTTTGTTTTTATTTTGCCAGGTAGGTAACAATGTTCCTTCAAAAAGTAGGGACATGATTGGGTAATTTTCTGAGTATAAAATGACATTTACACAAAGAGACTGTGCTCTCCTTTACAGATATTTTGCAGATGTCCGTACATTTGTCTACACTTTTCCTGATCATTTTGTCAAAAATTTAGATAAGAAAAATTAAAGAATGGAGAAAGAAAATTGCTCCTCTGTGACTGAATTCATTTTCTTGGGGATTACCAGTGATCTGGAAGTGAAAGTGACCTTATTTGCCATGTTGCTGATGGTCTATCTCATTAATCTTCTGGGAAATCTTGGAATGATCATTTTGATTAGAATGGATCCCCAGCTGCAAACGCCAATGTACTTTTTCCTCAGCCACCTCTCCTTCTGTGACCTCTGCTATTCCACAGCCATTGGGCCCAAGATGCTGGTTGACCTTTTGGCCAAGAAGAAATCAATCCCCTTCTATGGCTGTGCCCTACAGTTCTTGATTGCCTGTACCTTTGCAGATTCTGAGTGTCTCCTGCTGGCAGTGATGGCCTATGATCGATACAAGGCCATCAGCAGCCCCTTGCTCTATGCGGTCAGCATGTCCAGTGGGGTGTGCTCCCTGCTCGTGGCTGGGGTTTACCTGGTGGGAATGACAGATGCTTTGATCCACACGACATTAGCATTCCACTTATGCTTTTGTGGGTCAAATGAGATTAACCACTTCTTCTGTGACTTACCTCCACTCTACCTTCTTTCCTGCTCTGATACACAGGTCAATGAATGGATAGTATTTATTGTTTTCGGCTTCATTGAATTGAGCTCAATTTCAGGAGTTCTTGTCTCTTACTGTTATATCATCCTAGCAGTCTCAAAGATCCATTCTACTAAGGGGAGGTTCAAAGCTTTCTCCACCTGCGCCTCCCACTTAACTGCTGTGGCAATTTTCCAGGGAACTATGCTTTTTATGTACTTTAGGCCAAGTTCAATCTACTCTTTAGATCAAGACAAAATGACCTCATTGTTTTACACCCTTATGATTCCCATGTTAAATCCTCTGATTTATAGCCTACGGAACAAGGATGTGAAAAATGCTCTAGGAAAACTAAAAAATAAAAGATGGTTTCAAAGATTTATATAACACATATGCACACACACATATAGTAGTTATTATTTTTGCAAAATTATACGGTATGATGCATGAGAAATATAATTTTATCAAATTACTTAATAAATGAGTATCTATAGTAAAGTTAAGCCATAGGAAATTGTTGCAGTTTTCAAAACTTGTCATGCTTCATTTTATGTCTTGACCTTATCTGTGAAACCCTGTGTAAAACTTCCTGGCTCTTCAAATTCTATCATACGTTTTGTATGTATCCATTCATTCAAACATTATTATTTCAAGTGTATTAATATTTATCAACTATTTAATTCTTCTTTGTCTGTCTCTAAGTGCTTTACATTTCTTTAAAAACCCATTAGTTTGTAGAAAAATGAACCATATAATCTAGATGAATAAAGAAACATTTACTAACTAACCACACATACAATTCATAGTAAAGTTTAAGACTTTCATTAATTAAAACAACAAATATAGGGTTAAAAATCTAGGAACAAATGTCAAAACATAGTGTGCAGAAGAAAAGTTTTCTTTAAAGGAGATATTGTCAGATCCAAAAATTTGGGAAGGAAATGATTCTAGGAAGATAATTTGACACTTATAGAGGTCTTGAGTTGAGCAGCTGTATACCTTTTCAGGGGATTCCCAGTGGCTCAGTGGTAAACAATCTGCCTGCCAATGCAAGAGATGCAGGGGACTCGGATTTAATCCTTGGGTCAGGTATAACCCCTGGAATAGGAAATGGCAACTTGCTCCAGTATTCTTGCTTGGAAAGTTCCATTAACTGAGGAGCTGGGCAGGCTGTGGTTCCTGGGGTCACAAAGAGCTGGATGCAACTGAAGACACAGACACATACATACACACACCTTTTTAGACTTAAGAAATCCAAAACTGAAAGCAATTTGGACTCCGTGGGAGAGGGAGAGGGTGGGATGATTTGGAAGAATGTCACTGAAACATGTATAATATCATATATGAAACGAATAACCAGTCCAGGTTCGATGCAGGATACTGGATGCTTGGGGCTGGTGCCCTGAGACTACCGAGAGGGATGGTACAGGGAGGGAGGAGGGAGAGTGTTCAGGATGGGGAACACGTGTATACCTGTGGCAGATTCATGTTGATGTATGGCAAAACCAATACAATATTGTAAAGTAATTAACCTCTAATTAAAATAAATAAATTTATATGTAAAAAATAAATAAATAAATAAAATTACATTTCCCTAGCAGAAACAAATAAATAAAAAATAAGGTGCCTTGGTAAATTGCATAGTTTTCCTTAATAATTAGCTCTCAACTCCTCCCATTCTTAGCTCTGATTAAATGTTCCTTTTTATAGTTCACAGACAACCATTTTCTTTAATCAGTCTATTTAATATTGTCCTGTTTGTGAAATCATGACCTACAGTATGAGATTGTGAACAATCTTTGCTCAAGGATCCTACATTCTGTCTGTATTATCCAAAGAACTTACCTAATGTTTGGGACACAAATGCAGAAAGAGAGAGAGAGAGAACGAAGTAAAGAAAAAGGAAGGAATAAACAGAGTAGATAACATTTGTGAGTGTTCATTAGACATCAATAATTAACAAAATAAAAATTAACTGAAGATATGGTATGTGGCTTGAATGCATATATATATAACAAATGTTAAGAAAGAATATAAAATGGTTGTGAATACCAGGGTGCTGATCTATAAAGAAGATACATATCACACTAGAAGTAAAGAGCATTCATCTGGATACACCCTTAATGTGTATCTATTTTGTGGGTTTCTGCTCTAGAATATGATGCTAAAGCAATGAATCAGCATGTCTAAACAGTACAGATATATTTGAAGAAACATGTAAAATTCATGTACTTATTTATTACAGTTGCAAAAGTTAAAAAGCCCACTGTTTGTTAGATTTTCTAGCTATCATGGTAGAGTGACTTTGTGCAAAAAACATTTCAGAATGAAATTAAAGCCCAAGAAGATTCTCTGGCTTCCACAGGGGGCATTTGTGAGAAACTGACCTCTTCCACAGAATCATACTGGAAAGAACTTATGAATAATTAAAAAAAAAAAAAAGACCTCAGAGGTTTTCACCTGTACTATGTTTTCTCATTTTACACACAATATTTTAGAACTGTTATTTATCAGCAGAAACATGGTAGAAATCATTTTTTGAGCTATATTGTCCAAGAAAAATGGAGTGTTGGTGGATTGTTGCTAATTTAGGGAATATAAATGTGTAATCTGGTTAAGTAATCTCTATTTGACTGCCCTGTATCAGAGCATGTAGAGATTCATTTGATCTACAAATTGGCTGTTATTATGAGATCTAGTGGATGTGAACAAAAGGCAAGAATATTTTAAGTCCTATCAATGGAATTATAAAATTAAAATTGACTTATTCAACTGTCTGAGGGCCTCCAACCTCAATTTACCAGTATCTCCCTGGAAGGAACTTGTACACATAGATATACCTCAGCTTTTCTGACTATCCTAGGGATATGGTAAAGAATCTGCCTGGAATATGGGAGACCTGGGTTTGACCCCTGGGTCTGGAAGATCCCTTGGAGAATGAAATGGCTACCCACTTCAGTATTCTTGCCTGGAGAATTCTGTGGACATAGGTGCCTGGTGGGTTACAGTCCATGAGGTCACAAAGAGTCTGACATGACTGAGGCTGACATGTCTCCATATCATCTGACTCTGGCAGACAGTAACACCTTCATTCAAGGATGTCACAGAAAATTTAAGCCATATCAAACACTTTCCCAACCCCGACAGTGTAAAACTAGAAATCAGCTGGAGAAATAAGTTTAAAAATTTTACAAATGTATGGAGATTAAACATATCCCTGAACAACCAGTAGTTCAGAGAAGAAATAAAAAAAGAATTTAAAAATATCCTGAGACAAATGGAAATAGAAAAATATCATGACCAAAATTAGAGGACAATAACAAATTACAATAAATACAGCTTTAAGAGAAAAGTTTGCAGTGAAAAAATGCTTACATTAAGAAAAAAAAAAGCTAAGACCTTTCTATACCCCAAGGAACTAGAAACGCAGAACATGCTAAGTCAAAAGTTAGTAAAAGAAAAGAAATAACAAAGATCAGAGTTAAAACAAATGCAATAGAAAAAGTCAATCAACATGAAGGCTGTACTTTTGAAAAGGTAAGCAAAATGGAGGGAAAAAAATAGCTAAATTTATCAAGAATAAGGGAGAAGTCTCAAATAAATACTATAAATGGCAGAAGGGATATGACCATTGATACTACACAAAAACCAAGGATCATAAGAAACTACTATGAACAATATACATCCCTTCCCCCCCCAAAAAAAAGAAATCAAATGACTTAGAAGAAATTGTTAAATTCCTAAAGCATAACACCCTACAAAGACTGAATGATGAAAAAATAGAAAATCTGAATAGACAAAATACTGATAAGGAGATTGAATCAGTTATCCAAAGCTCCCCCACAAGATAAGTCCAGGACCACATGGCTTCATTGGTGAACTTTAACATTTGAAGAATTAATAATTTTTAATCTTTTTTAAAAAAATAGAAGCATAGGCAGTACTTCCAAACTCATATTATGAATCCAGCATTACCTTTATCTCAATACCAGAAAAAACACAACAAGGAATGAAAATTAAGAGTCAATATTCCTATTGAACATAAATGCAAAAATTTCTGTTGGAAAACCAAATTCAAAACTGCATTGAAAAGATCATACACTATGATCAAGTGTTATTTATTCCAAGCATGCAAGGACAGTTCAACATGTGCGAATCAACTAGTGTGATATACCACATTAACAAACACAAATAAAAGTAATTAATCATCTCAATAAATGCAGAAAACAAATGACAAAATTCAAAAATTTTTCATGATGAAATTCTCAGCAAACCAGTTAGGGAGGGAAACTATCTCAACATAAATAAAGGACATATGTGACAAACTCAGCTTCAGTTCAGTCGCTCAGTCATGTCCAGCTCTTTGCGACCCCATGAATCGCAGCACGCCAGGCCTCCCTGTCCATCACCAACTCCCGGAGTTCACTCAGACTCACATCCATCGAATCAGTGATGCCATCCAGCCATCTCATCCTCTGTCGTCCCGTTCTCCTCCTGCCCCCAATCCCTCCCAGCATCAGAGTATTATTCAATGAGTCAACTCTTCACATGAGGTGGCCAGAGTACTGGAGTTTCAGCTTCAGCATCATTCCTTCATCACATTAAACAGTGAAAAGGTAAAATCTTTCCCTCAAACATAAGGAACAAGACAAGAATTTAAGTGCTTCTCAATAGAGTGAAACCCTAAGAGATCTGGTATCCCTGGAAATAGAGAAGTGCCTGATGGAAAGTGATTTTGGAAAATAATCATAATGAAGTAAGCAAGGACAAACTCCAATGTTCAAATATGTGACTAGAGAAGCAGATAGTGGTAGTAAAGCTCTTGAGTGATATAAACACCCCCTCAGTTTCAGTTCAGTTCAGTCGCTCAGTCGTGTCTGACTCTTTTCGACCCCATAAACCGCAGCACACCAGGCCTCCCTGTCCATCACCAACTCCCGGAGTCTACCCAAATCAGTGTCCATCGAGTTGGTGATGCCATCCAACCATCTCATCCTCTGTCGTCCCATTCTCCTCCTGCCCTCAATCTTTCCCAGTATCAGGGTCTTTTCAAATGAGTCAGCTCTTCACATCAGATGGCTGAAGTATTGGAGTTTCAGCTTCAACATCAGTCCTTCCAATGAACACAGAGGATAGATCTCCTTTAGGATGGACTTGTTGGATCTCCTTGTAGTCCAAGGGACTCTCAAGAGTCTTCTCCAACATCACAGTTCAAAAGCATCAATTCTTCGGCGCTCAGCTTTCTCTATAGTCCAAATCTCACATCCATACATGACTACTGGAAAAACCATATCCTTGACTAGATAGATCTTTGTTGACAAAGTAATGTCTCTGCTTTTTATTTTTTTATTTTTTATTTTTTTAGTTTTTATTTTTTAAATTTTAAAATCTTTAATTCTTACATGCATTCCCAAACATGAACCCCCCTCCCACCTCCCTCCCCATCTTTCTGGGTCATCCCCATGCACCAGCCCAAAGCATGCTGCATCCTGCGTCAGACATAGACTGGCGATTCAATTCACATGATAGTATACATGTTAGAATGTCATTCTCCCAAATCATCCCACCCTCTCCCTCTCCCTCTGAGTCCAAAAGATATGCGGTCTAAGCTGGTGATAACTTTCCTTCCAAGGAGTAAGCGTCTTTTAATTTCATGGCTGCAATCACAATCTGCAGTGATTTTGGAGCCAAAAAAATTTAAGTCAGCCACTGTTTCCACTGTTTCCTCATCTATTTGCCATGAAGTGATGGGACCAGATGCCATGATCTTCGTTTTCTGAATGTTGAGCTTTAAGCCAACTTTTTCACTCTCCTCTTTCACTTTCATCAAGAGGCTCTTTAGTTCCTCTTCACTTTCTGCCCTAAGGGTGATGTCATCTGCTATTTGAGGTTATTGACATTTCTCCCGGCAATCTTGATTCTAGCTTGTGCTTCCTCCAGCCCAGAGTTTCTCATGATGTACTCTGCATATAAGTTAAATAAGCAGGGTGACAATATACAGCCTTGATGTACTCCTTTTCCTATTCAGAACCATTCTGTTGTTCCATGTCCGGTTCTAACTGTTACTTCCTGACCTGCATGCAGGTTTCTCAAGAGGCAGGTCTGGTGGTTTGGTATTCCCATCCCCTTCAGAATTTTTCACAGTTTATGGTGATCCACGCAGTCAAAAGCTTTGGCATAGTCAATAAAGCAGAAATAGATGTTTTTCTGAAACTCTCTTGCTTTTTCGATGATTCAGCATATGTTGGCAATTTGATCTCTGGTTCCTCTGCCTTTTCTAAAACCAGCTTGAACATCTGGAAGTTCACAGTTCATGTATTGTTGAAGCCTGGCTCGGAGAATTTTGAATAAACTCCAGACTTTCTGAAATCGGTATTAGCTTAGAAACGGCAGGATCTCTAAATTGAACATGACCAGTGCCAATAAACTACATTCAAGAACTATTTGTGAGATACCCTTTTGATAATGGAAGTGTCATTTTGTGGTTCTGAAAACTGCAGGAGAGTCAAATGTTTATAGAATGTGCAGCTACAGCTAAAGACTTAAAATTAGACAAAGAAATATACTTCAAGTTAGAGTACTCAGCAATAGAAGCACTCATTTAAGTCATTGAGTGTATTATGTATGCTATTTTAGCTTTTTAAATCTCATGTGACAACTATATTCATTAAGGAGACGTCATCTAAAGTCTTACCCAGGTGAATAGTCAGTCACCTAGTCGTGTCCATCTCTTTGTGACCCCCTGGACTGTAGCTAGGTTACTCTGTCCCTGGGATTCTCCAGACAAGAATATGGAGTGGGCTGCCATTCCTTCTCCAGGGCATCTTCCTGACCCAGGGATTGAGCCTGGGTCTCCTGCATTGCACGGAGATTCTTTACCATCTGAGCCACCAGGGAATCTCCCTTACCTAGGTGAGCACAGTAGTAAATGTTATGAATTTAGTCAGAAATTTTCATTTTTATTCATCCAGCAAGTATTCATTGAAGGCCGAATGTGTTTTCTAGGTAAATTTCTAGGCATTAGAGATATCAGATCCAATGATAATACCAGAAATTTCTACTCTCTTGGAGTGTATAGAGGGAGAAGGAAATGAGGCAAATAAATTATTGCATGTACTTAACATATCATCTGTTCCTGCAAAAAGATTATCATTAAGGGGGTAAAGAGTGATTATCTCATTTTATTAGATTTTCAGAAAAGACTTTTCTTGGTAGGTGGTATTTGAATAGGCACATACATGATTTAATAGAAATATATTTATTAACAGTGGATTGAGCACTAAAATATTTTGGAGCCTATTAACTTCCTTACAAGGTGTTTCATCTTTCTCCATTTCAAGCTATTATGTCAGTGAGTGTGGCAGTATGTATACTGTATGTCACTGAGTTCAGTGTGAGGATTGGCATGGTATAAAACAGACTCTACTCGAACAATCACTTATGAGCATTTGGAACTGAGCATACTATAGAGGGCTTCCCAGTTGGCGCTAGTGATAAGGTACCTGCAGGAGACATAAGCGATTCTGGTTCAGTCCCTGCGTCTGGGAGATGCCCTGGAAGAAGGCTTGGCAACCAACTCCTGTATTCTTGCCTGGAGAATCCCATGGGCAGAGGAGCCTGGCAGGCTACAGTCCAGGGTCTCAAAGAGCCAGACATGAGTGAAGTGACTTAGCACACAGCATGCACGTGCTATAGAGAGAAAGGATGATGATGTGTGGAAGGCACAGGTAGACAGGACTCCGTGATGCCCACAGGTAGAAAGTATCTTTAAAATAGTGAGAGAAGGGAAAGCTAGGAAATGATGGCTATGAACTTTCTTAGTTCATTGAATTGGCTAAAGTAAAACAAGATCCAAAAGGGCAGCAGAATACTCATACAAAATATGTTTACTAAGATGGACTCACAGTAGGGAGTACGACTGAAAGGATGAGTGTGAGAAACAGTCTATGCTCAGCTGTAGCACCAGCCAGAAGGATGGAGCACAGCTTCTGGGGCGCAACAGCTGTGTAGAGTGCAGGTTTACAAACAGCCAGGAAGCAGTTATGTGCAACAATACTAAAAATTAGTTGTTGTTGTTGTTGTTTAAGAGTTGTGTGTGGTTTAGGAGGAAAGAGAGAGAAGCAGAAGTCACACACCCTCCTTCCCTGTGTCTCTGTGTATCTTTTTCTGTCTCTTATAAGGACACTCTCATTGGATTTTGGGTTCACTTTAAGCTCATCTTGACTCTTTCTTTAATTACATCTGCAAAGCTCTTATTTCCAAATAAGGTGACATTCTGAGTGCTGGGTGACATGGGTATCTGGGAGATACTCTTCACCCACAGCGCTTCCATGTTGGCTCAGAAGTTGAAGAAGCTCCCTGAAATGCAGGAAACCCAGGTTTAATCCCTGGGTGAGGAAGATCCCCTGGAGAAGGCAATGGCTACCCGCTCCATTATTCTTTCCTGGAGACTTCCACGGACAGAAGAACCTGGCAGGCTACAGTCCATGGGGTGGCAAAGAGTCAAACATGACTGAACAACTCACAGTTTCACTTTCATACACCCACAACACACATCATTTTACACATGATATACAGCTGTTTTATTTGGCATTGAACGGAACAAAAACTAAGAGATCAAATAGCCAATTTATGACTCTAAATTAACAATCTAGTGAGTTGACTACATAATTTGAGTCATCATCTCTACAAGAAGATTTAATCAATACTATGTAATAGATCATATTTCTTTTGGACATACAGATCTTCGACCAAATTGTATTAAGTGATTCATTAATTTCCTGACACTCTCTTTCACATCTTTGTTCCTGAGGCTATAGATTAGAGGGTTCAGCATGGGACTCACTACTATATAAAACACAGAACCTACTTTGACCCTGAGCCATGAGTTTGGGGCCTGGGTACACAATAAGGAACAGGATTGTCCCGTGGAACATGGTGATGGCGGTCAGATGGGAGGCACAAGTAGAGAAGGCTTTTTGGCGCCCCCCAGCAGAGGGCATTTTTATGATAGTGCCAAAAATGAAAATATACGTAGTGAGGATAATTGCCAGGCTGCTCACCTCGTTGAATATGGAGATGGCAAAAGAGATCACTTGGCTGATAAAGGGGTCAGAGCGGGAGACGGAGACAATGGCAGAGTGCTCACAGGGGAAATTATTTATGATGTTAGACCCACAGAAGGATAATGTCTGGAGAGGACAGGTGAGTGTCAGGGAGGAGACTACACCCCACATATAGGGACAGGCCACTAAGGATGCACAGAGCTTTGGGGACATGACTGCTGTGTAGAGCAGAGGCTTACAAATGGCCACAAATCGGTCACAGGCCATGACTGCCAACATGAATGCCTCTGCCACTGCAAACATACAAGCCGAGAACAATCGCATGATGCATCCTGTTAACGAGAGGGTTCTGTCTTCCACAACCAAATTCTCCAAGAGTTTGGGTGTAACTGTGGTGGAATAGCAGAAATCAACCAAGGACAAGTGACTGAGAAAAAAGTACATGGGGGTGTGGAGTTTGGGACTGATCCTGATGATGGTGACCATGCCCAGGTTCCCCACCATGGTGACTGCATAGACGGTGAGGAAAACCAGGAACAAGGGAACCTGGAGGTCGGGATATTCTGAGAAGCCCAAAGGGTGAAGATGGCTCCAGCACTCTGATTTCCTTCAGCAAACCACATAATTGTTGTTGGAGAAAATCTGAGACAGCGATAATAAAATAACAATGATAATGATGACAGTGCATGGATATCTCATTTATCGTGCAGCAGACATTGTCTTAAAATACTAGTGCCTTAGTTTTGACCACTTCGGCGAAGGCAATGGCAACCCACTCCAGTACTCTTGCCTGGAAAATCCCATGGATGGAGGAGCCTGGTAGGCTGCAGTCCATGGGGTCGCTAAGAGTTGGGCACGACTGAGCGACTTCACTTTCACTTTTCACTTTCCTGCATTGGAGAAGGAAATGGCAACCCACTCCGGTGTTCTTGCCTGGAGAATCCCAGAGATGGGGAAGCCTGGTGGGCTGCCGTCTATGGGGTTGAAGAGAGTCAGACACGACTAAAGCAACTTAGCAGTAGCAGTTTTGACCACTAAATGAGACTTTGAAAAAAAAAGACTTTGAATTTCAAAACAAGCAGTCTCATATTTTACAAAGGGAAATGGAAGCATATCTGAGTTAAGACACTTGTTTGAATTAACACAGCGTGCTAGTGATGAGTTAGGTTTGAAGTTGATCATGAGTGACAGAAATTGAATTTAGTGTAGAGTGAGAGAGAAATATTTTCTATAGTGTTGCAGAAAAACATGTTTTTCACAGTTCCACCATTCTGAAGGTCTGTGTTGTTTGGTGGGAGTAACAGAACAATAAAGGAAAACATGGAACTCAGATTTATTTTTAAAAGCAGGAGGCGTAATGTTGTTAGAGGCCGTAGTACTTCTGTCGTTACGTTCTAACTGAAGATCATTGAAAAGGCAGAGGTCATGAGTCACCACAAGAATTTTCACATCTTGGAAAGCATAAATGGACATTGAAGAAAATAAAGCTCTATCTTCAAGTTTTCCAACGATTGCAGTTTGATGCTAAAATTACTGGCCTTGGGTTCAACGCAGCGACCTGGTATAGTCAGGAAGCTGTATTATAATTGTACCCTCCCTTTTGTTTCTTTCCTATTTGTGACCGTTTATCATTTTATCTCACACAGCACCACTGATGTCTCTCAGCTTCTCACTGATGCTCTCAGTATAGCCTTTTAAATTCTTTGATCAATATATCTCAACCTGCTATCAATATTTTTAATCTAATAAATTTATTAGGAATCTTATAGCATTCAAGGCTTATAGAATATCTGAATTACAGAGTAACTTAAACTATGTTTTGCTCAACTCTTTCATATTCTATACTGTTTCTCAAGAAAATCAGAGAATACAGCAATAAACACAAGTGGTTACATTGTCACCCTCAAAACTTCTGGTGACAGGAATATTGAGTTTGATTAAAACTACAGGTGATAATCTTGCTTTGAGTCATACAGTCATTATTTGTATACATTATTTTGAGAAACCAAAAGCAGCTTGTACTGGTAAGCAGTTTATAACAACAGAAGTATATTTATTTAGCAAAGATTTTAAAATAAGTTTAACCAATAACAAGCACACATCTGAAATATTCATTAATAAAGGGACTGTTAGTTTGACTCTCATAAACACAGATGCAATTTTAGTTTTGTCTGACCCTGTGAAGGGAGAAATAATTCATTATTTCTTAATAGTTTCATGGTACTTTTGACACTCAAAAAATGTATTTCCTATATCCCCTATATGGGTGGGAAGTGGAAGAGAGTTAGTGACAGGCAGCCTGGCACAGTGAAAGAAGCAAGGAGTTGGAAACAGAGATTTAAATTCAGCTCCAAGCTTTGCCATTTACCGTATGATCTTTGGTGAATCACTCAGATTTTATGAGCCTCAGCTTATTTATCAATAATAATGACATGATAATATATATTTTATAGGTGTATAAGTATTAAGTTAGGAGATGACATTAATATAATCAGCACAAAGTCTGACAGTTGTGCAATTCAAAATATATAGGTGTTCCCACCCTCATCCATTTTAATTCCTAATACTCTGAATAACTGGTATTATTTTTAAACACCTATTATTTTAAACAATCTAAGAGACAGATCAAGGTTCAAAGTTGGCAGCAACAGAACTGCAGGAACAGTTTGTGAGGTCAAAGAGTAGCTCAGCTCTTTTTCTCAATTTCCTCTTGGCCCTGTTCATGCTAACTCATCAATCACTGTCCTTCAATAACTGTCTCTGTTCCCCCTGTGTTTTCTCATCATTATCTGACTCTTATTAATCATCCCTCTTTAATCTCGTGGTCACCGAGGCTCAGCCAGCTGCTCTGTGCTGCTGGTAACCTGCACTGTGAGAAAATCACTTTCTTCTTTTCTTGGTTACTGTGGCTGTTATGACAGTTTCTGACTCTTAAAAACTTTCATTTCTCCCTATTAACTAATTTATCAAATCTAAATTTCTCTGCTCCATTTTACCTAAACCCTTATCCTAGCTATATTCAATTTTCAACCCTCTTTAATCAAGTCAGTATTCTCAGAAGATAATGCCTGCAATTTCCTTTTTTCTTACACACTGATGCAGCACTTGAACAGTATATACAGCATTTCATGCAAATTACTGTCACGAGGACACGTTTCCTTTTCACTTCAGCCATATTTTCCACACCCTTGACATACCTGCACATATTACTGTCAGAAAAATGGAATTGTATATTATGGAGTTTATTGTTATTTTATACAGATGATTCTTATCTTCTTTCGAGTCAATTTTGAGGTGTTGAGGAATTATAATATTCTTTTTAAAAAGTTCATTGTGACTACTCTGCAAAGCACAGTGTGGATATTCTCAAACCAAAATCCAGGATGATACCCCAGTGACGGGGGAGGAGATCAAAGCTCAGCCTTCGGGAAAACGGACTTGGGAGACATCACTGCCCGGAGACTGACAGTGTCCACTGCTTTAGAGGTTTCAGGATCTCAGTGTTCCCCAAAGGAGGGAAAAGAAACAAGATAGACCATCCCACCTGAAACCAACTCACCTGAAGATTCTGTTTCTACTATTAATTGTCTCCAGGGGCGTTTCCACTCAGAATTCAAACATCATGTAAAACCTTAAGGAGTGAACCCATATAGGAGGAGCCCACAAAAATTTAGTGTGACCAGAATATACTTCTTTCTTAACATCCAGAGAAACTCAGAGAAAGAAGAAACAGAGAGAGGGGGAGAGAGATGTGGAAGCTGAATCTGACTCCTATGAACAAAACGCAGGGCTTGTGTATGCTTCCAGGACCGCGGGGATTTAGGCCCCAGAGAGCATTTCTTGAGGTATTTACTTTTATATCACACATGAGTAAACTAGCTTGAATGCTTTTTTCATGTGGCAATTTGCAAGAAGGTAGTTCCTTCTGAGTCACTGGAGATGGCACCTCAAAGAGCCCATTTCATTAATTTCTTTTAAAATAATTATTAAAAAAGTATATGAACTGAATAAGAAAACTTGGTGACTATAATAAAACCCCAAACAAAAGATAAATAAGCTAAAATGAAACTGTTCAGAGATATTAACTGCTATCATATATATTTCCAGTGTGATTTTTCTTTCCCATTCTTTGTATGAAGTGCATATGTTTTGAGATGTTTAAACAATATAACTTGGTCTCTGATTTTATTGCTTAACCTAAATAAATATTATTGTCTTCAGAAACAGTGATGTTCTTTACTGAAACTAAACTGTGTTTTCTTATAAGCAATACATATAAGCAATCCACACTTTCAAGCTTATATTAATACAATTAAAAATACAGTCTCATAAATGGAAAATGCATTTTGGAAACATGTTTAAATCTCTAAAACCTCTGAGTGTCAATCAATCCACTGGTTCTACCATACTGAAATATCACACAATTAGATCCACTGTCTTGCCTGGTGGCTCGGTGGTAAGAAAAAAAAAGAAAATCATCTGCAGTGCAAGAGACATAGGTTCTATCCCTGCTTGGAGTTGGGAATAACCCTTGGTAGAGAAAATGGCCACCCACTCCAGTGTTCTTGCCTGGGAAATCTTTTGGACAGAGAAGCCTGGTGGGCTGCAGTCCATGGATATGCACAAGATTTGGACACAATTTAGTGACTAAACAGCAGCAACAAATGCTTTCCCTAGGCTCCTGACAACCTGACTAACACTAGCCAGACTCTACCAGGAAGGCATAACACACCAGGGGCTGTTTCCCACCAGGCATAGTAGTATTGTACATAGTATGGCTTGATCCAAAATCCCACAAGTCTGCATGGTTACTCTTTCACTGAGATAGGCTTGAGTTCCACAATGCATCTTCCCCCCATTGCTGACGCCTCTGTCCCCTAGACTAGCTTTGGAGCCAGTATCTACACCCTAGTCACCCAGAGCTAGCAACCTTGTTGGACATTAGTTTTCCATGCTGCACAACAAATTGCCACCAGCTTCGAGGCTTAAACTGCTATCACAGTTTCTGTCACATAATAGTCTGGGAAGTCCTTTTGTAACTTCATAAGATACTGCTAAACTATTTTCAAAGTTATTTAACCCTGTAGTCTTATCTGACATGCATAAGCATTTAACTTGCTCCACGTTTCCACCAGCATTTGAAACTTGTATTCATTTTAGCTATTCTAAATGGAGTAGAGTAGTTTCTCCTTGTGGTTTAAGCTTTAACTTTAATAAGAATGTCATTGATGACTAGCTATCCTTAGCATTTTTTCATGTGTGTATTTGTGTGTTCTGTTTTGTCAAATGTGTGCTCAGATGGTTCATCAAAACCTTAAGTAGGCTTTTTTCTTGTATTGAGTATAAAGACTTCCTCTGTATGTTTTACATTGAAATCATTTATCAAATATAAGTTCTCCAAATACCTACTCACAATCTATGGCTTGTATTGTCAGCTTATTAATGGTGGCATTTATGCTCAAGAAACTTTTACCAAACACTTTCAATGGCAATGAAGCTCATTTTTTTGTTTTTTAAAGATCCATCCTTTTTATGTTCATTCAAAAAATTATCATTATGACTAACCTAGATAGCATATTCAAAAGCAGAGACATTACTTTGCCGACTAAGCTCCGCCAAGTCAAGGCTATGGTTTTTCTTGTGGTCATGTATGGATGTGAGAGTTGGACTGTGAAGAAGGCTGAGCACTGAAGAATTGATGCGTTTGAACTGTGGTGTTGGAGAAGACTCTTGAGGGTCCCTTGGACTGCAAGGACATCCAACCAGTCCATTCTGAAGGAGATCAACCCTGGGATTTCCTTGGAAGGAATGATGCTAAAGCTGAAGCTCCAGTACTTTGGCTACCTCATGCGAAGAGTTGACTCATTGGGAAAGACTCTGATGCTGGGAGGGATTGGGGGCAGGAGGAGAAGGGGACAACAGAGTATGAGATGGCTGGATGGCATCACTGACTCGATGGACATGAGTCTGAGTGAACTCCAGAAGATGGTGATGGACAGGGAGGCCTGGCGTGCTACGACTCATCGGGTCGCAAAGAGTCAGACATGACTGAGTGACTGAACTGAACTGAACTGAACTTTTGAAAGATCTTTTCTGTTTTATGCTAAAAAATTTTTTTTAGTTTTCATTTTTATGTTTGCATCTATGATTCATTCATCTATGATTCCTTGGAAAGAAAACTATGATGATCGTAGACAGTGTATTAAAAAGCAGAGGCATCACTTTGTTGACAAAGGTCCATATAGTCCAAGTTATGTTTTTTCCAGTAGTCATGTATAGATGTGAGTGTTGGACCATAAAGAAGGCTGAAGGCTGAATTGTTGCTTTCAAATTGTGGTGCTGGAGAAAACTCTTAAGAATCCATTGAACAGCAAGAAGATCAAACCAGGTCAGTCCTACAGGAGATCAACCCTGAATTCTCATTGGAAGGACTGAGGCTGAAGCTGAAGCTCCAACACTTTGGCCACCAAATGAGAAGAGTTGACTCACTGGAAAAGACCCTGATGCTGGGAAAGGTTGAGGGCAGGCAGAGAAGTGGGCAACAGAGGATGAGACAGTTGGATAGCTTCACTGACTTAATGGACATGAGTATGAGCAAACTCTGGGATATAGTGAAGGACAGATTGCTGTCATGCATGCCGAAACACTTTAGTCTAAGACAACACTTGGTCATTGCATGATTGGAATAACTGTGTTGTTGGTTGGTTACTCATATTTTACTGTTACTCTGTGTTGGATTGGTTAGTTCTTGGAGTCCATGTCGCCCTCCTGTCTTTAATTTTCCCAGACTTGTGTTTTGAAGAGGAAGTCATAAACAGGTTTATGCCTTCTTTGTCTGAAGCTTGAACCTTCTCCTTAATCATTTTTCTTATGATGTACATGCCAACAGGCCAAGGCAGAAAAAAATAATTTCATCATATACCCATAAACTTTTAATACATTTGAATTCACTCAAAAATGACTTACAAATACTACAAAAAGCAGTCATTTTTTTAAAAATTTGGTTTACATATGGTTTATAGCTATTTTACTAAACATTGATGTACGTAAAACTCAATAATCATCAATAAACTGCTATCCTGCCATAGATATATTAACCTAAAGCATAATTGTCAAAAGATTTGAATCATCAATTGCACTGCAAGAACTGAACCATCTGTAGCATAGGATATCATTTACTTTTTCAGAAATAATGAATTTTAAAATATTATGCATAGTAACAAAGCGGTTTTGTGAAAATTAATCTTGTGAATGTATTTTTTACGTCTTTGTTCCTCAAGCTGTAGATCAAGGGGTTCAGCATAGGAATCATTGCTGTGTAAAACACAGAAGTCACTTTGACTGTGAGCCAAGAAGTTTTGGGGTTAGGAATGCAGAAAAGGAAAAGGATGGTTCCGTGGAAGATGCTGATGGCTGTCAGGCGGGAAGCACAGGTGGAGATGGTTTTCCAGCACCCACTTGCAGAAGGCATCCCCAGAACAGTGACAAAAATGAATATATAGGACATCAGAATAATCACCAGGCTGCCCGCCTCATTGAATATGGCAATAATAGAACATAACATCTGAGTGATATAGGGATCTGAGCAGGAGACAGAAACAATTACAGAGCGGTCACAGATAAAATTATTTATGGTGCTAGACTTGCAGTAGGATAATGCAAGAAGGAAATACGTGAGTGTCATGGAGCACACTACACCCCATGAGTAAGAGCCAGCCACCAAGAGAGCACAGCGCTTCAGAGACATCGCAGTGGTATAGAGCAAGGGGCTGCAGATGGCCACAAAGCGGTCATAGGCCACTGCTGCTAACATGAACGTTTCTGCTACACCAAACAGGCAAGCGAAACAAAATTGCGCAATGCAGCCAGAGAAAGAGATGGTTCTGTCCTCCACAACCAAATTCTCCAAGAGTTTGGGTATAACTACAGTAGAAAAACAGAAATCGACAAAGGACAAGTGACTAAGGAAAAAGTACATGATCGTGTGGAGTTTTGAATTGACCTTGATGATTATGTCATGCCTAAATTCCCCACCACAGTGACTGTGTAGACAGACAGGAAAACAAGGAAGAGTGGGACCTGGAGTTCTGGATATTCTGAAACACCCAGGAGAATAAATGTGGGTATGAAACTGTGGTTTCCTTCTGATAGCAGCATGATTCCTGTTGAACAAAGGACCGAACATTATTCCTGAAAAATAGAAATGAATAGAAAAGAGAAACAGAGAAGGCAGAAGCTTCCTATGTCTCCGTGGAGTTGGTATATATTCTCCAGGTATGGTCCTCAAACCACCAGCAGCAGGGACACCTAAGAATACGTCAGGGATGCAAATGCTGAAGCCCTGTCTCCAACGTCCTGAATCAAAGACTCTGGAACGGAGCCCACAGTTTGTGATTTATCCAGCCCTCCAGATGATTTCTGATGCATGATAAATTATGAGAACCACTAAAATACAGACTGTTCATCCTATCGTTTAAAATTTAGCCCTTGATTAGTATTGTTAATATACAACTAAAATATAAATTTGGAACACAAAAGAAATTGTAAATCACAAAATTTTGAGATGCCGAAAAGAAGCAGAGTACTTTGTTATGGTTCTAAGAGTTACATCAAGGATCAAGGAGATCAACTGATGTGTAAAAGGTGCCACATAAATCTTGGTATAACTTTTTTTATATTTTAGTTATATTAAAGAATTAAGCACCCATAAAGTCTGTGAACTGGCATAAATCTTAAGTTGTAACTAGTTTATGCCTTCCATCTTGTGCTTAAATTAATTATAGAATCTTATTTAGAAATAATCTTGTACCTTCCATCAAAACCTCCATTAAGGTTATACTGCCTCCTGGGATGATTTTTGGGTTTTTATACTGACATTTTGCTTAACATTGAATTGAATCTAATGAACATATTAATTATTTGTAAATGTGATTTTAGATCATCTATTTTAATGTATAAGGCTTCCACAGTGGCTTAATGGTAAAGAATCCACTTTCAATGTAGGAGACACAGGTTCGATTCCTGGGTGGGGAAGATTCCCTGGAGAAGAAAATGGCAACCCACCGCATTATTGCTATGGGCCTCCCTGATGCCTGAGTCAGTAAATAATCCACCCACAGTGCAGGAGACCACCTGCAAAGCAGGAGACCTGAGCTCAATCCCTAGGTCAGGAAGCCCCCCTGGAGGAGACGGCAACCCACTCCACTATGACTTAGCAGCTAAACCTTTTTGATATATATCTAAAATTATAAGTGAGTGTTAGTTATTTCTCCTGTCTGACTTTTTGAAAAACCATGGACTGTAGCCTGCTGGCTTTCTCTGTCCATGTGATTGTCCAGGTAAGAATATTGGATTGGATTGCCATTCCCTTCTCCTGGGCATTTCCCCAACTCAGAGATCAAACCCTGGTCTACTGCAGACAGATTCTTTACTGTCTCAGCCACCAATATATAAATAAATATATAATATAAAGTATATATAATGTTATGAGAAAAAAGGATATAATTTATATTTATAAATTATATATAATTATATATAATTAATTATATTCACCAATAATAATTTTATACCAAATGCATTCAAGATACAGTGAAAGTTACAGATTTTCTCTACCACTGAGTAAACCTCTGTTATGATGAGGCAAGCGTGGAGAAGTTGGGGAAGCAAGAGCGGCCATGCCTTAATATGAATGGCCCCGAGATACAGACATAAAACTTCAGTGACATTAGATGGATGGTCTGCTTCATCTTAGTTTTGTCCAGATCGAGTGTCAGGCTACAGACGCAGCTCCATGAAGGCCTACTTGATATCCACTACAAACAATCCAAGACATAAACAATATGTCATCAGAATATTTTTTCCAATAGCAAGAGGGACTGGGCAGATACATTGTAAATACCTATTATTATTCAGACTATTTTAATCAATGGCTTTCCTTCAACATTTGAAAGTATTACCAATTCCCTGGTATATTAGGGAGACTGGAACCACTGTTTCGGTTTACTGATGGGATACTCACATCAATAACAAAAGAGACTGAACATTTGATTTGGTGTTCAACCTTACCAATTTCAAAGGCTTTTGGAGAAAATCAGTGGATTAATGGTAGGTTTGTACTCATATTGGAACTAACTGTATGGAGTTACAGAATTCTATGTATTTTTGCAATTTCCCTATTGCTCATTGCTGCCAGGTTCAGTAATACAAATCTCAATTGTCTAAACCACTTCATGCCATATTAGTGCAAATTAAAATGTTTCTGATCATAGAAAGGGATCGTCTATAGTTTGTGGAGTAATCTATATGAGCTGTAGCTCCATCTTTTCCACTTAATTTGAAAGATACAGAAAGAAACATGAACTGACCTGAAACCAGATGTTCTTGATTAATTACTGAGAATTTCTTTTTAGGATTAATGAATCTCAGGTATATTTCTTCTCAGCATTCAAATGTTCTTTAAGATATTAGAAGAATTTAGGCTTGCAAAAATGGTAGTATATTTCAATGAGCATGCCAGGAAAATGGCATTTTTTTTTCTAGGGACATTAGAAATATCAAAAAATACAAATAAAAATTTAAAAGCTGAATTCACAGTCTAAATTCTGCCAAACCCTGGGTCTTATATTTCCCCCCATAACCATGATTATATGAAGTACATAGAATTGCAATTGGAGTATTACTCAGTGGACCAGAAACCATTTAATTACGTGAAACACTGTCTCTTGTGTCATTTTAGTGGATGCATTTTCTTCTAAATCATTAAAGATAATTACACCACCACATTTATCCCATTAACTATTTGTTTGATATGGAACTTTTGAAATATAGGTATTAATTGAATAAACATGAAAGCTCAGCGTTCAGAAAACTGAGATCATGGCATCTGGTCTCATCACTTCATTGCAAATAGATGGGGAAACAGTGCAAACAGTGGCAAATTTTTTTGGGGGGAGGGAGGGCTCCAAAGTCACTGCTAATGGTGACTGCAGCCAGGAAATTAAAAGACCTTTCTTCCTTGGAAGGAAAGTTATGACCAACCTAGACAGTATATTAAAAAGCAGAGATATTACTTTGCCAACAAAGACTGGTCTAGTCAAAGCTATAGTTTTTCCAGTAGTCATGTATGGATGTGAGAGCTGAACTATGAAGAAAGCTGAGCACCAAAGAACTGATGCTTTTGAACTGTGGTGCTGGAGAAGACTCTTGTGAGTTCCTTGGTGTGCAAAGAGATTCAGGCAGTCCACCCTAAAGGAAATCAGGTCTGAATACTCATTGTAAGGACTGGTGTTGAAGCTGAAACACCAATACTTTGGCCACCTCATGCGAAGAGCTGAGTCACTGGAAAAGACCCTGATCCGGGGAAAGATTGAGGGTGGGAGGAGAAGGGGACGACACAGGATGAATGGTTGGAAGGCATCGCTGAAGCAATGGGCATGAGTTTGAGTAGGCTCCTGGAGTTGGTGATAGACAGGGAGGCCTGGCGTGCTGTAGTCCTTTGGGTTGCAGAGTCGAACACAACTGAGTGACGGAACTGAACTGAATAGCAATTAACTTACAGGTGTTTTTGATATGAATACTGTCCTTGTGTATCTCCCTACCACACTCTGTTTTTCATTTCTACATAATATTCACTGAATTGAATAAGAAGACTCTCCTACCATTTTTGTTTTGAGACAAATATAATCTTGATGGAGAAAACTAACAAGTAAAAGGCAATAAAAGAAAATGACAGAACAACATTACCAATGATCATAGAATTTTAAATTATACATTAAATGTTGTCACATTAAATCAATCAACTAAGGAAAAGGTAAATATATAATACTTATAGGAATTTTCTCAGGAGAAAACACATATTTTGATTAGAACCCCTATGTTCATTGCAGCATTGTTTATAATAGCCAGGACATGGAAGCAACCTAGATGTCCATCAGCAGACGAATGGATAAGAAAGCCGAGGTACATATATACAGTGGAGTATTACTCAAACATTAAAAAGAATACATTTGAATCAGTTCTAATGAGGTGGATGAAACTGGAGCCAATTATACAGAGTGAAGTAAGCCAGAAAGAAAAACACCAATACAGTCTGCTAACACATATATATGGAATTTAGAAAGATGATAATGATAACCCTGTATGTGAGACAGCAAAAGAGACACAGATGTATAGAAGAGTCTTTTGGACTCCGTGGGAGAGGGAGAGGGTGGGATGATTTGGGAGAATGGAATTGAAACATGTATAATATCATGTGTGAAACGAATCGCCAGTCCAGGTTCAATGCATGACACTGTATGCTTGGGGCTGGTGCACTGTATGCTTGGGGATGACCCAGAGGGATGGTATGGGGAGGGAGAGGGAGGAGGAAAGAGGGGTGCAGGATGGGGAACATGTGTATACCTGTGGGAGATTCATGTTGATGTATGGCAAAACCAATACAATATTGTAAAGTAATTAACCTCCAATTAAAATAGATAAATTTATATTTAAAAAAAATTTTTTAATGAAATTTTTTAAAAATATAACTTACCACATCAAAATATTAAAGGAGTTTAAATGAGGAAAATTAGCTTGATAAATTCAACATTCACTCACTAAAAAACGAAATATAACAGACACATACCAAAAAAATACATGAGATAACTTTGCTTAACATTTTAAGCATGAAATGTTAAGTATTGATACTTTCCTTTTTAAATGAGGAAGTCAAGGATACCCACTTTTACTGGTTATTCAAAATTATACTAAAGTTTTCAGCTAGTTAACCAAACACAAGAGAAAAATAAAGGGAATAACATTGGAAACAACCTATCCAGAAAATATTTGACTAGAGATTGTATGATATGCATGTTGAAAATCCAAAATAATCTACAAATAAATTATAAAATTATTAAAAGATATTTATAGAGTTGCCAAAATGCATTGAATCCTAATTGAAAAATAATACACATCTTACAAATGACACTTAAAATAGTGTGAAAAATAATCACAAATTGAGATTAATTTTAAAAATATGTAAGAACTTTATAAAAATATGATGTATCTTATATTGTAAACCATGAAGTAGATCTAAGTAAACATGATCGTGTAGCATGCTATGGTTTGGAGACCTGAGGCTGCAAACACCACTCTCTGCACATTGATCTATAATTCTACTGTATTTCTACACTAAACCCAAACAAGAAAAATTCTAAAGGTTGTTTTAAAAGGTTAAGTAAAGAATATCTTAAACACTCTGCAAGATTAAGAGTAACTTCTTAAGAGTTGCTCAACTTGATATCAAAGCCTATTAGTTAAGGGTAGTTCTGATTATAAAACACTTAGAAGCATACAGAAAGTCTAGAAACAGAACTATAGATATACTGATGTTTACTTTATGAATATTCTGGCACCACAGAGCAGTGTTAAAATGAGTAAATTTTTCAAGAAGTATTTCTGGGGTAAATATATGCCAATAAGTCAAAATATAAAATTAGCTTATAGTCATGCCCCCATCAAAATTTAGTTTCAAATAAGTTGTAAAATAATTAACCTCCACTTAAAATAAACAAATTTATATTTTAAAAAAATCAATGTAAAAAGAGAAAAAAAACCCGAATTGAAAATGGAGTAGAATATAAAATATAATACTGTATGAAATTTATGATAACTTAGCACATAAAACATGAATATCTTTATTATTTTGGAGGTAAGAAGTGGATCTTAAATAAGACATTAGAAGCACTTCACTGTGTAAAGAAACAGTTTGTTAAACATTGATTCATTAATTCATTAAACATAAGGAAATGTGTGCCCCTAAAGACATCCCGACCAAATGAATAGGCACGCCACAATCTAGAAAATATTCATGATACACACATCAAAGGACTTTTATTTAGAATGCATAATGAAATACATTTTTCATAATAAAATATTAATAACCTAATAGAAAAATAGGCTTAAGAAAAACCCTGAATAGGCCCTTCACAAAGAAGTAAGACAAGTCAAATGACTAATAACTAAATTATAGGAATTCAGCCACATTAGTAAAGTGGAATTGAATTCATCACCAAAATGAAGTACCCCTACTTACCCACGAACCTGAAAATGTTAAAATGTCTGCTATGAGAGTATTAAATGTTATCAAAAATGGACAATAATTAGAACCCACATACAATATAGTTGGAATTTAAACTAATCCATCCATTTTGGAAAATCGTTTCATGGCATCTGGCAAAAGATCAGAAACAAGCGCCCTTTGATCCAGAACATTCAGAGATAGGGCACACCTCAAACAGTGAGTGCTCACGTGCAATGAGCACATACTTGTGTAATGTTCAAGCAGCATTTACGTTAAAGACAAAAAAGGTGAAATAACCAGGAGTGAAACTGCTGGCTCCTATGGTAGTTCTGTTTTTACCGTGTGTGTGTGTGTGTGTGTGTGTGTGTGTGTGTGTGTTTGTGTGTGTGTAAAACTCCATACTGCTTTCCATGCAGTATGCAGTTGGTTATACCAATTTACATTCTCTCCCACAATGCACAGCGTCTCCTTTTACTCTAATTCTCTCCAACAATTGTTATACGCAGACTTTGTAGAGGAAAGGAGGAGGGGCAATTTAGGAGTATAAAGTCTACAAAATGCTCTGCATAAAATGGATAAGCTACAGGAAGCTGCTGCCCAGCGCCGTGAGTTATGCCTGGTATCCTTTGTGTGCTGCACTTAGCTGTCACTTCAGTTGCGTCCAACTCTTTGTGACCCCATGGACTCTAGGCCACCAGGTTCCTCTGCCCATGGGACTGGGTGGCTGCCCCCTCCTCCAGGGGATATTCCCCACCCAGGAATCAAACCCATATCTCTGGCATCACCTGCTTGCAGGCAGGTTCTTTACCCACTGAGCCACCAACGTTTAATAGTGTCTAATCTAAAAACATAATGAATCACTATGTTGTGTATATAAAATTATTATAACTCTGTAACTAAATAATACTTCAATAGAGAAGAGGAAATAGCCAAATTCCATTTGTAGTAGTAATATGAATAAACATATTATCATATCAATATATTTATTTTGTAGAACATTCTTCAGCACCAAAAAGGGAACTACTGTTACAGTCAATCACTTAAAAATTCTTTTGAAACAAAATGCTGAGCCCAATAAGCCAGACATAAGGGAATATACTCTAATATTTTAATAATACAAATTTCAAAAGTGATAAAGTTAAAAGTTTTAACTCTCGTAACCTATTCTCTGTTTAGAAGAAAAATCTTTGAACACCGCAATGGAGTCTGTTCCTAGAGGCATCAAGAGGCACAGTGACTAGAAACATGCTCACGGAGATGCTGCAAAGAACTGATAAGTCTTTAATTTCTTGGAGAAAGTAACATACAGGATGATTATACAAAATTACTTGTCTACCTATCTATCACATTTCATAATCTGAGAAAAAGAGAAAAAAGAAAGAAAAAAGACATGGAAGAGAAATAATTTGCAAATTCTGAGGATTTCAGAATATGGACAGCCTTCTGCTGCGCTGTGCTTAGCCGCTTAGTCTTATCCGACTCTTTGAGACCCCGTGGACTGTAGCCCACCAGGCTCCTCTGTCCTTGGGGATTTTCCAGGCAAGAATACTGGAGTGGGTTGTCATGCCCTCCTCGAGGGGATCTTCCCTACCCAGGGAAAGAACCCAGGTCTCCCGTAGTTCAGGCAGATTCTTTACCATCTGAGCCACCAGGGAAGCCCTGGACACTGTTAGATGATCATTATTTTGCCTATAACACTCTGAAAGTGAGACATAAACATATATTTTTCTTTTTTTCTTTTAAACTGAAGCTGACATTTTAAACTCACAGTGCAGTTTAAAAATCACGTTATATTCATATGATATAAAATTTTCTCAAGAGATTGTATCCTATTGTATCTCAGTCACTAAAGAATCAACTTGCACTTCGGGAGACGTGAGTTCCATTCCTGGCTTGGGAAGATCCCCTGGAGGGGGGACATGGCAACCCACTCCAGTATTCTTGCCTGGAGATTCCCCATGGACAGAGAAGGGGTCGCAAAGAGTAGGACACTAGTCAGTGGACACTAATAACCATCAACACACTGTATAAAGCACATTTAAGAAACTGCTTTCCTCTATCTCTCTTCTCACTCAAAATTACATTGGGTGGGAAAACATTTTGGTATTGACTAATTTCTGATGGTCTCCTTCACATCATTATTTCTAAGGCTGTAGATAATGGGATTTAGCATGGGGATCACTATTGTGTAAAGCACAGTGGCTACTTTGATGAAGAGCCATGAGCTTCTGGAGTTGGGTACACAGTAGAGAAGAAGGATGACCCCATGGAAAATGGTGATGGTGGTCAGGTGGGAGGCACAGGTGGAGAAGGCTTTTCGGAGTCCACCAGCTGAAGGCATCTTGATGATTGTGACAATTATGAAAATATAGGAGGCGAGGATAAGCAGGAGGCTACACACCTCACTGAGAGTAGAAATGATAAAACGTGTCATCTGACTGAAGTGAGAGTCAGAGCAAGAGGCAGAGACGATGGCAGAGTACTCACAGCCAAAGTGATGTATGACATTAGAACCACAGAAGGACAGCTCCAAAAGAGAACAGGTGATTGTCAAGGAACACGATCCACCCCACGTGTAGGTTCCAGCGACTAGGAGGCTGCAGAGCTTAGGAGACATAGCAACTGTGTAGAGCAGGGGTTACAAATAGCTACAAACCAGTCATAGGCCATCACTGCTAACATGAACATGTCTGTAATCACAAATGTGCAACCAAAGAAGAATTGCATCATGCAATCCATGTAGGAGATAGTCCTTCTGTCCACAACCAAGATCTCTAAGAGTTTAGGTGTGGTTATAGAAGAGTAACAAAAATCAAGAAAGGAGAGATGGCTGAGAAAGAAGTACATGGGGGTGTGAAGCTTGGGGTTGATTCTGATGATCACAATCATACCCAGGTTCCCCACCACAGAGATGGTGTAGATGGTGAAGAAGGCCAGGAATAGGGGCACCTGGACCTGCAGGTATTCTGAGAAGCCCAAGAGGATGAAGGTGATTCCAGCACTCTGATTTCTCTCATCCATCACTACGGCTTCTGCCAGAGAAAGCCAGAGAGCTCACCCTAGGCAACCAGACATGACAGAAACAGAGGGTATTTTCCTCCCAGCCTGGACAGGGGACTGGTTTGTAGTGGTGACGTCTGGGATTTCCCAGGAATGTGAATAAGGTGCAGTTGGAGCCCAAATATATGTGTGTCTACAGGTGTGGAGAGTGCAAGTCAGCTTCTGATGTAGGGGCAAGGAGAGGATGGACTGGGAAGAACTGGGTGTCACAGTGACTCAGAAAATGTCCTTGTTTGAATTTTCTCAACCTTCTCAGCTGTCGCCCTTTTCTCCGCATGGATAATTCCTTTCTTTAGCTTCGTTTAATTGAACTTGCTGATTGCACTTGCAAAGTCTTATGTTTGTTCGGGCCATTCTAACTGCTCAAGATGTCCTCTGTTTTTCTCTCACTTTTCCTTAGTGCTCCCCGATCAGAGAGAGGCTTCCCAGGTAGTGCGGTGGTAAAGAATCCTCCTGATGGTGCAGGAGATGCAAGGGACATGAGTTCAATCCCTGGGTCAGGAATATCCCCAGGGGAAAGAATTGGCACCCTACTCCAGTATCCTTGCTGGTGAAAACTGGTGGACGGAGGAGCCTGGCGGGCGACAGTCCATGGAGTCGCAAGTCACACAACTGAGAGATTCAGCACCCACCTCATCAGAGAAGCCTCAGGTTTACCTTCCCTTAATGATTTCACCAACTGGCCAAACCTTGGTGAAAGGTCACATATTGTATCTCCTAGAGAATATGAATGATGTCTTGTTAACAATCTAGACTCTTTAATCAAGTCAGCTTGCCTTCAAATTTAACCTCAGTCACTTATTAATATGTTTCTGACAAGTTAAGCTCTCTGAAACCTTACCTTTAGAATATAATTCTATTATAAGAATTTCTTTTTACTATACAATTATGTATAAAATATAACTTAGTGAATTATTTTCTAAAATGTTTAAGATTTTAATTTCACATGTAATAATTGCCCCCCACTAAATTTAGTGTAGAATTCTGGAGTGGGTAGTCATTCCCTTCTCCAGGGGATCTTCCCAACCCAGGGACTGAACCCAGGTCTCCCACATTACAGGTAGATTCTTTACCAGCTGAGTCACAAGGGAAGACCAGAAACACTGGAGTTCGTAGCCTATTCCTTCTCCAGCAGATCTTCCCCACCCAGGAATCGAACTGGGGTCCCAGGCATTGCAGGCGGATTCTTTCCCAGCTGAGCTATCAGGGAAGCCCAACTTTAATTATTTTCTAAAATATTTAAGACTAATTTCACATGTAATAAATGGCCCCCACCAAATTTAGTTTCTTCTCTTGTATTTCTAATGCTGCTTTTCATGTTTACTTTGAATTTGAAATATATAGCCTCAAAATATTCTACAATGTAGCACCACCTATAATTTTATGAAGTCTGAAATGGTGCAAATAGTGACTAAGAAGTCGAAAAAATGAGTACACAGAGGAAACCTTTTTTTTAATTCTTTTCTAATGTCTCCTTCTTAGCTGCACGTTTCCATTCAAGTCTTGAGCCATCAAGGCACAAGCTTTGTTCTGTCCATTTTTCCCTGTCCTTGTCTGTATCTCTATGATTTCCTTTCCATCCAAGGTGGAGGCTGTGAAAAATGTAATTAGGGCAAGATGAACATATTCTTCAAAATACACTCTCTATTGCTACCTACCACACACCTATTCAGCAGTTGTCTTTATTTAGCCTACTTACAATCATCCTTCAGGACTAATTTTCATTCAGTATTAGTTTAAAATCATGCTCAAATGCTTACCCATATTCAAAATCATCTCCATACAAGTTACCTGCAATCTGAACTCTTCTGTCTGGATTTCTGTGATCTCTAAAAGAACTAAACTACCAGTGCAGCAGACATAAGAGACACGGGTTCTCCTCCTGCATTGGGAAAATCCCCTGGAGGAGTGTACGGCAACCCACTCTGGTGTTCCTGCTTGGAGAATCCCATGGACAGAGGAGCCTGGTGGGCTACAGTCCATAGGGTTGTTTATAAAGAGTCAGAAAGGACTGAAGCGACTTAGCACGCACAGTATCACTGCATTATCTAGACTGCTTGATAGCTACTTCTTTCGTTTCACTCACTGCAGCAATTTTGATTTTGGTGCACAAAATACACACATTTTGGTATATAAAAGCATTATTACCTTTTAATATCAAATCCCAGGCAACATATTTCAGACTAGTTTGGGGTTTAATTCAGAACTCAAGTTTGCTGTACTGCTCCAACTTGCTTTCACCTGCATGATTTTAAACTCAAAAAATTTAATGTAAAAATAAGTTCAATATCTTGTATTCTTCCCCTTAAATGAATTAATTGAATACCATTTCATTGCTACTAGGGTTGCATAGGTGTTTCTCTGCCAAAAATATTGTTAATTTCAGAGTTTCCCACATCAGAATTAAAGTAAATCACTTAATTTAAACAACTCACCAGAAGCCATGTAGTCTTTATAGATTGATTTACTGAAGACTTTTTAAAATAAGAATCTTGAAAAGTATTTAACAAAAACACTTACATTTAATTAAAATTGTTGTAGCTTGTAATAAGAGTATTGTAACCTCTTCCAAAGTATATTTCAGTGAAGTCATCAAGAAAATTACATTTTTTTCTCATTAAAAAATAGAGACACTCCCAAGGGTAAACCGTATACTTGTAAACTAAACTTAGGGATCATGCTGTATATTTATGTCTACCTGAGTGACTTTGGGGATTCACACCCCAGACAATTTTGATTGGGGTGTTTTCCATGAGCTACAAACAAGGCAATTTAAAGAAAATCCCATACTCCTCATTTAGAGTATAATTTATTTGAAATCATTAAATCATATAGGAAGCTTGAGCGTGTTTATCTTATCTTAGAAAAATAACACTAGCAATCACCCTGTTTATATTTATATTTATCATGGAAGACATGAATTCCAAAATTCAGAAAGAGAAAATCACAATTACTGTTCAATAGACCAAGCATAGTGTTGTTTCTGTGTTATGTTTATTTCAGTCTTTCCTCTAAGTTTTCTTATTTGGACATCTACATTTTTGTAAGAAACACATTCAATATCACACTGAATAGAAATATGATATTGTGGCATTTGCAGTTATTATTATATCCCAATGTTTCCACTTTATTAAAACTTGTTGAATATACATTTTTGATAATGCAATTGATAAAACCTATCAATTATGTGGTATATGAATGGTCTATTTCATCATAATAAACTGCTGCAGATTCAGTGGCTTGAAAAACACTCACTTATTAATTCACAATTTTGTACACCCGAAGTTAGGCACAATACACCTGGTCCCTCTATTCAAGTTATCGCAAGGCTGAAATCAAAGTGTCATCAAGTTTCTCATCTAGAAATTGGTTCCCTTCCAAGCTCATTCATGTTGTTGGAATAATGCAGTTCCTTGAGTTGTAGGAATAGGGTCTTGTTTCCTTGACATCTGTTTGGGGTTATTCACAGCTCCTAGAACCCACTCCTGGGTATCTGCTTTGTTTTCTCCGCTCAAGTCACTCTCACACTTCAAATCTCTCTTTCAACACCCTCTTATAATTCATGCATCTCTTTAAAGAGGGATTCAAGCGTTTTTAACAAATCATCAGATTATATGAGACCCACCAGTCAGGAGAGTCTTCTTTCATTATGATCAACTGATTTAAAACTAGTTATAATTTAAAATTATTTGCCAACAGCTCCCAGATTAATGTGTAATTGAATGGCTAGTTGAAGATATGTGTACACCAAATGGTGGGGAATCTTAAGGACTAGTTTAGAGTTCTACTAGTCACTCATAAGGTCAACATTTTTGTACTCTCTCTATTAATACCTCATTCTATTTAAAATAGCACCTACTTGCTTGATCTGTGATTCCATCTTAAGAAGATAAAAAAGCAAACATAGTTTTTAATCTCACAATAAATAGGAGGAAAAGATGAGAATGGTGATCAACAAAATAGAAAATGGACAGTGAAATAGAAATAAGGGATTGAGCAAAACTAAAATTCTGATGTTTAAAATGATATATAAAATCAATCATCTGTTAGATAAATTGATTACAAATAACAGATCATAACACAATTGCTACTCAAGAAAAAAATGGGACTTCATTACAGATGCTGTCAATGTAGAAAAAATAATTAGGGAGTATTCTGTATCATTTTCTTCCAAAAAATGTAACTATCTAGTTGATGTAGAAAAATCATTTGAACCATACAAATAAACTTACCAAAGATGAAATGCAAAATATGAATAGCCTCTATCTCCTTATGAAATTGAATTTTCAGTTAAAAATATTCCTCCAAGGAGAACCTCAGTCCCATACTGCTGCTGCTGCTGCTAAGTCACTTCAGTGGTGTCCGACTCTGTGTGACCTCGTAGACGGCAGCCCACCAGGCTCCCCCGTCCCTGGGATTCTCCAGGCAAGAAGACGGGAGTGGGTTGCCATTTCCTTTTCCAATGCATGAAAGTGAAAAGTGAAAGTGAAGCTGCTCTGTCGTGTCCGACTTATAGCGACCCCAAGGATTGCAGCCTACCAGGCTCCTCCATCCATGGGATTTTCTAGGCAAGAGTACTAGAGTGGGATGCCATTGCCTTCTCCGCAGTCCCATACTATTAAATGGTAAATTCTGTCAAGCATTTAAGTAATAAATAGCACAAAAAAAGTGCATGGATATTTGAATAAACAGAGCAATAAGAGATACATGCAACACTTTTTCTTCATCCCATAAATATAGCTCATACTCAAACTGGAGGCATTGGGATTTGAATTCAGTCAGTCTGGCCCCAGAGTTTGTGCTCTTAGTTAAAAAGTTATGTCATTTGGTTGCAACTGGGCCATAAAGATTCTTAAAGGATAAGTTTATGATCATGGGTTTTATAGTCTCACAACTGGGAAGGTGTTGGTTGAAGGAAGGATTTGATTAGAATTTTGCTCCAGAAGGATGATTCAGACAAGAAGGGGAGGGGGAGCTAGAGGAAGAAATAAAACTGGAAATGTTATTTAAACTTGATAACATGATTGATGCTGTTACTATCTTGCCTATACCTTGTGTGAAACATGTACTTAGGATTGTGTTTATTTGTATGTGACAGCTCTCTAATTCCCAAACACCCATGTACATAAGAATATTCCAAGAGGCTTGTTTAAAATGAACATTCCTGGGTTTCTCTGCCAAATATCCGTGAGTTCAACTGATTTCCCAGGTGCTTCTGACTGAGGTTCTAAGAAACCTCTATGATAGAAACCAAAGATTTCTGGATTGGCTTTTCAGCTACAAATATCTAGGACCCAGAGTTGTGCAAGGACAATGATCGAATTCTTTGGCCTGCTTCCTGACCTTCAGGAGCTCAGGATTTGGTTGAAGAGGCAAAGACAATTCAAACAGTAATGTACAAAATGATTAATTAGTTTAGAATGTGTGAACTCCATAGTTTAAAAACTGATAGCTGAGATTCGGGTTACTGGCAGCCATAAGTATACATACATATACATATACGTATACATATACATATACATATACATATACATATATATATCTAGTCCCCAGTAAAAAAAGTGCATTTCTCAAGGAGGCAAAAATTGTAAATGAAGGTACAAAGTTTATTTTTAGAGACATAGCAAAACAAGTGGGAGAGCACACAGAGAAACTGTTTAGTTAAGATCGAAGCAAGGCAGAGAGGCACGCCAGGAAAGAAAGTGTGTGGCCATCTCTGACAGTGAGGAGGGGCCACCACCAATATTTCAGATCGTTTTCTGAGTTTGGGGTCATCTCTGGTGTTTCATGGGTTTCTCTGGTGGTTCAGAGGCAAAGAATCTATCTGTAGGCAGAGGACACATGTTCTATCCCTGTATCAGGAAGATCCCCTGGAGAAGGAAATGGCAATCCACTCCAGCATTCTTGCCTGGAGAATCCCATGATAGAGGAGCTTGGCAGGCTACTGTCCATGGGATTGCGAAACAGTCAGAGACGACTTAGTAACTAATCAACAACCATCAACACCAACACCAGACAAAGATGTTGTAAACAAACAAACAAAAAACATAGATCAAGATAACTAATGTACCTCATCATAGAAACACTGAATGAAATATTAGAAAATAAAATATCACAGTATATGATAGGAAAATAAACAATGACTCAGATGGAAAGAAAAAAAAAGATTACCTGTATAGCAGCAAACAAGATATACAAGAAAATTCCTTCAACCTGATAAACATCTACAAAAATACCTCTAGCTAATATTATGTCTAGTATAGAAACAGAGAATAGAAAAAAATCCTATATAAAGTAAAATAACTTGATTTTCTCCCAACTCTGTATATAACAGCCAGGAAAATAATGTCCTTAACCACTTTCAATTCACATCTTATTTTAGATTTTTGTTGAATAAGGAAGAAAATTATAATTACTGAAAAGTAGAGAGTAAAACTGTCTTTATTTGCCAGCTAGATTCTGTATACAGAAACTCCTAAGGAATCTACAACGAAAATATGAGAAAGTAATAACAGGATGTCGTAGTGCTGCATAAATGAGTATATATAAAAACATCAAGTGCATCATTGTTTTCTAATGGTGAGCAGTAGAAATGACTATTTAAAAGTGTAATTCCCAAGACTTATTCATGCAAACACGTATGCGTGTGTGTGTTGTCTCTCAGTGGTGTCCGACTCTTTGCAGTCCCAAGGGCTGTAGCCTGCCAGGGTCCTCTGTCCATGGAGTTCTCCAGGCAAGAATACTGAAGTGGGTTACCATTTCCTTCTCCAGAGCATCTTCCTGACCCAGGGATTGAACACAGGTCTCCTGCAAGCATAAGGATTATCAAGAAACTATTGATAGATAAGTTGTAACCCCTGAATACCTTCATTGCACCAAAAGAAAGCCGTTTCTGGTATTCATCATACTGGTCAACAGGTCATATTTTTCACAATGATAACCTGTTTCTGACATTCTATACTCTAACAAGAAAGTGAAAATGTTAGTCACTCAGTCATCTGAGTCTCTGAGACCCCATGAACTGTATTCTGCCAGGCTCTTCTGTCCATGGAATTCTCCAGGCAAGACTACTGGAATAGCTGACCATTCCCTTCTCTGGGGATCTTCCCAACCTAGGGACAGAACCCTGGTCTTGTGCATTGCAGGTAGATTCTTTGCCATATGAGTCACCAGAGAAACTCATACTCTTATCAGGAAGAGGTTAATTTCTATTCAGGACATGGATGCTAGAAATATTTGTCACAGCCATCCAGGAAGTATGAACTTTTCAATTAAAACTCTAGGGAACTTCCTTTGAGTTTGTACATTCTTGAGAGATGTGAATTTAGATATATACATAGTATTAGAGCCAAAGAATTTTAAAATTAATCACAGTAATGTCAATAGCTAATATGAGGATTATTTAAAGTTTCTTGTAGCTAATAACAATTTTATTAAATGTAAGTTGAGAAAAATCAACCTTTCAGAGCAGAATAAGTTTTGTATTTAACCAAATTATTTTTCTAGAACTGTAATTTGCATGAATAATGTATCTTCCCTTTCATTTTCATATGTTGATTTATGGTTATTAATTCATGACTATTAAACCACTTTTCAGTTTCTGGAAAAAATCCAATGTGTTAATATTTTGTCTTGAATATTCATTAACTAACCTCATGAGAAAGATTGATCTATACATTTATTTCTCATAATAGCTTTCTTTGAACTGATTGCTAAAATCTAAGTGAATATAAGGCACTCTTAAGTATCCTCTTAATCTATTCCCTAGAAAGATTTGTGCATGATTGACAATGTTTCTCAAATGTTTGGAGAAATTCACCAACATAAAAAACAGGGCATAGGATTTCTTTGTGAGGAAGATTTTGGAAACAAATTCCATTTCTTTGGGCTCCCCAGTGACTCAGTGGTAAAGAATCCACCGGCAGTACAGAAGATGCAGGGACAGGAGTCTGATCCCAGGTTGGGGGATTGCCCGGAGAAGGGCGTGGCCCCCACTCCAGTCTTCTTGCCAGGAAAATCCCACTGACAGAGAAGCCTGGCGGGCCAAGGTCCGTGGGGTCACAAAAAGCCAGACACAACTGAGCACACACAGACCCCCATTACACTAACAGATAAGACTGTACTTACACTTTCTATTTTTATTGTATAAGACTGAATGCTGTTTTTTCAAGGTGTGTGTTTATTTCATTAAGATTTGTAATTTCTTAATATAGATTCTTCACAATATCTTACTATTTGCCATGCCTGTAGAATTTTATCAATGCCAATTTTTTCCCCTAATCAGTAAAAGAAAGAGATAAAAGTGGATTGTTTTTAACTCAATATGTCAAACTCAAAACATAACATGCCTTTGTCGTCTCTCTCTTCCCTTAGAAACCAAATCAATCATAGTAATGATAATGAGAAATAAATAAAATGGCCAAGCCACATTAGTAAAACCAATGATGGGATTTCCCTGAGGTCCAGGGGTTAAGATTCTTTGCTTCCACTGCAGGGAGCATGGACTTGATCCCTGGTGGAGAAACTAGGATCTCACATGCTGTGCAGCACAGCCAAAAATAAAGGTGAATAAATTAAAACAATGGTAAAATTAAAACCAGCTAATATGATCTCATCATAATCTCAGAAATGTGAAATGATTATGGAGGAGCATAGATGAATGAAGCAGAGAGGGCATGGCTACAGCCAAGAATGCTTTAACCTGCAGAGCTAAAGAACAAGTGATGTAAATTTTAGAGCCCCTAAGAGTCTCAGGCTTTAAAAGAATGAACACAATAAATACTGAAGTTTGTATGAAAATGAAATGGTCAAGGATAAACAGGATCCACTTACACAGAAGAAAAGATGTCAGAAGTTGCTCTAATGGATAGTGAGATTTACTTCAAAGCTACCATAATTAAGAATATTAACCTCCAATTAAAATCAATAAATTTATATTAAAAAAAGAATATGTGGTAATGGCAGGTACTTCAAAGGAATATAAGAAAGGCTTATTAAACTGAGTGAGGTAGATTCATGATTAGGTCCAGTTACTCAGAAGCATCTCTGTTAATCTCATTATAATTTTTTCATACTTCATTATTGACGAAGAGCATTTTTTTTTCCTTTGGATCATGAGTGCAAACCTGAGACATGAACGAGTAATTGTCAGAAGAAGAGAAAATAGAGCAGTTCTTAACTTGGGCTTTATCACTGAGTAATCATCATATCTCCCTAGAAATACATTTAACTTTTTCTCAGTATTCAGTTAAACACCTTTGATTGAACTATATTACACAGGTATTCAAAAAATGAGTGATGCCGACAGAGACTAGCTATTATTTTTAGGATCTTCTTGCTTAAAATCAGGTAATACTTTTTATAAGGCAAACTCAAAACTCCTCATTTTACCTGGTATAAAATAAAGTTTTGAGAAGAGCTAAAAGTTGCATTTTATAAAACTGAATCAGAAGAGTTAGTTATGAGAACCTAAGTGCAAATTTAACCCTAACCCTAAACTAACCCTAACCTTAACCCTGACACTAAACACAGTTATCATCTGTGTTTGCAGCATTGTTACAAACCACAACATAAACTGTAGTGTAAGGAATGAGTCTCTAACTATATATCCCTTTTCATCACTCTGACTTCCATAATGTATTATTTCTCTATTAACCGAGAAGTAATTGTAGCTCATCTGACCATCAAAAAAAATGTAAAATACAACATACAATTTATTTGAAACATAATCATATATTTACTTATAATAAAGATAAACTAGCATCAGAAATATATATGAAAATTATAAGGCATAATATGAACACAAGCATATTTATCTGGCTAATACCCAGGCTGACTTTAATTCAAGTGGTTTTTCAGTCCCACTGGACTTCTGAATTATATTGAGGGAGAAAGCAGTTTCATAGTTATCAAACTCCTGACTGTCTCTTTCACATCTTTATTCCTAAGGCTATAGATAAGAGGGTTCAGCATAGGAATCATGACAGTAAAAAACACAGTGGCTACTTTGACGAGGAGCCATGAGCTTTTGGAGTTGGGTACACAATAAAGGAACAGAACAGTCCCATGGAAAATGGTGATGGCGGTCAGATGGGAGGCACAGGTGGAGAAGGCTTTTCGGAGTCCACCAGCTGAAGGCATCTTAATGATTGTGACAACTATGAAAGCATAGGACATGAGGATAATCAGGAGGCTACATACCTCATTTAGTGTAGAAATGAGGAAACACATCAGTTGACTGAAATGGGTGTCAGAACAGGAAGCAGAGATGATGGCAGAATACTCACAGCCAAAGTGATGTATGACGTTAGAACCGCCGAAGGACAGCTCCAAAAGAGAACATGTGATTGTCCAGGAACACATTCCACCCCACGTGTAAGTCCCAGCCACCAGGAGGCTGCAGAGCTTAGGAGACATAGCAGCTGTGTAGAGCAGGGGGGTTACAAACAGCCAGAAACCGGTCATAGGCCATGACTGCTAGCATGGACATCTCCATAATCACAAATGCACAGCCAAAGAAAAACTGTGCCATGCATCCTTTGAAAGAGATAACTCTGTCTTCCACAACCAAGATACCCAGGAGTTTGGGTGTAAATACGCTGGAAGAGCAAATATCCAAAAAGGAAAGATGGCTGAGAAAAAAATACATGGGTGTGTGGAGTTTGGGACTGGTCCTTATGACCACAATTATGCCAAGGTTCCCCACCAGAGTGACTGTGTAAATGGTCAAGAACACCAAGAAAAGGGGTGCCTGGAGGCATGGGTATTCTGAGAAGCCCAAGAGGATGAACATGGTCACAGAGCTCTGATTTCCTTCATTCAGTACCATGGCTCTTGATTTAAAAAACACAAAGAAGAATTAAAATTGAGCAGTGGAACATGAGAAGGTGGAGTGAAAGAAACTGAAGACAGCTCCACCTAAGCTAGTGAAAGCAGTGTGGTCAGTGTGTACACAGGAATGCTCTGAAGCGTCAAGCTGAAGTCTTTACAACTTGAGTGAATTTTATTATGGGAAATTAGCTTTATCCTTTAGAACTTTTGTTTCTTTACCTGGAAAATAAGAAAATAATAGTATTTATCAATAGTAGTAGTATAAGTAAATGATTCCTATATGAATGTGATGCTTAGAGCATTAAATATCCCCAAGATAGAATATGATTCTATGAAAACACAGGCTACCTAGAAGGAAATCAGGAAAAAAAAAAAGAACTAAACAAATCATTGGTTGGATTATGGCAGTCACATGATAAGAGCAGAATTAACCTGGGAAAGATTAAACACTTTTAATACATAAAGAAAAACATAGTAGTAAATTTCTGTTGGGTTAAAGATATAACCGCACAAGCACGACTGTCCTGGGACTAAAAAGTAGAATTTAGCCTGTAGATTGCTGTTTTCAGCTCCTATAGGTTTCCTCTGCCAAAACCCTTCTGGATTCCATGTCCCTCAGATCAGAGTGAAAGGATGATCCTAGGTTGAACCAACTCACCAGACACCAGATATCCTCGGTGTATCTTTATGATGGATTCCTTGCTAACACTAATATGCTGCATCCATGTTTTGTATCAAAATTGAAATTTTGACTTAAATGTTTCCAGTGCTTTCATCAGAAAGCTGAGGATTCCTGCAAAATATAGTTAATAAAGATAGCAAGAAATATCATCTGTCATTTTTGCAATAGTCAAGAAATTTAAGGAGGATTAACACACCCTTGAGTAATAGTTAGACCTAGAAATTATACTCCACGATGGTATTTTAATTTGTTTTATATCTAACCACCTAACCCTGGGGACTCAAACCCTGAAGAATTCTTACAGAGTTTATTGTCATGAGCTACAAACAGAATAACCAAAGGAAACTTCCTCCTCTGTAATTTACAGCATGATTTCTTTTGTCGATGATCTATTGCTGATGTTTTTGAAAATAATTCACCTCTACACAGAGGCTGTGTTCATGCTTGCTAAGCCGCTTCAGTTGTGTTGGACTCTTTGCGACCCCATGGACTGTAGCCTGCCAGGCTCCTCTGGCCATGGGATTCTCCAGGCAATAATACTGGAGTGGGTTGCCATGCCCTCCTCCAGGGAATCTTCCTAACCCAGGAATTAAACCCCTCTTAAAGGCTACCCACTCCAGTATTCTGGCCTGGAGAATTCCATGGACTGTATAATCCATGAGTCAGACACAACTGAGCGACTTTCACTTCACTTCACTTATCTCTCATGTCTCCTGCATTGACAGGAGAGTTCTTTGCCAGTAGCGCCACTTGGGAAGACCATACAGAGCCTACACTTCTTAAAATCATGAAAAATTATATTAACATATTTTCCAATGACCCTAACCCAAATTATGGCTGATAAGATATGCTTTTTAGTCTTATATATCTCCACATATATTGATATGAAAACACAGTTAACAATACACTATACAAAATCCACAGCATTATACTACACATATTTTTGCATTTAGCCAGTTAGGCTTATTATCTGTCATGCCCTGAATATGAGTGCCATCAGCCAAGGGTTGGTAGAGTGGAGATTTATTAGGTGTCATGATACTGGCTTAGACTGCAAGGAGGCCCAACCAGTCCATCCTAAAGGAAATCAGTACTGAATTTTCATTGGAAGGACTGATGCTGAAGCTGAAACTCCAATACTTTGGCCACTTGATGTAAAGACCTGACTCACTGGAAAAGACCCTGATGCTGGGAAAGCTTGAAGGCGGGAGGAGAAGGGGACCGCAGAGGGTGAGATGGTTGGGCGGCATCACCGACTCAATGGACATGAGTTTGAGTGAACTCCGGGAGCTGGTGATGGACAGGGAGGCCTGGCGTGCTGCAATCCATGGGGTCGCAGAGAGTTGGACACGACTGAGCGCCTGAACTGGCTGACTGATGATCCTGGTGATAGATCCAGCGATGTTTTTGTACTACAGTCCTAGAGGTCATAGCACTAATACTTTAAACTCATCCATGTGATCCCTGCACCTACTCCTTTATGTTACATACCAAAAGGAAAGAAGGCCGTGTAAACTATTGACCCAATAAGATGTTACTACCTAGTTTCTTTGAAAGAGGAAAGTGCAACCACTCCATTACTCTTGCCTGGAAAATTCCATGACAGCGGAGGCTGGTGGGCTACAGTCCAGAGGGTCTCAAAAGTCAGACACAACCGAACATACACACACTTTCACACATACATACACACGCAGTTTCCTGCGTGGGAAATCTTGATATACACATATGTAGGGGCATTGGAAAACAAAGATTACACAAGTTATTCAAAGTGATTGACAATTCTAGTGCAGCTAATTTTTGGAAGATTTAGCCAAGCAGGTAACCTACAACTCAGCAGCTAATTGAAGTTCACTTTTACACGTGTAAGCTATTTTTAGTATGTGATGGCTAAGAAATAAAGAAAATGTCTGCTTACCTGTTTGAACATCTGTTGACAGCCACATCAAAGCAGTTGGCCTCATATTTCAGCTGAACGTTTGTCAGGGCAGGGATTGAATCACCAAATATACTTGTAATTCCAACCAAAGGAGCCTTTTAAAAGAGAATCACTTGAAATAGAAGGTTGTCGGTTTTTTACTTTTTTGCTATTTTATAGATAGATTTCTTAGTGTGCTTTTTATTAGTAGGTCAAATATAAATGATAAAAATAGCTGAAGTCCATGCAGACCGAAGATAATCAGTGCAACAAGTTCTACTTCTAATTTTATTAATTCTATAAAGTATTACGCTGAAATTCTAAATTCCTTTCTTCCAAATTTTGTTCAGAATTGAATGCTAGTTTCAGTTAAAGCAAGCACTGTGTATATGATACTAACTTGTTTCTTTTTAAAAATATTTATTTCTTTATTTTTGGTTCATGGGCTCCAGAGCCCAGGCTCGGTAGTCATGGTGCACAGGATTAGCTGCCCCATGACATTTGAAATCTTCCCAGACAAGGGATCGAAAAGTGTTTTTATCCTCCAATATGGAGTTTAATTAAAGCTTTAAGACCTTAATTCCATAAACTTTGACAGTGCTTCTAAATAAAGAAGCCCAGATTGTGAATGTTCCCACAGAGAGGTTGGGGATTGCATTATGTAAATATGTTTTTAAAAATGAATATCTTAATTATTAATGATATGGAATCTTTTGTGTTAAGAAACAGAATTATTTCAAACTGAGATGAAAAGATTTGTAGAAGAGGTAAAGCAGCAGTTAGAACTGGACGTGGAACAACAGACTGGCTCCAAATAGGAAAAGGAGTACGTCAAGGCTATATATTGTCACCCTGCTTATTTAACTTACATGCAGAGTACATCATGAGAAACGCTAGGCTGGAAGAAGCACAAGCTGGAATCAAGATTGCCAGGAGAAATATCAATAACCTCAGATATGCAGATGACACCACCCTTATGGCAGAAAGTGAAGAGGAACTAAAGAGCCTCTTGATGAAAGTGAAAGACGAAAGTGAAAAAGTTGGTTTAAAGCTCAACATTCAGAAAACGAAGATCATGGCATCTGGTCCCATCACTTCATGGGAAATAGATGGGGAAAGAGTGGAAATAGTGGCTGACTTTATTTGGGGGGGGGTCCAAAATCACTACAGATGGTGATTGCAGAAATGAAATTAAAAGATGCTTACTCCTTGGAAGGAAAGTTATGACAAACCTAGACAGCATGTTCAAAAGCAGAGACATTACTTTGCCGACTAAGGTCTGTCTAGTCAAGGCTATGGTTTTTCCAGTGGTCAAGTATGGATGTGAGAGTTGGACTATAAATAAAGCTGAGTGCAGAAGAATTGATGCTTTTGAAGTGTGGTGTTGGAGAAGACTCTTGAGAGTCCCTTGGACTGCAAGGAGATCCAACCAGTCCATTCTGAAGGAGATCAGTCCTGGGTGTTCATTCCCTCCAGGGAATCTTCCCAGCCCAGGGATCAAACCTGTCTCTCTGCATTGGCAGTTGGATTGTTTACCACCAGCACCACCTGGGAAGTTCAATACTGGGATTGTTATGGTATAATTGTAATGTAGTGAGAGAAATAATAATTTGCTTTAAAGAATACTACATTTTTCTGCATTGCCACTGTGCATAATATTTTTGTGTTTTGCCTATTTATTTTTCATTAAGCTTTTGTCAAGCATATTAAGAGTGCTCTTCACATGTTGAAATACTTGAATAATGACCAAGGTATTTCCTGATCAATACAATCACAAGTCAAACTATAGTGTTAAGATAGATTGAATGGATAAGAAAGAAAAACAAAAGACATTTTAAGCAGAGAAGACAGTCTGAACCAAGGTAGGAGTTTGAATGTTCAACTTTTCTTCAGTTAGAAGTAGAGTTTAGGCAGGGCAAACTTTGGGAGAGGGTGAGGGACAGAGAAGCCTGGCCTGCTGCAGGACACGGGGTTGCGGAGAGTCTTCCCTGACTGTGAGACTGAACAACAACAAAAAGCATGAGATACGATCAGAGGACCAGAGAATCTCAACTGTGGAAAGAATGCAGCTGGGATTAGTACCGACTGCTGAATAGAGCTGAAATAGAGTTCCATGCCCACAGGACAAGTATGTAGTAATGAAGAGGTTGTGGTTGTAAAACGGTGTCGACAATGAGAATGACACTGACTCAGTTTCAATATTATAATCATGGCATTCGATGCGGTTGCATTAGTAGTTGATGTAAACAGGAAGAAGTAACTCCCGTTTTCATTTTGATTCAGAAACGAACATTATGTTCTTGACAACATCTCACTGCCGACGAGTCACTAGCAATAATTACATAGGCACCTGCAGTGTGAAGCAATAAACGGTGAGGTGTAATATGGGAGCTAGAGCATCTGATAAACCAATCCAGGGCCTGAAGACATCTGGAACACAGAAGAAGAAGGAGACTCTTAACACTGTCTTCAAATATTTCAAGGCTAAAATATGAAAGAAAAACTGGCCCTTTTTTCTGTGTCCTGAGCAGAGAAATGTAATTTTAAATGAATTAACTTTTAAAAGCCACAGGAAGCTAATTTCAGAACAACAACAATAAAAGGATTTTCTTTTTTCTCCAGCGTCAATAAACAGAATAGTGTGAATGACTCAGAGTCTCTGGGTTGCCCAGTTTCACTAAAAGTATATAAGAAGGGGCTCTAGAGATACAAACTTTCAAAAGGAGGGGGAGACTCTTCAGGAAGAATGCAGAGACGATATTAAACTCCACAATGTCTCTCTACATTTCCCATACTCTGTGACTGGTCCTCACATTGGCCTAGAGCTTTCACTAAGATCACTTTTTGCTTGGTATTCTCAAAATGCTGTTTTTAAATTTTCTGTATAATTCTCAAAATCCATAATTTATACATCTGTAACAGGTTGATTTAACTACTCCATCTGATAAAATATCTATTACTATAATTAAGTAGCACATTCTAACCACCTTAACACATAAGGATTCAGTTCAATACAAACTTTATTAATCTTTGTCTTTAACTGAGGAGGGCTTCCCTGGTGACTCAGATAGTTAAAAATCCTCGTGCAATGCAGGAGACCCAGGTTCAATCCCTGGGTTGGGAAGATCTTCTGGAGGAAGGAATGGCAGCTCACTCCAGTATTTCTGCCTGGAGAATTCCCATGGACAGAGTGTAAGGCTCGGAGAACCGCACTCTGAAAAGGACACTCAGGGACAGCCTCTAGTGGACTGACAAACTTTATTATCCAGTTGTGTAGTTTTATAATTTTCAGGGAATAGAGCATAAGGCTGACTTGCACATAGCCATACCAGACAAGCATTCAAGCATTCAAACATAAAATACAGTTCCTAACAAAGCTTTGGCGAAACTCTAAAGGGAGTCTTATCATGAAACAACAGTCCTTGCTCTCAGAAACAGGTGGTCAGAAGGAAGCCTTCAAACGGCTCAAGGCCGGGCGTATTGACCCTTCATCATGCGTTCCCAGCCCTGGGCACTCAGTGAACGCTCATAACCCTTTGTTATGCTCGGCCCAGCTTCCAGCCTTCGTCATGAGTGCAGCAAATACATTTTCAGTGTTTGCCTAAAGCCTTCCAGCTCCTCCAGGTTTCCTTCCTTTTTTTCTCAGGAGCAAGAACTGCCGCAGCCATGGTGACTCTCACTTTTTGGGCGGCGGTGGCTCGAGCGCATAATGTTCGGAATCCTATAAGAACAATAACTAACAAACAGATCGGCGCATCGTATGGGGTACCCAAGGTTTCGGATTTAGAAAGGAAGTACTAGCGGATAGTGTATTATAGAAGTCAGTGTTATATAACACGGGAATGCTGCTGAAGGTAGACGTGATTTGTATTTGTTGATCTATCTGAGCTTGTTGGGCCCAGAGATCATGAGAATCCTTTTCCAAGCAGTAATGAAATCATGATTTTGAATAGAATTATATAATGCCATTCCAGAAACTGTACCAACAGTTACAATTGAAATAATACCCACTATGGTAGCTATAATCCAGCCAATAAAACGTTAGCTTCTTTTCAGGGATTCTCTCAGAACAAAAGACAACAACATGGAATCTGACCAAGGTTCAGAAATCTTAACTGGAACCCACAAATCAGTCCTTTGCCAGACTGAAAAAACACTGTCTTTAGTAACAGTAATTGGCACATTAAGATTTAAACAAGTATACAAACGACAGTACAGGACAGAATTGAGCCATTACTCCAAAATTGCCCAATAGCAAAAAGATAGGGCGCATTTATGCAAGCATGAACATAACCGGTATAATTATACTCAATAGTATAATTATGTGGAATGGAAACATGTGCATAAGCATACGAGTCACTAAACCGGGACAAGCAAGCAGGAATTTTCCAAAGATGCCAGTGTTCGGGCCCCAGGACTGTACTGATTATCCGGGGTCTGGGAGGTGAAAGACTTCCATTGTACCAGTTCAAAAGTTCATTGCGTTGATGCTAGAGTCCTGTTTGTGTTCTGTTAAAATGTGGTGCTGAAACATTATACCATTGGCAGGTGTTATTATTTTCTTGTGATTCTGAGCAATTCACAAAGAGTCCATGAGGCCCCCAATCAACAAAGTCATGTTGGCGTGAACAGAAACTTTTTTAAACCTTCCTCTGCAGGTGGACCAGTCCATCCCTGGCACAGATGATTTTTTTCTCTCAGGATACGTTGTCATAAGGAGGCTCAGAAGGCATCTGTTGCAATTTCTGTTTTAGTGCTGTGATCGGTCAGGGGGTGTGGAGCAAGGTCTATCGGTCTTCTGACTCTTTTGAGTGGGACCCACTGCTCGGTTCCATCATCTAAAATGACAAGATAATATCCCTTGCCTAGGAACTTAAGTGTTCCTGGCCACCATTGATTAAGACATTTAACCCAAACAGCAGTTTGTTCAGGCATACACGAGGGTGAATCAGAAAAATGTCGCTCTGTTCATGTTTCCTGACTGTGTAGAGACAAATTAAAATAATTGATTGAGGCAAATTAAAATAATTGATTGTTAGAAGGGCTATAGGCAAAATGGCTTTAGGTCCATAGGGGCCCCTTAGTTTATTCCCCCTGTTTTGTTTATTAAGAATGAGCTTGAGTGTATGGTGGGCCTGTTCAATGATGGCTTGACCTTGAGGGTCGTACGGGATGCCAGTAAGATGGCAAATACCCCATTGATGCATGAAATCACGAAAAGCATTGGCTGTAAAAGCAGGACCATTGTCAGTTTTGATGGACGCAGGGATCCCCATCACTGAAAAGCATTGCAGAAGAGCTGTGACGGCAGCTTTAGTAGTCTCTGCGGCAGAAGGAACTGCCCAAATGAAGCCGGAAAAGGTGTCTATGACTACAAATAACAATTTAAAAGGGGGCAGTTTGTAATGTGTAAAATCAGCTTGCCATAATTCATTTGCTTGTAAGCCTCTAGGATTAGTCCCTTGGGGACTAGTGGTCAAATGAAAGGGGGTACATGTGGCACAATTCCGAACAATTTTTCTAGCCGTTTGTAATGGTATCTTATATTGAACATGTAGTGCATTAGCGTTAGTATGGAAGAGCTGATGTTCCTGTTCGGGGGAAGAAAATATAGGGAAGATGAGGCGATCAGCCAAATCATCGCCTAAATTGAGGGGTCCTGGTAAATGGGAATGAGCACGAATGTGAGTAATAAAGAAGGGATGGAGTCTAGCTCTTATTTCTTGCTGAATCAATAAGTACAAATGTATAAGATCATTTTCATTGGATATAAAATGAGCTGTTACAAAAGATGGGAAAAGATGTGCCATGTAGCAAGAATCAGTTAAAACATTCAATGGGGTTTCTATTAGAGTAATAAACAATATAATGCAAATAATTCTGTTTTTTGAACAGACTGATAAGGACTTTTATTTTTTTTTTTCTGTAGGTTGGGACCTATTATGATTGCCCATCTTGCCTTATTTCCATCTATAAAATAATTAGGTGCATTCATGAGAGGGTGTTCAGAAACAATATTGTTGATGATAAAAGAAGTATTTTGTAAGAAATTCCATAATTTTCCTTAGGTGGGTTGGCCAATCTGAAAGGTAGTGGACACCTGGAGAGCATTATCAATTTCTGTTTTTGTCAAAGGTAGGTAAATCTGAGTAGGGTCATATCCAGCTATAGTGCACAAGCGAGAGCGTGCAAGAAAAATGATTTTCCCTATTAAGTCTACATAGGAAACAATGCGTTTAGTCCGTTTGGAATGGAGGAGATATACACATTCAATAGGGTGATTATCCTCCACTATAATGACAATAGGAGATATTTTAGTACCAAAGACATATATCTGAAAAGGGGAATTGTAATTAATACGGTAAACAAATGTTTGTTGAATTTTCTGTTCTATCAATTGTAATTTTTTCTTAGCATCGGGTAAGTTGTCGGGGACTATTTAAATCAGAGGAACCTTCTAATAATTTGAATATGTTTTGTAAAGCATATGTGGGAATTCCCAAGGTAGGTCGTAGCCAATTAATATCCCCAAGAAGTTTCTGGAAATCATTAAGTGTTTGTAAATCATCCCTTCTAATAGAAAGCTTCTGTGGCTATACAGTGGAGCAGTCCATAAGATATCCAAGGTATTTAAAAGGCGAATGGTGTTGCAATTTATCTTCTGCTATTAGTAGCTCATGATTAGTTTAGCTTTGACCTCGTTACCTAATAAACTTAATTGAGATTCTGAGGGAGAAGCCAATAAACTGTCATCCATGTAACAAATGAGATATGCCTCAGGGAATTGCAATCTGACGGGCTGCAAAATTTTATCAACAACGAATTGACAGACCATAGGGGAGTTCATCATACCTTTGGGCAGGACCTTCCATTGATACCGTTGAGCAGGGGCTTGATTATTAATAGAAGGTATTGAGAAGGCAAAACGTTGCCTGTCATCCAGATGTAAAGGTATAGTGAAAAAGCAATCTTGTAAATCAATAATCATAATAGCCCAGTCCTTAGGGACCATAGCAGGGCTTGGGAGTCCTGGTAGTAATGCTCCCATAGGAATCATTATAGTGTTAACATTTTTTAAATCTGTTAGCATTTTCAATTTACCTGATTTTTTTAAAATGACAAAAACTGGTGAATTTCATGGTGATTGAGTAGTTTTTATTTTATTTTGCTGTAGTAGTTCAGCCACCAAAGTATGCAAAGTGGACAGTTTTGTTTTGATAGAGGCCATTGAGCTGTCCAGATAAGTTTATTAGACTTTTATTTTAACTTTAGTGGCTTTATTTCAGTGACCCCTAAGAAAAAGTTTCATTTAATTGTATAGTCGCTTGAACTTGTTGTAGAAAGTCTCTTCCCCACAAATTTAATGGTAATGGGGCAATGTACGGTTTAATGTAAGCAATTAATTGATTAGGGCCCAGGGCTTGTAAGTAAGATGAACTAACATAAGTTTGAGTTGCATCTGCAGTTCTTATTCCCACCAACTGGTGTGAGGTTAAAATTGTAGGCCGGTCCGAAGGCCAGTCTTTTGTTCTTAGGATGGAAACATTTGCCCCAGTGTCTAACATTCTTTCAAAAGTTCTTTCTCTGATTTTTAATTTTAACATGGGCCTATTGATTTCTTTTATAACAGTAGAAAGGGCTGCAGTAACGTTGGTACTCCTAAAGCCACCTGTTCTGGCGTCTGTTTTTCTATTAAGTGGGGGCACATAAGGTAATAGCAATAACTGAGCAAATCTGTCACCCTTTTGTAAATACAAGTTGTGAGTCACATGTAACATTATTGCAATTTTATCCGTGTAATCTTTATCAATGATCTCAGTATGTACAATTATCTTGCGCATGGTGTTGTTGTTTTGTTCCAATAGGAGGCCTATAGTAGTTTTTGGTATAGGGCCAAAATATCCAATTAAGATTTTCATAGGATTATTTACTGTTATGCCCAGTGTCCGAGTCCCCAAAACTGAGAGAATAAGACATCCACAGCAATGTAAAAGCATAAAGGGGTTTATTGCTAGCTCGAGCTAGGGCTCAAGTCTCATCCAGCACAATGGAGTCTTGATGAGAGCCGGGAGCTCTGAATCACATCTACTTTTATACAGACGGTTCTTTGTTCCTGTAACAGCATAGCTGATTGGTTAAACCGTATGTTCGCATGGGACTTTTAAACCTCGCATCCCTATCCGGATTGGCTCAGGTCTGGCGCAGGCGGGGGGCTACGGGGATTTTTTCTGATTGGTCGAGCTACACTGCCTGCGGGAGTTCCCAGTGCCTCAGCTTTCTTAGAGACTAAACCTCAGGCCTAGCCTGCCCCTTAGAGCCTGTCCTGGCTTCAGTTTGGTCCTAACATTTACCATTAATAATTTCATATCTCGGGGAGTAGAAATGTCTATACATGTGTTACGTCTGGTAGCCTCTGTTTAGTAATATTTGGTTGTCCTCCTTGTTTAATGAGGCTAGAGGAGAGCCCCTGTTCTAGTTTCCTGAAGGAGGTGTCTGAATGGGTAAAGCATTACCTTGTTTATCAAATTTAGAGAGACATTCAGTCAGCCAATGCTTCCCCTTTTTACATCTTGGGCAGAGCCCGGGGGGCTTAGTTTTAATAGCCCCTCCTTTGTCAGGAGAACGACCTGTTTGCCGAGGCAAGTGACACTGCTTCCGCATGTGTCCCGGCTCGCCGCAGTTAAAACATTTAACTTTAGACTTTTGGGAAACATTTAAGGTTTCTAAAGCAGCTATTTCAGCTTTATGTTGAATCGTCCCCACATTCCTGCAGGCTTTCAAGTATTCCATAACTCCTCCTTGCCCCCTAATGGGTCTGATAATAGCTTGACAATCTTCATTAGCATTATCAGAAGCTCATTGTTTCAAAATGATTTCTCGCAAAGATGCATCCTCAAGACTGTGATCAATGGCCTCCTTCAATTTATCAATAAATTGAGTATATTTTTCAGTTGGTCCCTGCAATATTTTTACAAAAGATCCATTAGAGGTGAACTGTCGATTTTAGCCCATGCTCTGATAGCTACTTCCTTAATTCAGTATAACATGGGCGGCTGCACAAATTGTAATTGTGCAGCAGTTTTAGCCATAGCTCTGGTGCCGGTGAAAATTTTAAAATTTAGTCCAGTAGGTTTTCCCCTGCTTTGCTGTCCTTGCAAGATTAATTTGGCTTTATCTGTGAACCCACATTTGCCATTGTAGTAGCTGTTGTGGAGTCATAATCATTTTAGCAACTGTAAAAAAATCTGTATGAAGCCACTGATCTGCCTAGCCCCTAAGAAATTTCATACAGTAGGGTGAGGTAGGTCCATAGAACATACATGCCTTTTTGAATTGCATGAGCAAACCAAAATCAGGTGACTGCCATTGATTATGTCCAGGCTGAGGATTATTAAATTGGACTGGAAAAGCCCACGCACAAAGAGGCATGTCCCGAGGAGGAATGCTAGGAAATAGGGGAGCAGTAGCAGCAGCAGACAGCGTTGCAGCGGGCGGAAAGTCCAGTGTTAGAGGCTTGTTAATATGAGCTCGCGAAAAGCAAGGTAAAGGTGGATCAGGGGCCTCTAGCAAAGTTGATTGTTTGACTGCTTTCAGCATCTGTGGTTCTTGTTTGTCCGTAATCTGCTCTAGCATGACATTTTTCTGATTTAAAACCTCTGATAGATCTTTCTCTTCTAATTCACATTCATGCAGAGATCGAACAGTTTCAAACTCTAAATCTCCTCCTGAGCCATCTAATTGTTCCATAACAGCCTGTAAAAGAGATCAAGTTACCCACAATTGTGGGGGAATTTTTACCCCCTGTCTATAAGCTTTTAAAACATTATTCTTTACTCTGGTCCAAGTTTGTAATTCCAAGGTTCCTTCCTCCGAAAACCATGGATTATATTCAACCACTGTCTGGTAACAGCTAGTTAACTGCTCTTTAGGCAGATTAACCCCATATTGTCTCAAGAAATGATGCATGAGATGAACAAAAGGAATTTTACTTGTCTGATGTCCCATCCTGCTTACCTCGCTTCTGCAGGAGTGCGGCCCTTTTCAAAATCAGTCTGCTGCTTCGAGCCCCACGTTGGGCCCCAGTTGTAAGGCTCGGAGAACTGCACTCTGAAAAGGACACTCAGGGACAGCCTCTAGTGGACTGACAAACTTTATTATCCAATTGTGTAGTTTTATAATTTTCAGGGAATAGAGCATAAGGCTGACTTGCACATAGCCATTCCAGATAAACATTAAAGCATTCAAGCATAAAATACACTTCCTACCGCCCAAGCCATAACATAGCTTTGGCAAAACTCTAAAGGGAGTCTTATCATAAAACAACAGTCCTTGCTCTCAGAAACAGGTGGTCAGAAGGAAGCCTTCGAATGCCTCAAGGCCAGGTGTATTGACCCTTCGTCATCCGTTCCCAGCCTTGGGCACTCAGTGAACGCTCATAACCCTTTGTTATGCTCGGCCCAGCTTCCAACCTTCGTCATGAGTGGAGCAAATACATTTTCAGTATTTGCTTAAAGCCTTCCAGCTCCTCCACAACAGAGGAGCTTGGTGGGCTCTAGTCCATGGGGTCGCAAAGAGCTGGACACCACTGAGTGACTGAGCACAGCACATAACTGAGGGGATCATCCCTATAAGTGTATGTAGGTGAAGCAGACTTTAAAAAAGTAAGAAATTCAATTCAAAGTAGCCTCCTAAATTCAGTATTACATGTAAATACGTAGTTTTAGATAGATCCCTGGTGGCTCAGATGGTGAAGATTTGACCTGCAATGCAGGAGACCTGGCTTCTATCCCTGGATTAGGAAAATTCCCCTGGAGAAGGGAATGGCTACTCACTCCAGTATTCTTGTCTGGAGAATTCCATGAATGGAGGAGCTTGGTGGGCTATAGTGCATGGAGTCGCAAAGAGTCAGACATGACAGAGCAACTAACAATTGCCCTCCCTCCCCACCCCCGCAGGTGTTTATGTGCAGATACTCCTGAGAATGGCAGATGAAGTGCAGGCCATCACGGGCACCCTGGGGTCCACGGTCACTCAGTGCGCACACAGGCAGTTTTATTTATCTTTCTTTGATCTGGTCTGGGCCTCCAGCCTGGCACATATTTCAGAAAAGGTTAAAGAATTAAAGTAAATCTGATCATCTCAGTCCAGTATTATTTCTTATTACACGAGATTATTTTTTCCCCTTAAGTTTACATACAGTTTAAATACTAGTTTGACATAATGGGAAGGAAATGTTGATTTTATTTTCCCCCAACATTCCCAGTTTGACCCTAGATTATCTATTTTTGGTCTCATTCTCAGCAAAATTACATAGTAATTGGGTAGAATTTTTTCATAGTATTGAAGAGTATAAAGTGCTAATTGCTCAGTCATGGTTGACTCTTTGCAACCCTGTGGACTGTAGCCCACTAGGCTTCTCTGCACCTGGAATTCTCCTGGCAAGAATACTGGGGTGGGTTGTCATTCCCTTCTCCAGGGTATCTTCCTGATCCAGGAATCGAACCCAGAATCTCTCACATTATAGACGGATCCTTTACCTTCTGAACCACAAGTAGCATAAAATCCCTCTGCAAATTAGTAGCAAAGAGTATGAATTTGTCTTTCCCTAACAAATGATGCAAATAGCATATCCACCAGATGGCAGAGTGACACTGTAATTTAAATCAAGGCACAAATAATGTGCATTGATTGCTTTAGGGAAAGTAGCAGAAACTGATAGAAAGCAAGATGTTCGTGGTTTAAATATAACTTTGAAAACATTTTATTCTGTGAAGGAAAACTGTGACCTGTCGTGTCGACCAACAGAGGATGCTGAGGCCGCCAAACCATCAGCTCGGCTCCTGCACCCCCACCTCCCGCTCAGGCTGGTGAGCCCTGAGGAACTCTGGATTGAAACAGAGCTGCTCCCTGAGGGAACACAGGATAGAAAAGAACAGGGTCCTGGCCCTAAGTAGTCAAGGTGCAGCTCAGGGGATGATTTCAAGGAGCCCAGACTGTTCCCTCTTCCCAAGGGCAGAAAAGCCCTAAATTTATTAACGTGAGCTATCTGGTTTTCTTTAATTTACAGTAATCTGATGGTCTGACTACCTGGTTTTTGTTGCAAAATGCATATACATTCTGATTCCTCCCTTCCCTTTTCAGAGCAGTTTCTCTGAATTAACTGAGCCGTTGTCTTCCAGGTTTGTGTGTGGGTGGGCGCTCAGTCCACATGTGACCCCATGGACTGCAGCCCACGTGTGACCCCACGGACTGTAGCCCCCCAGGCTCCTCTGTCCATGGGATTCTCCAGGCAAGAGTATTGGGGTGGGTAGCCATTTCCTCCTCCAGGGGCTCCTCCTGACCTAGGGGTTGAACCTGGGTCTCCTACATTACAGGTGAGTTATTTATTATCTGAGCCACCAGGGAAGCCCCTTATTTTCTAGGTTTAAGTCCATAGAATAAAAATAATTCTGGTTTTAGGCTGGGTTTTTTTTTTTTTTTTTGTCAGTTGATAAATTCATGTCTCTTTCAGGAATAAGGAAACCAGTGTTCAAAGATGGCAATTTACTAGATTACATTCAAGCATCAACTCACCTTTGATTTTTATCTTTGTTTTTCCAATTTTCATTTTTGAACTAGGAGTGATGTGTTGGCTCTTGGTCACTTACATAATCAAATAGTTTAGGTAAGAAAGAGAGTTAACACTTCATTTCAATTAATTTTATAAGAAGTAAATATACAAAAACATGGTTAATAATATGTGCAGATATTAGTATAAATATGAAAATACTTACAAAAGCAAATACTACTAATATATTACAAAAACAAGAATGCATAACAAATTTATAGTTATTAACATATATATATATATAATTCAATGACAAAGCAAAAATATTCATAAGCCAAAAACTATAGGAGATGAGAGGAGAAATAGACTCTAAATTCAAACTAAAAACAATATATGATATATATACATATATATATTTGATTGTGTTTCTGTTATAATCCCAAAATAACACAGTTACATATATATCACAGAAATCTACTAATAGGCAATAGAATTCTTTCCCATCTTTCTTAAGGAACTTTAAAAATTGACTATGTCTTAGCCCATAAGTAAAACACAACAATTTTAATAATAAACTTATCATTCATTGGTTACTAGCAAACACAAGCGGAGAAGGCAATGGCACCCCACTCCAGTGCTCTTGCCTGGAGAATCCCATGGATGGAGGAGCCTGGTGGGCTGCACTCCATGGGGTCACTAAGAGTCGGACACGAATGAGCGACTTCACTTTCACTTTTCACTTTCATGCATTGGAGAAGGAAATGGCAACCCACTCCAGTGTTCTTGCCTGGAGAATCCCAGGGATGAGGGGAGCCTGTTGGGCTGCCATCTATGGGGTCGCACAGAGTCGGACACAACTGACGCAACTTAGCAGCAGCAGCAGCAGCAAATACAAGAGTAAATGAAGCAGTCCATTTAAAACTGTAAAATCATGCCTTTAAAAATTACAAAGGAATAATATAGACTACCATAGCAAAAATTACTATATGAGATATAATGTAGGTGATAATCAAAATAAATTACATGATATAGCATACTGATATCAACAAAATTAAAATAGATAAAGCATTCTTCTGGCAAGAGCTATTAAAAGGCCTTAAGATACTGTTAAGACTTAAAATTTAATCTTCCCACCCATCCTCCCAAAAACTTTTCGGACCAGGGGAATCAAATGAATAAACCATACTTTTTGTGTCACTGTGAGAAAGATAACTGCATGAAGTGAAATTTACCTGTAAGTAAATAAATACTTATGAGAAGTAGGAAGACCTCTGGGTCTCAAATTACCATCATGCTAAGTGTGTAGAATGAAGAAATCTGAAGACACAGTTTAGAAAAGAGAAAAGGAAAGTGGAGATCTTATTAGTACAAACGGGACAAAACAGGTAAAATAAATAATAAAGTTCTACTCACATAACCAGCAATTGAAAGCAGGTCAAAAGTCTGATAGGAAGCAGCACTGGCTGCAAGAAAAAGGCTAGCGATTGTATAGGATTTGAGGTGCAAACTTCAGGGAACTTTCTTTCTAAGACAAAGGAGGAAAGGAAAAGGATGACCATAGCGTTATAAATGTTAAGAGAAGCAAGATGAGTAAATTGTGTTAAGGATCTTCCAGAAACAAGATAAAAGAAACATACACACAAAAAACTGATAATCAAATCTCTCAACAACCGTGCATTTTACATAGAGAGGGATTTATGTATAGATTTAGGTATATGCTGATGATGAAGCTGAAACTCTCAGTACTCTGGCCACGTGGTGTGAAGTGCCAACGCGTTGGAAAAGACCCTGATGCTGGGAAAGATTGAAGGCCAAAGAAGAGAGTGGCTGAGGATGAGATGGCATCACTGACTCACCAGACATGAATCTGAGCCAATTCGGAGGGATAGTGAAGAACAGGGAAGCCTGGCATGCTGCAGTCCACGGGGTCTCTAAGAGTCAGACACGACTTAGCAACTGAAGAACAACAAAATAGACACATTCATACATATCTGGGTATATGTGTGAGTATATGTGTGTGTGTGTGTTCACATATACTTCATTTCACTACACTACAGAAGAAAACAGCACTAAACTAGAATTCTTGTGAGCCACAGAAAACCCCAAACTTACTCCACTAACTTATCAAAAAAAGAAAAGAAAAAATCTGTATCCATACAATGCTACTATAAAGGGGGGGGGGGAGAATAAAATGTGTCAAAACATTCCAAACAATGACTAGGTCCCTGTAATAACATCACATGTGCACAAAGACACACTCAGAGAGAACCGTTAACACTCTGAATTGAACTAAATCTCCTTAAATAATGATTTGGAAATATTGAAAATATGTCATAAATATAAAATAAAACATGAATAGAAAAAAGAGATTATGCCAAAAAGAGTTGGTTGGACTCAAGAAAGAGATTGTTAAAAAAAAAAAAAAGAATTTTGTGAGAAATCAAGATTAAATTGTAATGTAGAAAAAAGATAGGGGACTTCCTTGGTGGTTCAGTGGTTAAGAATCCACCATGCAACAGGGAACACGGGTTCAAGCCCTCGTTCGGGACTAAGATCCCCCCTGTGGAGGAGCAGCTGACACCCCCACTGCAGGGAAGGGCCCCGGGAGCGCAATGAGAGATCCCTGTGCCACAGCTGAGACCCGATACAGCCAAAGTAACCAAGTAATTTAAAAAGTAATAATAATAAGGATAGCAGAAACAAACATTGCATGATTCCACTTACATGAACTATAAGAAGATTCACAGAGGCAGAGTACATTAAAGGGTATCAGTGGCAGAGGGAAAGGAGGATGAGGAGTTATTACTTAACGGCTGCGAAGTTTCTGTTTGGAGGGATGAAAATGTGTTGGAAATATATATAGTGATTACACAATATTGTAAATATAAGCAATGCCACTGAGTTGTGCACTTAAAGTTGTTAAAGTGCCATTTTTTTTTAATGTAAACATTTGAGGAATATGGTCTCTGGAGCTTGAATAAAATGCTGTCAGAGAAGAGAAAATACTGTCTCAAAATGTTACTGAGAAATAAGAAAAATGCAAGTAACCACAAAAAGACTTGGTATTATCTTCCATTACAGGGATGAGGTATATAAGGGAGCTATTTGGGTGAACTGTGGACAGAAAAATCAGCAGAGAAAGACATTGAGGAAGAATGGACAACAGACTGTGGTAACTTTTCAAAGTGGTTTTATATTAATAGACTACAGGAGATGCATGCTGGAATAGCCAGCACCCTCCGCAAACTGATCGAGGCAGCATCAAAGTTTTCCTTTTACTTGCAACTCTGAGTTTCCTTCTCTTTCTTTGCCTCTTCTTTCTTAGGTATGGGTATTATGAGCTTTCTTTCCAGGTCATTAGAGTTTTCTCACAATTGTCCCCATAATAAAATAGAAGCTGATTTGTACTTAGTTTCCATATACACAGAGGGAAAATATGACTTGGTCAATATACTTATTTTCAGGTCTTTGAATAATGTTCAGAAAAGTTCAGCTTCACTTTCGTCACATTATCCCAAAGGGAATTTCCAGACTCACAGAGATACTACAATAAATGTCTGCAGGTTAAATATCTCCCAGTTAAAGTTGCTTAGAAATCAGACAGCAACCTTGTGTTGTCTTTATTTTAATGTTCACCGTAGAATATAATAAAAGTGTTATTTAAAGAGAAGTAAAGAATAGTTGCCAGCATAAATGATGGCACATTTTATTCTCTTAAATATTAAAATAAAACTGGGGAAAGCCTTTTGAATTTACTTAAGAAAAAAGCTGGACACCTTACCTTAGAGAGCAGGTAAGTTCTATGTTCAGATTTCTACAAAATTATTTGTATAATGAAACATATTACTACATAGTCATAGAATTTACTGGTTAATTTACATTATGGTACTGTGAAATATTATGTGTATGTGAGATTTAAGCCAAGTATCTGGTGAGTTGGACATGCTTAGCTTTTCTTTAATCAACCCACAATTCATCACTGTTGCTAGATCAATATGTTTTTAGAATTCATTATTTAAATATAATGATCATCCCCTTGGCTAATGTCTGTTAGAAAACTTTAATCACATTTTCATGCAGTCAACATTTGAAACTATTGCTCTATCTACCTGGTAATACAGAGCATTTCTTTCATGGCTATATATTTTTTGTACAGCTCATGTGTGATAACTTACCCTTCCTATGTCAATTGCCTAAAGTAATAAAAATGACAGTGATAAACATTTTTTCATAACTTGGGGAATGTTAAAGGGAACCAAGTAAAGCAGAAAGTTGGTGACTTATATTTTAGTAAAGGATACAGAAAATCTGTTAAGGAAAAACTCAAGAAGTACAGAGTGTGTTAAATCACTCTGCTCTTACTTTCTATTAATTGCCTGAGTGTACCATATTTGTAGCTTGAGTTTCTTATTCCTGTGTTTAAAAACACTGCTTATTCTATTACAATTTGGCCAAGACAGGGCTATCTATTAAAATAGGAGGTTAATGAAGATGATCTGAATAAATATTCAGAATAAATAAAAGAGTGGCTAGTAAAGCATGGTCAGATTTAGTTCTGTACATTTTGGAGACCACCCAGGTTGGAGACAACCAGGGTTTTAGGGAAAGTGACTAAGTTTTAATATATAAGACTACTCTTAAGGGTCTAGTCTCCACAATTAAGCCAAGGGAGTGAGAAGTGGGGGAAGGTTACAGGGATGGATTTATGTGACCTTCAGATGATTTTTTCTAATAGAATACTAGCAAAAATTAGAGAGCAGTTCTAAGGTGATCTTTCTGAGTCTCCATCAGTCTGAAGTAAATTTTATTATAAGCATTCTGTGTTTTTATGTCTCTTAAATACATAACAAAATAACTATAATGATAATGACATGGAATTAAAATGAATTTTCATTTAATTCTGTCAAATATTGAAACAAAATTTATTTATTTGCAAATACATAATGAATACTTAAAATAATCAAAGTATAGAGTGAGGATATAATGGGAAAACTAACAGAATTAATAATTAAATTCTTGATGAGACACAGTGCCATATAATTGATTAAGTGAGGAATGTATTGTATAATCTAATTCATCCTCAAGGATTAAATCTAAATCCTTCATAATTCATCATTATCCAGTCACAATCTTATTATGGGAGAACTAGGTAACTAACTTACTAAATGGGAATTTCAATAAAGCCTCCTAGATGATTTTAGTCTTTTTCCACCATAATTCCTGACACATAGTAATTGATAACTGGTTAATAACTTTTCCCACATCCAAAAGAAATGAGTTTTATTTACATTTCTTTAGAGATTAAACAAGTAAGATGGCTCAGAAAGTTTATATAATCTGTTCCCAAGTCAAGCATTCACTATTCAACATAGATTTGAATGGTATCAATTTTGTTTGGTTTTGTTTTTCATTATGTCCAGGTTGGGGAGAAAATGAGGCACTGGCCCTATCTCTCACCAAGATAAGACTGTTTTAGAGGGATAAGCTAAAGCACTTAATAGTATCTGGTAATAATTAGAAAAAAAATATGAAGCAAGGTAGATATACAAGACTTCCCTGGTGGCTCAGATGGTAAAGCGTCTGCCTACAATGCGGGAGACCCGGGTTCAATCCCTGGGTCGGGAAGTTCTCCCAGAGAAGGAAATGGCAACCCACTCCAGTATCCTTGCCTGGAAAATCCCATGGACAGAGGAGCCTGGTGGTCCAAGGGGTCATAAAGAGTCGGACACGACTGAGTGACTTCACTTTCAAGGTAGATAGTTCTAAGAACCACAAGACTTAGAATATGTGAGTAACCATAGCATGGTGGGCTGTAGTTAGTGAAATCTACCTGGAAGTAGTAAGAGTTTAATACACTGTGATAGTACTGAGCAAAAATTGGTTTGAAACTGCTAGTCCAGGTTCACTACTTCAGGGAATCATTAGGGATTCCAGAGAAGAATACTTAAGTTTGAACTATAGATGAGGGAGCCTTCTATATACCTGGACTGGATAAAGGGAATGTAAAGTATCAGGCTATAAAGGATCCAAGGAAAAGGAGAGCTGGAGGAGTTGTGTTTCTTTCTGAGACTGGATCAGTTAATCTTAAAGGAAATGAGAGACAATAACCTGGAGGGGATTTGTAAGTTTATTTTCATTTGTTTGGAAAATAATAGTCAGCAACATCCAGCCACTGACTCCTCAAAATTTACATCGGAACCATGCACAAGGAGTTAGGGTCTAGCAGAGATCCTTAAATATATAGTTTAACTCCCATTGCTTATTGATGCTTAAACTGAAATACAAAAAGGGATGTGGCATACTCATGCCAACAAGTTAGAAAACAGTACAATGAGATGAAGGAGACAATATTTTTCTTCATTTTCCTAATAGTCCAGTATTTTAAAGAATATCTTCTGTTGATATAATTATTAATTTTTTAAAAATATGAATATGACACTTATAGATATATGAATCACGCTTTCTTATTTTCCATAGAAATAACTGAAAATAGGGAAAATGCTTTCAGGTTGTTCAGGAATATAGATTATAGTTTTGAGTCATGCATTATACAGCTTTTATATTTTAAAAATGCAAATTAATTTATAGGTATTTTTCACATACTGCCTCTCTTTCTAATGGCCTAGACTGAGTGCATTTTCAAGATTAAATTTTTTAAAATAATTTTCAATTTGTCTGAAATATGCAAGTATTGATAAGACAAAAGAATCTGCATTTTAAAAGCTTTTGTTTATTTTCTTGGTAATTCATAATCATTTCATTGATTTTCCATTTTTAGTCTGCAAACACACTTACCAAAATGGCATTTACATTGTATTTTTCAAACATGATTTGACCTGCTAACTGATAAAGAATCTCAGAGGTAGGATTTTAGACAAATCGTAAGGGAAAAAAACGCTGAGAAGATATAAGCTAATTCATCAATTCATGCAGTAAGTCAAATATTAAATAAAGAATAATCTGTGATTGAATATATAACTTTTAGTGTTTTCCCCCCAAATCAGAATAATATAATTTAGGGGAGAAGTTAGAATAGAGCCCTGCATTCTTTTAAATTATTGGGAATTATTTTAAAAGCCTAAAATGCAACTGTTAGTTGAGTGAGATGGCTTATTTGACCACTACAAATATCCTCTCTTCACTATTCAGTTGTTACATATTTAAATGTCATCTTGTGGCCATTGATGATGACTCTCATACACTAGATAGATTTGCAGTTTTTCTCTTCCAAACCCTACTTTATGTACACAGATTCGGATGGCAACTTCACTGAAAATGAAGAATAAGGAGAGGAGCATTACAGATTTGACAATAAATTGTGAATATATTGGTTCTGAAGTTTGGAGTAAATGAAATAAAATATCTTAAATACTAAGGTCTTGTGTTTTATATAGTTGATGTAGAGAATTTTGTTGTGATTTAGTGAAATGATTAATTCTCAGTAGTTGTCCCTAGTCTATCCTTCTTGAACTTCTGCCAATAGAAAGGTATTTGTTTGTTCAAAGGTGTAATAGTTATAAGCATATTATTAGAGCTGGTCTAACATTGCTTTACAGCAGTGACTAGGATGAGGAGGTAAAAATAACAGGAATGGAAGAGACAAAAGCCAGCCTGAGATACTAAGACACGTGATGTAGGAACAGAAAGAAGCAAACATTTTTAGGATGACTGATCATTAGGGAGAGTTGAACAGCTTGAGTACATTGATTAGAAAGAAGCCAATTTATGCAAGTGAGTAAGACACTGTATGAGACTAAAATTCAAGTGAAACCTACTATTTTTTAATTGAAATTTATTTAATTGGAGGCTAATTACTTTACAATACTGTATTGGTTTGGCCATAATCAACATGAATCCACCACAGGTGTACATGTGTTCCCAATCCTGAATCCCCTCCCACCTCCCTCCCCAGACCATCCCCGCATATATATGGAATTTAGCAATATGGTAACGATAACCCTGTATGCGAGACAGCAAAAGAGACACAGATGTATAGAAACCTACTATTAACCTCAAATGCCTTACTGAATGTAAAAAACAAATATTTTTAAAGTTTGAGATGATACTTTTGAAAAAATAGAGGTAATTTTACTTTGCTTGTTATCCTTTTGTTTGACTATAAAATATAATATTCTATCTGTAAATTAAGCACACTTGTAAATTAATCATATTGGTAAATTAGGTACAACAGATATATAGCTGATTTTGGCCATGTATATATACCTCATAAGTCCAGATTGGTTGATTTTCTTCTATTTATCACATTTCCACCTAGGATAGATGGAAAGAAATTTCTCACATATAACATTATCCACATATAAGTGCTTTTTTATTTTCTCTCAAGGTTTCATTTCTGTGTCTATTTTCTCAATAACAAATAGTGAGAATAGGAAAGGGATGCCTGATTTTTTTTTTTTTTACAGTACCATTTCTTGAATTCTACCAGGGCATAATGTCCAGTTATGTTTGATAATACATGCTAATAGAATGGTTACCTAAATATGCTGCATTCTACAGCATATTTAAATCAGGTATCAAAGTTGTTTATCAAGAATTAGTATTTTCCAGAAGAACAAAAACAATGCAAGGAAAGCATTTCAAAATAAAAATCAAATCTTTTTCTTCAAGTTTTGAATGCTTTCCATTTTAAAATGCCCATGACAAGGAATAATATACATCATCATATTCACATACTTATAAAGATTGATAACTAATTTCAGGTGGCTACAAACTGCTCTGAGTCATGGAAAACAGGAATAACATCACAGAATTTATTCTCCTAGGACTTTCTCAGAAAAAGGAAGTTGAAATTCTCTGTTTTTTACTGTTCTTACTTTGTTACATTGCAATTCTGACTGGAAACCTACTTGTCATGATTTCTATCGCCTCCAGTCAGCTTATGAAGCAGCCCATGTATTTCTTTCTGAGTTACCTCTCTCTGGCAGATCTTTGTTACACCTCCACTGTGACCCCCAAGTTGATCACTGACTTGCTGGCAGCAAAGAAGACCATATCCTACAACGGCTGCATGACACAGCTCTTCACCATGCACTTCTTTGGGGGGATCGAGGTCTTCATCCTCACGGGGATGGCCTATGACCGCTATGTGGCCATCTGCAAGCCTCTGCAGTACACTCTGATCATGACCAGACAGAAGTGTGTGGCCATGATCGCTGCTTCCTGCACTGGGGGCTTCCTGCATTCCTTTGGTCAGTTTCTCCTGGCCATCTTTGTACCCTACTGTGGCCCCAACGAAATAGACCATTACTTCTGCGATGTGTATCCGTTGCTGAAACTGGCCTGCACTGACGCCGCCAGAATCGGTCTCCTTGTCATCGCCAATTCGGGCCTCATGGGCCTGGTGACGTTTGTGGTCTTGTTGATATCCTACGCTGTGATCTTGTACTCTGTCAGGTCCTACTCTGTGGAGAATCGCCGCAGAGCTCTCTCCACCTGCAGTTCCCACATCACTGTAGTGGTTCTCTTTTTGCTCCTTTATTCTTCATTTACATTCGACCAGCAACTACTTTACCAGAAGACAAAGTGTTTGCTCTTTTTTATACTATCATTGCTCCCATGCTCAATCCTCTAATCTACACGCTGAGAAACCTGGAGATGAAGAATGCCATAAAGAAACTCTTGTGCCATATTGCAGTAGGAAAGGAAATGAACTAAAAGATACCTCTGATTTTCACTGCTGAACTTGTTGAATATATGAATTTTCTACTCTGAAGACTTTAAAATGTACAACGCTTGCCTTATATGCTTTTCTGTTTCATTTTGTTTTAGCAATATATAGATTTAAGTATGAGCAAAAGCTTACAACTGCCTGGATTTATCCAGACTCTCTGCTGTGCTCTTTTCTAGTTTTCTTGTTTTCTTATTTATATCTCCTCTTCCCCTCTGATCTTTTGGCCGTATAATCAATTTAGATATTTAGCAGTAGACTATCAAAGGCACCATGTAATACAAATCAACACTGAGAACCATAGAGTCCATTCTTGTATGTGACTTTATTCAATAAAGCCAATTCCGGGTAGGAATGATTTAAAGATAATTCCAACATTTTACTTGCATCATTTAAAGAATATTCTAAAAGACCAAATTTTGGACCTGCAAATATATTTCTTAAAAATATCCCTTTCTACTCTGATAATTTCGTAGCCAGTGGTGATCTGGAGCTTCTCATATGTCCAACACCAGTACTCTTATCTAAGCCCTAGATCAATCTCTTTTCTTTTGTTCAAAGGAACTGTCTCTCCCAACTCTGTCAGTGTAAATGTGAACTGCAACTCTGGCTAATTCTAGTACCTGATAGTGTATATTTGTTATGGGCATGTGTTCTAGACCCAGAATTGCTTACTGACTATGAGGACTGGGACATATGCTCAACAAACCATCCATCAAGTGATAATAATAGCCCAGCACACAGTCTAGTGAGGATATGGGCAGGACTGAAACACTGCTTAGTCACACAGTAAGTGCTCAATACATATGAGCTATTTTATTGCCCAGTCTCCCGTTATGCATCAGAAATGTAACCATTCTGATAATAACTTTCCTTTGGAGCAGTGAGAGTGTGAGAACGGGGCCCATATTAATGTCACACTCCTATTACTAGGCTTCCCTGGTGGCTCAGATAGTAAAGAATCCACCTGCAATGTGGGGGGTCTGGGTTCAATCCCTGGGTTGGGAAGATCCCTTGGAGGAGCGCATGACAATCTGTTCCAGTATTCTTGCCTGGAGAATCCCCATGGAGAGAGGTACCCGGCAGGCTACAGTCCAGGGGGTCACAAAGAGTAGGACATGACTGAGTGACTAAGCATGGCACGGTGTGCAATGGCACCTGTTACTGGTGAAGTTACTTTTTTCTTAGAGCGGGCAGGTGGAGAACATCACTTACAGTCAATGGTCATACCTTTGGCACTGTTCAAGCTAATGGCAGTTTTTCCAGTAAATTGAAAGTCATCCTGAAGAACCTTTGCCCAATGTCAGAAATGACTAGGAGCAAGATCAGGCCACTAGATAACTGATTAGGAATGGGTAGAATCTCAAAAGTCTTTTAAAAACTTCATCGATGATGTACTTGCATGGGAATTTGTTTTCAAGTTGTAGAGAGAGCCAGGCTAGGTAAAAATGAGTTGTCAATGTTGAGAATTCTTAAAATGGGTTCATAATATAAAAAAGAAAAATAGCATTGTTCTATGACTCACTTTAAAATGTCCAACAAATAAACCTAAAAATATGATGTGCTAGAAATTCTTATAGGAAGATCCTAACATATTTGCTTGTTGTTGTTTTAAACCTAGCTCTTGACAGCTATCTGAAAACTCCTGGAGAGGGTATGCGCAGTATACAGGTCAGAGGACATAACAGAGCAGGAAAGTGAAAGATCACTTTCTGGTATGAAATAAGCAGGGTCTTTAATAAGAAGACCAGCCAGCCCTCAAAGTTTCCCTCTGCTTCAGAAGCCCTATCCTCCAATCAACCAGACTTGTATTATTGAAAAATAAAACTTCAAAAATTAACACAAATGTTCCTATTTTATTTTCATTCTTGGAACAAAAGTTGTGAATGTGGATTATTAAAATACTGGAGTCTGCAGCCACATGGGTGGACCAAGAAATTATCTTACTAAGTGAAGTAAGTCAGACAGAGAAAAACAAATAAATGCAATCACTTTATGTGGATTCTAAAAGAAAAAAAAATACACAGATGGACTTATTTACAAAACAGAAAAAGACTCACAGACACAGAAAACAAACTTATGGTTACCAAAAGTAAAAGGGGAGGGGAGGGATAAATTGGGAGTTTGGGATTAACAGATACAGGCTACCAAATATTAAATAGATAAGCAACAATGATCTATTGTAGCACAGGAAACTATACTCAATATCGTGTAATAACCTACAATGAAAAGTAATCTGCGATGGAAAATATACATACATATGAACACACATATATATGAACTGAATCACATGACTATATACCCGAAACCAAGACAACATTGTAAATAAACCACAGTTTAATAATATAAGCAAGTGAACACTTCATTGTCAGTATCAGTCAGGGAATTATGATTTAATGCCTCCACTTTTGCACTGTGATCTCCTCCCTTCTCAGCTTCTCAGGAGCATCAGCCATATTTCTCTCTTCAGTTGGATCATTAATAGCACATATAATATCAAGAAAGCACAGTGAGATTCTTTGTAATTTAGTGAGTGACCTTACTAGTTCTTGCATTCAGGTTATTATCTACCTTTCATTATTTTTGGCTAAGACATTTTACAACTCAGAATAGAGAAGCTGACTCACACAAAGTAATATCAATGTCAACAATGTCTGGCCATAGCAATTCAAATTGTGTCAGGTGAAATGCAATTAAGGATAGCCCTTTGGATATTTGACTAGTTTTGTATCAACTTATAAATTCATTTTAGCACCCCTTACTGACGATAAATGTGTGGTGAACTATTGCTTGAACTGATGGTAACATCTTACTCATTTCTACATTAAATATTAATAATAAAATCAATAGAATCTTTGAAGTGTCCATTCATTTGCATAAAAATTCAAATATATTTTCTTTTAAAATGTATCCTCTGACAAATGGTAAACTTTAAAGAAACTACAGAAATAGATCCATTCACAGATACCCACTGACTGTTTAAAAATATTCAATGGTATATAAAAGATCTTAGAAGCTTTCATATAAACAATAAAGATGAAGTAAATTTTTTAAAAGATGAATTCAGTCATGTGATTTCAACTTTTCAACAAATATAAATACTACATTTTAAGGTAAAAAATGAATGAGAAAATACAATTGTCTTATGAAATTACATAAAGTAAAATTTAAGAGGCAACTCATTCGAAGAATTGACTCACTAGAAAAGACTCTGATGCTGGGAGGGATTAGGGGCAGGAGGAGAAGGGGACGACAAGGATGAGATGGCTGGATGGCATCACTGACTGGATGGACATGAGTCTGAGTGAACTCCAGGAGTTGGTGATGGACAGGAGGCCTGGCGTGCTGTTGTTCATGGGGTCACAAAGAGTTGAACACGACTGAGCGACTGAAGGAAATGAAATGAATAAGGAATAAATATCTGTATAACATAAAAATGTCCAAGATTTCCACTTGCCTAAAACGTCTATAGATTAAAAAGAAATGACCCACAACTTCCTATTTGTTTACTTAAAATATACTATTGTGATCGTACATTTGCTTGCTTTCTTGTTTGTTTCATTGTCTGTCTCTTTCCTTGGCCTCCGGCCTCGCCGAGGACAGAGGCTGTTTTGTTCCCCACTGAATACGTTCTCTAGGGCTTCCCTGGTGGCTCTGTGGTAAAGAACCCGCCTGCCAGTGCAGGAGACATGAGTTTGATCCCGGGGTCAAGAAGTTCCCCTGGAGAAGGAAAACGGAAGCCCACTCCAATATTCTTGCTGGAAAATTCCATGGACAGAGGAGTCTGGCAGGCTACATTCTGTGGGTTTGCAAAACAGTGGGACATAACTTAGCGACTAAACAACAATAAATGCCTTCTCCATAGTAAGCTTTGTCCAACTCAGACCTTTTAGAATTAAGAGATAGCAAATATTTTTATATGAATAAATGTATGAGACCATTTTATTTTTGTTACAGTTCTTTTTAAAATATATTTTCTGCAATACACATATGGAAAATTCAATCAGAAAAAGTCTATCTTTTTAGAAAGGAGTTGGCCTTACAAAGATAAATTGGAAAATTGTCTGTGCATCTGCAAGAGAGCCCATGGGGGCATGTCAGCTTCCCCCCCCCACCCCAAAAAAAAAGCATAGGGGTAAAGCATAGGAGTCTTTTCCAGGCATCAGCCAGAAATTATAGTGCCCTAACAAGCTTCATTTTTTTTTCTCCCAGGAAAAATTAAGTCTTAAATCCTGGGTCTACCCTCTGAACTTTTAATTCTAGCTGTAGGGTACTCAATATTTCTCACGGCAGCTCACTGCAGTCTCCTTCAGCTAACTGATTCTGCCCTGTCCTGACAAATGAGCATTATATTCTCCATGTCCATAGACATTATATGCTCCATTTCCTCATAGTCTCCATGTCCCATGTCTGATCTCAGTGCTTTGGATGTTGATGCAATAGGGAAATGCAAGTAAGAGCTTTGGCATATTTATTTATTAGGTAGAAATTGAGAAATTGAAGCTATGATTTACATCTTTGGCAAAGTATACTGATGGGAAATTTCTATATCTTCAGAGATTGAGACCTTTTCTATATGACACATATTGTCAGAATTCTCCTTAAATGCCAATTTAACATCAAGCAGAATATATCATGTATATATGTATACATACATATGTATATATGTAACTTTTTTATAGAGACAAAGGTAAAATATCAGAGACACATTTATTTTTTAGAAATGGAAAAACTGCATGCTAAAAAAAATTTTCAAAATTAGTTCCGTTTACCAAACATATCTGTGACAATGGAACTCATGAGTTCTCTTGTAAGATTTTATGCAATTAGAGATGTATTACTGCATGGAAATGATAATTTTTAAAATTCTGACTTTATGTTAGGTGTGAAGCCTCATCTTATAAGAAATCTTAAATATGATGACTTAAGCAGCTGGTAAGTTAAATCCAGTTCCTAATTATAAAAGTCACTTTCCTAAAAATGAATATTTGAATCATTCTGATTGTATTTATGATCTAAGTCTTCTAACTAACCTTTGAAAAATTCCAGAAACTTTGAAATGCTATTTTTACTATTTGGGAAAACCTGGCTTCAACTATCATGACTTGTGATTTGCACATGAGCTCTTAAAGTAATCAGTGCCATGTCTCTCCGCAGTTATCAGAATATTACTAGACTTACTTGTCTTTTCATATTTCACAAACTTAATCATATTATTAGTCCTTTGGATTCCATTATGGAAAAAAGTTTAATATGAAGAAGAATGTACTGGCCCAGCAGATAAGTGGACAGTATTGCAGTGAAGGAACTGAAGATATATTTTTTTAAAAAGAAAATCAAAACACCAGTATGCTTCTAAGATTATGCAGAAGCAAAAATGTATGATGAAATTTTCAAACAAGCTATTTGAATGGATAGTATTTAAGTGGTAGATTTCTTTTTCCTAAGTTTAGTTGAGATAAAGAAAAATTATCAAAGGAGAACATAAACATCTCTCTAATTTGGATAAGGTTAATTAATTCAAAAGAAAGAAAACCAAAAAAACTGGCTGAAATAAGCAGTACATTTATCTTCAGAAATGTGGGGAAGTCAGCTTAACCCAGACCAAAGAGAAAGATTTGGCTTAATGATAGGATGTTTCCCCAAAGTGAGCAACCCCAGCCTTCAGGTAAGAAAAAGCAGATTGTTTACGGTGGGAAACTCTGCTATGTCTTATCCATATTTTATCCCATGTTACAATATTACATGCTTTAAATAAGCTATTCAAAATGTATAGTAAGAATAATATAATATACCCATTGACATGACAAATATAATGTCAATGACAATGAATATTTACTAAATGTTTTATCTTAATATACACCAGTTTCTGTCCTAAGCTGTTGTATAAGTGAACTCATCACATCTTTACAGCAGATCTCAGAGTTAATTACAGTATTATTCACTTTATACATGAAGAAGAAGAGATTATGTTTTTATCTGTGATTATGCTCCAAGTGAATTTTGGAGCCAGTATCTCATTCTATGTAGGTCCAGAACTCATAACCTTAATTACTAGAATCTACTACCACTCGAATAGTGTGAGGACCTCTTAGATTTATAACACTATGTGGATTCCAAGAGGAAGAAGGGGAAATTAACATGTTTTTGAGCATCAAGTTCTGTACATGTAAGGCTATTTACATTCCACAGTAATCCTGTAAATTAGGCACCGCATGCTTATTTTAAGGAAGAAGGAAAAAGTATTTAAGGAGGTGAAGACTCTTGCATTTGAGTATGAGAGCTGTGTCTGAACACAACTCTATCTCTGAAGTTTCTGATATTAATATTAATAATATTTCCTATCTTGTTCAGGGAAGGATAGTACAAGATACAATTCCTGAGATGGTGTACTTATATTTTCTCTGGGGCCTTGATCTTATAGTTAGTAATCATGTGTGTGTTATTTGCTCAGTTGTATCTGACTCTTTGTGACCCCATGGACTGTAGCCTACCAGGCTCCTCTGTCCATGGAATTCGCCAGGCAAAAATATTTATCAAAGTGTGTAGCCATTCCCTTCTCCAGGAGATCTTCCCAACCCAGGGACTGAACCCTGGTCTCCATCATGGCAAGCAGATTCTTACCACTGGAGCCACCAGGGAAGCCCTTAGTAATTGCTGAAAATTTTCCTTTATTGTTCTGTTACTCCCACCAAACAACACAGACCTTCAGAATGGTGGAACTGTGAAAAACACGTTTTTCTGCAACACTATAGAAAATATTTCTCTCTCACTCTACACTAAATTCAATTTCTGTCACTCATGATCAACTTCAAACCTAACTCATCACTAGCACGCTGTGTTAATTCAAACAAGTGTCTTAACTCAGATATGCTTCCATTTCCCTTTGTAAAATATGAGACTGCTTGTTTTGAAATTCAAAGTCTTTTTTTTTCAAAGTCTTATTTAGTGGTCAAAACTGCTACTGCCAAGTCGCTTCAGTCGTGTCCGACTCTGTTCGACCCCATAGACGGCAGCCCACCAGGCTCCCCCGTCTCTGGGATTCTCCAGGCAAGAACACCAGAGTGGGTTGCCATTTCCTTCTCCAATGCAGGGAAGTGAAAAGTGAAAGTGAAGTCATTCAGTCGTGCCTGACTCTTAGCGACCCCATGGACTGCAGCCTAGCAGGCTCCTTCATCCATGGGATTTTCCAGGCAAGAGTACTAGAGTGGGTTGCCATTGCCTTCTCCGAAGTGGTCAAAACTAAGGTGCTAATATTTTAAGACAATGTCTGCTGCATGATAAATGAGATATCCATGCACTGTCATCATTATCGTTGTTATCATTTTATTATCACTGTCTCAGATTTTCTCCAACAATTATGTGGTTTGCTGGAGGAAATCAGAGTGCCGGAGCCATCTTCACCCTCTTCTTCTCAGAATATCCCAACCTCCAGGTTCCCTTGTTCCTGGTTTTCCTCACCGTCTATGCAGTCACCATGGTGGGGAACCTGGGCATGGTCACCATCATCAGGATCAGTCCCAAACTCCACACCCCCATGTACTTTTTTCTCAGTCACTTGTCCTTGGTTGATTTCTGCTATTCCACCACAGTTACACCCAAACTCTTGGAAAATTTGGTTGTGGAAGACAGAACGCTCTCGTTCACGGGATGCATCATGCGATTGTTCTTGGCTTGTATGTTTGCAGTGGCAGAGGCATTCATGTTAGCAGTGATGGCCTATGACCAATTTGTGGCCATTTGTAAGCCTCTGCTCTGCACAGCAGTCATGTCCCCAAAGCTCTATGCATCCTTAGTGGCCTGTCCCTACATGTGGGGTGTAGTCTCCTCGCTGACACTCACCTGTCCTCTCCAGACATTATCCTTCTGTGGGTCTAACATCATGAATAATTTCCCCTGTGAGCACTCTGCCATTGTCTCCATCTCCCGCTCTGACCCCTTTATCAGCTAAGTGATCTCTTTTGCCATCTCCACATTCAATGAGGTGAGCAGCCTGGCAATTATCTTCACTACGTGTATTTCCACTTTTGGCACTATCATAAAATGCCTCTGCTGGGGGGCGCCAAAAGCCTTCTCTACTTGTGCCTCCCATCTGACGGCCATCATCATGTTCCACGGGACAATCCTGTTCCTTTATAGTGTATCCAGGCCCAAAAACTCATGGCTCAGGGTCAAAGTAGGTTCTGTGTTTTATATAGTAGTGAGTCCCATGCTGAACCCTCTGATCTATAGCCTCAGGAACAAAGATGTGAAAGAGAGTGTCAGGAAATTAATGAATCACTTAATACAATTTGGTCGAAGATCTGTATGTCCAAAAGAAATATGATCTATTACATAGTATTGATTAAATCTTCTTGTAGAGATGATGACTCAAATTATGTAGTCAACTCACTAGGTCGTAAATTTAGAGCCATAAATTGGCTATTTGATCTCTTAGTTTTTGTTCAGTTCAATGTCAAATAAAATAGCTGTATATCATGTGTAAAATGATGTGTGTTGAAAAGTGAAACTGAGTTGTTCAGTCATGTTTGACTCTTTGCCACCCCATGGACTATAGCCTGCTAGGTTCTTCTGTCCATGGAAGTCTCCAGGAAAGAATAATGGAGCGGGTAGCCATTACCTTCTCCAGGGGATCTTCCTGACCCAGGGATTAAACCTGGGTTTCCTGCATTTCAGGGAGCTTCTTCAACTTCTGAGCTAACATGGAAGCGCTGTGGGTGAAGAGTGTCTCCCAAATATCCATGTCACCCAGCACTCAGAATGTCACCTTATTTGGAAATAAGAGCTTTGCAGATGTAATTAAAGTAAGAGTCAAGATGAGCTTAAAGTGAACCCAAAATCCAATGAGAGTGTCCTTATAAGAGACAGAAAAAGATACACAGAGACACAGGGAAGGAGGGTGTGTGACTTCTGCTTCTCTCTCTTCCTCCTAAACCACACACAACTCTTAAACAACAACAACAACAACTAATTTTTAGTATTGTTGCACATAACTGCTTCCTGGCTGTTTGTAAACCTGCACTCTACACAGCTGTTGCGCCCCAGAAGCTGTGCTCCATCCTTCTGGCTGGTGCTACAGCTGAGCATAGACTGTTTCTCACACTCATCTTTTCAGTTGTGCTCCCTACTGTGAGTCCATCTTAGTAAACATATTTTGTATGAGTATTCTGCTGCCCTTTTGGATCTTGTTTTACTTTAGCCAATTCAATGAACTAAGAAAGTTCATAGCCATCATTTCCTAGCTTTCCCTTCTCTCACTATATTAAAGATACTTTCTACCTGTGGGCATCACAGAGTCCTGTCTACCTGTGCCTTCCACACATCATCATCCTCTCTCTATAGCACGTGCGTGCTGTGTGGAAGTCACTTCACTCATGTCTGGCTCTTTGAGACCCTGGACTGTAGCCTGCCAGGCTCCTCTGCCCATGGGATTCTCCAGGCAAGAATACTGGAGTTGGTTGCCAAGCCTTCCTCCAGCGCATCTCCCAGACGCAGGGACTGAACCAGAATCGCTTATGTCTCCTGCAGGTACCTTATCACTAGCGCCAACTGGGCAGCCCTCTATAGTATGCTCAGTTCCAAATGCTCATAAGTGATTGTTCGAGTAGAGTCTGTTTTATACCATGCCAATCCTCACACTGAACTCAGTGACATACAGTATGCATACTGCCACACTCACTGACATAATAGCTTGAAATGGAGAAAGATGAAACACCTTGTAAGGAAGTTAATAGGCTCCAAAATATGTTAGTGCTCAATCCACTGTTAATAAATATATTTCTATTAAATCATGTATGTGCCTATTCAAATACCACCTACCAAGAAAAGTCTTTTCTGAAAATCTAATAAAATGAGATAATCACTCTTTACCCCCGTAATGATAATTTTTTTGTAGGAACAGATGATATGTTAAATACATGCATTAATTTATTTTCCTCATTTCCTTCTCCTTCTATACACTCCAAGAGAGTAGAAATTTCTGGTATTATTATTGGATCTGATATCTCTAATGCCTAGAAATTCACCTAGAAAACACATTTGGCCTTCAATGAATACTTGCTGGATGAATAAAAATGAAAATTTCTGACTAAATTCATAACATTTACTACTGTGCTCACCTAGGTAAGGGAGCTTCCCTCTTGGTTCAGATAGTAAAGAATCGCCCTGCAATGCAGGAGACCCAGGTTCAATCCCTGGGTCAGGAAGATGCCCTGGAGAAGGAATGGCAACCCACTCCATATTCTTGTCTGGAGAATCCCAGGGACAGAGTAGCTTAGCTACAGTCCATGGGGTCACAAAGAGATGGACACGACTAGGTGACTGACTCTTCACCTGGGTAAGACTTTAGATGATGTCTCCTTAATGAATATAGTTGTCACATGAGATTTAGAAAGCTAAAATAGCATACATAATACACTCAATGACTTATATGAATGCTTCTATTGCTGAGCACTCTAACTTGAAATATATTTCTTTGTCTAATTTTAAGTCTTTAGCTGTAGCTGCACATTCTATAAACATTTGACTCTCCTGCAGTTTTCAGAACCACAAAATGACACTTCCATTATCAAAAGGGTATCTCACAAATAGTCCTTGAATGTAGTTTATTAACACTGGTCATGTTCAATTTAGAGATCTTGCCCTTCTTAAGCTAATACCAATTTCAGAAAACCTGAAGAGTTTATTCAAATTTCTCCAAGCCAGGCTTCAACAATATATGAATCGTGAACTTCCAGATGTTCAAGCTGGTTTTAGAAAAGGCAGAGGAATCAGAGATCAAATTGCCAACATCCTCTGGATCATCAAAAAGCAAGAGAGTTTCAGAAAAACATCTATTTCTGCTTTATTGACAACTGTGTGGATCACAATAAACTGTGAGAAATTCTGAAGGAGATGGGAATACCAAACCACTGGACCTGCCTCTTGAGAAATCTATATGCAGGTCAGGAAGTAACAGTTAGAACTGGACATGGAACAACAGACTGGTTCCAAATAGGAAAAGGAGTATGTCAAGGCTATATATTGTCACCCTGCTTATTGAACTTCTATGCAGAGTACATCATGAGAAATGCTGGGCTGGAGGAAGCACAAGCTGGAATCAAGATTGCTGGGAGAAATGTCAGTAACCTCAGCTAGCAGATGACATCACCCTTATGGCAGAAAGTGAAGAAGAACTAAAGAGCCTCTTGATGAAAGTGAAAGAGGAGAGTGAAAAAGTTGGCTTAAAGCTCAACATTCAGAAAACTAAAATTTTGGCATCTGGTCCCATCACTTCATGGGAAATAGATGGGGAAACAGTGGAAACAGTGGCTGACTTAAATTTTTTGGGCTCCCAAATCACTGCAGATTGTGATTGCAGCTGTGAAATTAAAAGACGCTTACTCCTTGGAAGGAAAGTTATGACCAACTTAGACAGCATATTAAAAAGCAGAGACATTACTTTGTCAGCGAAGGTCCATCTAGTCAAGGCTATGGTTTTTCCAGTAGTCATGTATGGATGTGAGAGTTGGGCTGTAAAGAAAGCTGAGGGCCAAAGAATTGATGCTTTTGAAGTGTGGTGTTGGAGAAGACTCTTGAGAGTCCCTGGACTGCAAGGAGATCCAACTAGTCCATCCTAAAGGAGATCAGTCCTGTGTGTTCATTGGAAGGACAGATGTTGAAGCTGAAACTCCAATACTTTGGCCATATAATGTGAAGAGCTGACTCATTTGAAAAGACCCTGATGCTGGGAAAGATTGAGGGCAGAAGGAGAAGGGGATGACAGAGGATGAGATGGTTGGATGGCATCACCAACTCGATGGACATTGATTTGGGTAAACCCTGGGAGTTGGTGATGGACAGGGAGGCCTGGCGCTCTGTGGTTCATGGGGTCGCACAGAGTTGGACATGACTGAGCAACTGAACTGAACTGAAACTGAGGGTGTTTGTGTCACTCAAGAGCTTTACTACCATTATCTACTTCTCTAGTCACATATTTGAACGTTGGAATTTGTCCTTGCTTACTTCACTATGATTATTTTCCAAAATCACTTTTCCCATCAGGCACTTCTCTATTTCCAGGGATACCAGATCTCTTAGGGTTTCACTCTGTTGAGAAGCACTTAAATTCTTGTCTTGTTCCTTATCTTTGAGGGAAAGATTTTACCTTTTCACTATTTAATGTCATGTAAGCTGAGTTTGTCACATATGTCCTTTAGTTATGTTGAGATAGGTTCCCTCTCTAACTGGTTTACTGAGAATTTCATCATGAAAAAATTTGAATTTTGTCATTTGTTTTCTGCATTTATTGAGATGATTAATTACTTTTACTCGTGCTTGTTAATGTGGTATATCACACTAACTGATCTGCACATGTTGAACTGTCCTTGCATGCTTGGAATAAACAACACTTGATCATAGTGTATGATCTTTTCAATGCAGTTTTGAAGTTGGTTTTCCAACAGAAGCTTTTGCATTCATGTTCATCAGGAATATTGACGCTTAATTCTTATTCCTTGCTGTGTTTTGTCTGGTATTGACATCAAGGTAATGCTGGGTTCATAACACGAGTTTGGAAGTATTGCCTATGCTTCTATTTTTATGTTTTGGAAAAATTTAAAAATTATTAATTCTTCAAATGTTAGAGTTCACCAATGAAGCCATGTGGTCCTGGACTTATCTTGTGGGGGAGCTTTGGATAACTGATTCGTTGTCCTTACTAGTATTTTGTCTATTCAGATTTTCTATTGTTTCATCATTCAGTCTTTGTAGGGTGTTATGCTTTAGGAATTTAACAATTTCTTCTAAGTCATTTGATTTTTTGAGGGTGGGGAAGGGATGTATATTGTTCATAGTAGTTTCTTATGATCCTTGGTTTTTCTGTAGTATCAATGGTCATATCCCTTCTGCCACTTATAGTATTATTTATTTGAGACTTCTCCCTTATCTCGATAAATTTAGCTATTTTTTCCTCCATTTTGCTTTCCTTTTCAAAAGTACGGCCTTTACGTTGATTGACTTTTTCTATTTCATTTGTTTTAACTCTGATCTTTGTTATTTCTTTTCTTTTACTAACTTTTAACTTAGCATGTTCTGCGTTTCTAGTTCCTTGGGGTACAAAAGGTCTAGCTTTTTTTTCCTTCTTCTTCTTAATGTAAGCATTTTTTCACTGCAAACTTTTCTCTTAAAGCTGTGTTTATTGTAATTTGTTATTGTCCTCTAATTTTGGTCATGATATTTTTCTATTTCCATTTGTCTCAGGATATTTTAAAATTCTTTTTTGATTTCTTCTCTAAACTACTGGTTGTTCAGGGATATGTTTAATCTCCATACATTTGTAAAATTTTTAAACTTATTTCTCTAACTGAGTTCTAGTTTTACACTGTCGGGGTTGGGAAAGTGTTTGATATGGTTTATATTTTCTGTGACATTCTTGAATGAAGGTCTTACTGTTTGTTAGAGTCAGTTGATCTGGAGACATGTCAACCCTTAAAGGGTTAGTCACTCAGTCATGTCAGACTCTTTGTGACCTCATGGACTGTAACCCACCAGGCACCTATGTCCACAGAATTCTCCAGGCAAGCATACTGAAGTGGGTAGCCATTCCCTTCTCCAAGGGATCTTCCTGACCCAGGGATCAAACCCAGGTCTCCCATATTCCAGGCAGATTCTTTACCATATCCCTAGGACAGTCAGAAAAGCTGAGGTATATCTATGTGTACAAGTTCCTTCCAGGGAGATACTGGTAAATTGAGGTTGGAAGCCCTCAGACAATTGAATAAGTCAATTTTAATTTTGTAATTCCATTTATAGGACTTAAAATATTCTAGCCTTTTAGTTCACGTCCACTAGATCTCATAATAACAGCCAAATTGTGGATCAAATGAATCTTTAGAAGCTCTGATACAGGGCAGTCAAATAGAAATTACTTAACCAGATTACACACTTATATTCCCTAAATTAGCAATAATGCACTGAGACTCCATTTTTCTAGCTCAAAAAATGATTTTTACCATGTTTCTGCTGATAAATAACAGTTCTAAAATATTGTGTGTAAAATGAGAAAACATACTACAGGTGAAAACCCCTGAAGTGTTTTATTAAAAAAAAATTATTCATAAGTTCTTTCCAGTATGATTCTGTGGAAGAGGTCAGTTTCTCACAAATGCCCCCTGTGGAAGCCAGAGAATCTTCTTGGGCTTTAATTTCATTCTGAATTGTTTTTGCACAAAGTCACTCTACAATGATAGCTAGAAAATCTAAGAAACAGTGGGTTTTTTTAACTTTTGCAACTGTAATAAACAAGTACATGAATTTTACATGCTTCTTCAAATATATCTGTATTGTTTAGACATACTGATTCAGTGCTTTAGCATCAGATTCTAGAGCAGAAACCCACAAAATAGATACATATTAAGAATGTATCCAGATGAATGCTCTTCACTTCTAGTGTGATATGTATCTTCTTTATAGATCAGCACCTTGGTATTCACAACCATTTTATATTCTTTCTTAAAATTTATTATATATATATATGTATTCAAGCCACATACCATATCTTCAGTTAATTTTTATTTTGTTAATTATTGATGTCTAATGAACACTCACAAATGTTATCTACTCTGTTTATTCCTTCCTTTTTCTTTACTTTGTTCTCTCTCTCTCTTTCTCCACTTGTGTCCCAAACATTAGGGAAGTGCTTTGGATAATACAGGTAGAATGTAGAATCCTTGAGCAAAGATTGTTCACAATCTCATACTGTAGGCCATGATTTCACAAACAGGACAATATTAAATAGAATGATTAAAGAAAATGGTTGTCTGTGAACTCTAAAAAGGAACATTTAATCAGAGCTAAGAACGGGAGGAGTTGATAGCTAGTTATTAAAGAAAACTATGCAATTTACCAAGGTACTTTATTTTTTATTTATTTATTTTTTGCTAGGCAAATGTAAATTTATTTATTTTAAAATATAAATTTATTTATTTTAATTAGAGGTTGATTACTTTACAATATTGTATTGGTTTTGCCATACATCAACATGAATCCGCCACAAGTATACACATGTTCCCCATCCTGAACCTCCCTCTCTCCCTCCTCATACCATCCCTCTGGGTCGTCTCAGTGCACCAGCCCCAAGCATCCAGTATCCTGCATTGAACCTGGACTGGCGATTCGTTTCATATATGATATTATACATGTTTCAATGACATTCTTCCAAATCATCCCACCCTCTCCCTCTCCCACCGAGTCCAAATTGCTTTCAGTTTTGGGTTTCTTAATTCTAAAAAGGTGTGTGTATGTATGTATCTGTGTGTTCAGTTGCATCCAGCTCTTTGTGACCCTAGGGACCACAGCCTGCCAGGCTCCTCAGTTCATGGAACGTCCCAAGCAAGAATATTGGAGCAAGTTGCCATTTCCTATTCCAGGGGATATGCCTGACCCAAGGATTAAATCCGAATCCCCTGCATCTCTTACACTGGCAGGCAGATTGTTTACCACTGAGGCACTGGGAATCCCCTGAAAAGGTATACAGCTGCTCAACTCAAGACCTCGATAAGTGTCAAATTATCTTCCTAGAATCATTTCCTTCTCAAATTTTTGGATCTGACAATATCTCCTTTAAAGAAAACCTTTCTTCTGCACACTATGTTTTGACATTTGTTCCTAGATTTTTAACCCTATATTTGTTGTTTTAATTAATGAAAGTCTTAAACTTTACTATGAATTGTATGTGTGGTTAGTTAGTAAATGTTTCTTTATTCATCTAGATTATAAGTTCCATTTTTATACAAACTAATGGGTTTCTAAAGAAATGTAGAGCACTTAGAGGCAGACAAAGAAGAATTAAATATTAATACGCTTGAAATAAAATTTGAATGAATGAATACACACAAAAATATGATAGAATTTGAAGAGCCAGGAAGTTTTACACAGAGTTTCATAGATAAGGTCAAGACGTAAAACGAAGCATGACAAGTTTTGAAAACTGCAACAATTTCCTATGGCTGAACTTTAGTATAGATACTCATTTATTAAAAATGATTTGATAAAATTATATTTCTCATGTATCATACCATATAAATTTGCAAAAAAATAACTACTATATGAGTGTGCATATGTGTGATATAAATCTTTGAAACCATCTTTTATTTTTTAGTTTTCCTAGGGCATTTTTCACATCCTTGTTCCGTAGGCTGTAAATCAGAGGATTGAACATGGGAATCATAAGGGTGTAAAACAATGAGGTCATTTTGTCTTGATCTAAAGAGTAGATTGAACTTGGCCTAAAGTACATAAAGAGCATAGTTCCCTGGAAAATTGCCACAGCGGTTAAGTGGGAGGCACAGGTGGAGAAAGCTTTGAACCTCCCCTTAGCGGAGTGGATCTTTGAGACTGCTAGGATGATATAACAGTAAGAGACAAGAACTCCTGAAATTGAGCTCAATTCAATGAAGCCGAAAACAATAAATAATGTCAATTCATTGACCTGTGTATCAGAGCAGGAAAGAAGGTAGAGTGGAGGTAAGTCACAGAAGAAGTGGTTAATCTCATTTGACCCACAAAAGCATAAGTGGAATGCTAATGTCGTGTGGATCAAAGCATCTGTCATTCCCACCAGGTAAACCCCAGCCACGAGCAGGGAGCACACCCCATTGGACATGCTGACCGCATAGGAGTAAGGGGGCTGCTGATGGCCCTGTATCGATCATAGGCCATCACTGCCAGCAGGAGACACTCAGAATCTGCAAAGGTACAGGCAATCAAGAACTGTAGGGCACAGCCGTAGAAGGGGATTGGTTTGTTCTTGGCCAAAAGGTCAACCAGCATCTTGGGCCCAATGGCTGTGGAATAGCAGAGGTCACAGAAGGAGAGGTGGCTGAGGAAAAAGTACATTGGCGTTTGGAGCTGGGGATCCATTCTAATCAAAATGATCATTCCAAGATTTCCCAGAAGATTAATGAGATAGACCATCAGCAACATGGCAAATAAGGTCACTGTCACTTCCAGATCACTGGTAATCCCCAAGAAAATGAATTCAGTCACAGAGGAGCAATTTTCTTTCTCCATTCTTTAATTTTTCTACAAAATGATCAGGAAAGTATAGATAAATGTACGGACGTCTGCAAAATATCTGTAAAGGAGAGCACAGTCTCTTTGTGTAAAAGTCATTTTATACTCAGAAAATTGCCCAATCATGTCCCTACTTTTTGAAGGAACATTGTTACCTACCTGGCAAAATAAAACAAACAAAAAACTATATTACACGTTGAAAAAGTTTTATCTAAGTCTGCATGTCATTATGATGTATATAAAACTCTACGAGTTTTTCATTTTCCTAGGTTTTTGCCTTCTTACCTCTGGAGGCATAATTGGAAGAACTAATGTCTTATTTTATGTTCAAAATACCATACAAGAGACACCAATGTTTGAGAGACCTGGCTGTTAGTTATAGGATTAAGCATTTTCCATCTCTGGAAATAGTCATTTGGGCACAAAAATTTGTTACCATTGTTGCGTTTCTCAGAATACAGCTCAGCTAATGTTGATTCGAAATGATTGTCTATACATTCTAGAGCATATCAGCAACCATTCATAATGAAAATTACTATGTTGCCGTCCTGGTCTGTTACCTTCAGTATCCGGTAGACATAAAATAGGCACTATTGACCTTTACTGTAGAAACGTGTTGCTCCTTTGCCACAGTTCTCTTTACTGATCTCTGTCTCGCCCTGGTGCCAGAGGATGGACCCCTTGACCAGCCAAAGAAGAACGATACAAACAAGTGAAAACAATAGAATTTAACACATGCATTTGCGTGTCTTTGATTTTAATTGACTTTTGTATTAAAAAGAAAATGAGATGAGGTGTAATGAACACTTCCGATGTGTCGAGTGTCCTCCTTGTGTATGTATCTGCTTGCGTCATGTCTGCATGTCTCTACTGATCTAAGAATTAGCATATTGGTGACAGGTTTCTTTAAGTACATATTGGCGTATGATTTACATGGAGTTAAGTTTCCAAATATTGCTATTTATAGTATTCTGCCTATATTATGTCTGAAATAAAATTTTAAAAACATATGTATATGCTTCCCCAGTGACAAAGAGTAAAGGCTTTCCTGTGAATCTAAATTAAAAGAAAATAATTAAACAGTCATTTTATAGATGCTAGAGACAGATTCTTCCAATTCTGAGAAGAAAATATTTTCTGATTTTTAAACTCATGAGTTTCTTATATCGAGTTGGTAGGCATAAGTAATTAATTGATAAATTTCTCATTTGTTAATGCTAAGTTTTTCCCCTGTATTCTTAAATCTGGAGACTCAAGAACATACTCTGAAATGAGTAGGGTTTTCGTCCTTGCAGCGGCTGCTGCTGCTGTTGCTTGAGTCATGTCCAACTCTGTGTGACCCCATGTCCTTGCTACTGATGTCTAAAAAATAAACAGCTAACCTTTTATTTTGCCAGGTAGCATTTGGGACTTAAGTCTCTGAAGAATCCACCCTCTGGCTCAGTGCTTGCTAACATTTGGTTAATTATATTTTCTGCTCTGTATTTTCCCCTGTGAAAACAGTAACAACCTTTGCGAAAATTAAGCTTTATTTCTTCACTATTGTCAACATATTGATCTGACAGTAAGAAAATACAGATTATGCTTAGTCTAAGCTGCACAGTTACACTGAATCTAAACTCCCCTTACATAGTCAAAGCAGAGATCCGATGAATTACAAGATTTCCCAACTTAGTAATTTACATCTTCCTATTATTCATTTGGTTTCCTCCTTTTTGAAATATTCACCTTCCCCATGTCATTTAGCAATATTTCCAGTAATAAAAGTATATGAAGAAATGTCAAAGCAATGCATGAAAAGCCAATAGATTCAAATAATCAGTACCTAAAATCAATTCTTTTTGATTAAAGCAATGATTTGATGTAGTTTGTGGGGATACTTGGATTCCACTAACAAACATTAGAAATGAAAAGTGGGGAAAATGGACTTATTTTATACCTGCACTTTATCTTTTTAGAACAAAGATTGACTGAGATGTTAAAGCCTTTTTATGACTCACAATTCCCTGTCTTATTAAAGAGGCAAAAACAAGATATGTGTATTTGAGATAGGTGTAAAGAGAATTGATGATGAATTTAAGTCCTCTTAGGCTTCAAAATCACTGCAGATGGTGACTACAGCCATGAAATTAAAAGATGCTTGTGACTTTCCTGGTGGCTCACGTGGTAAAGCATCTGTCTACAATGCAGGAGACCTGGGTTCGAGCCCTGGGTTGGGAAGATCCCCTGGAGAAGGAAATGGCAATCCACTCCAGTACTATTGCCTGGGAAAATCCCATGGATAGAGGAGCCTGGTAGGCCCCAGTCTATGTTGTCGCAAAGAGTTGGACACAACTGAGCGACTTCACTTCACTGTGCCTTGGAAGAAAAGCTAGGACTAAGCTTGGAAGGAAAGTTATGACCAACCTAGATAGCATATTAAAAAGCAGAGACATTACTTTGCCAACAAAGATCCGTCTATCAAGGCTATGGTTTTTCCAGTGGTCACATATGGATGTGAGAGTTGGACTGTGAAGAAAGCTGAGCACTGAAGAATAGATGCTTTTGAACTGTGATGTTGGAGAAGACTGTTGAGAGTCTCTTGGACTGCAAGGAGATCCAACCAGTCCATTCTAAAGGAGACCAGCCCTGGGTGTTCTTTGGAAGGACTGGTGCTAAAGCTCAAACTCCAGTATTTTCGCCACCTCATGCCAAGAGTTGACTCATTGGAAAAGACCCTGATGCTGGGAAGGATTGGGGCAGGAGGAGAAGGGGGCGACCGAGGATGAGATGGCTGGATGGCATCACCGACTCGATGGGCGTGAGTTTGAGTGAACTCCGGGAGTTGGTGATGGACAGGGAGGCCTGGTGTGCTACAATACATGAGGACGCAAAGAGTTGGACACAACTGAAGTGACTTAACAGCAGCAGCAGCAGGCATAAAATGTTTTATTAACAAATTTATTTTACCAAAAGAGTAGCTATTTGTTCTAGAGTCTTGGAATCATTACCTGGAAACCTTACCTGAGATGAGTAGGTCTTGGGCAGCAGAATAAGCAGATAGGCTTTTATGTTACCAGGCACAGTTCAGTTCAGTCTCTCAGTTGTGTCCGACTCTTTGCAACCCCATGAATCATAGCACGCCAGGCCTCCCTGTCCATCACCATCTCCTGGAGTTCACTCCGACTCACATCCATCGAGTCGGTGATGCCATCCAGCCATCTCATCCTTGGTCGTCCCCTTCTCCTCCTGCCCCCAATCCTCCCAGCATCAGAGTCTTTTCCAATGAGTCAACCCTTCGCATGAGGTGCCCAAAGTACTGGAGCTTCACCTTTAGCATCATTCCTTCCAAAGAACACCCAGGACTGATCTCCTTCAGAATGGATTGGTTGGATTCTCCTTTCAGTCCAAGGGACCCTCAAGAGTCTTCTCCAACACCACAGTTCAAAAACATCAATTCTTTGGCACTCAGCCCTCTTCACAGTCCAACTCTCAAATCCATACATGACCACTAGAGAAACCATAGCCTTGACTAGATGGACCTTAGTCGGCAAAGTAATGTCTCTGCTTTTGAATAGGCTATCTAGGTTGCTCATAACTTTCCTTCCAAGGAGTAAGCCTCTTTTAATTTCATGGCTGCAATCACCATCTGCAGTGATTTTGGAGCCCAAAATAAAGTCTGACACTGTTTCCACTGTCTTCCGTCTATTTCCCATGAAGTGATGGGACCAGATGCCATGATCTTCGTTTTCTGAATGTGGAGCTTTAAGCCAACTTTTTCACTCTCCTCTTTCACTTTCATCAAGAGGCTTTTAGTTCCTCTTCACTTTCTGCCATAAGGGTGGTGTCATCTGCATATCTGAGGTTATTGACATTTCTCCCAGCAATCTTAATTCTAGCTTGTGCTTTTCCAGCCCAGCGTTTCTCATGATGTACTCTGCATATAACTTCAATAAGCAGGGTGACAATATACAGCCTTTGATGTATTCTTTCCTATTTGGAACCAGTCTGTTGTTCCATGTCCAGTTCTAACTGTTGCTTCCTGACCGGCACACAGATTTCTCAAGAGGCAGGTTAGGTGGTCCGGTATTCCCATCTCTTTCATTGTGATCCACAAAGTCAAAGGCTTTGGCATAGTCAGTAAAGCAGAAATAGATGTTTTCCTGGACTCTCTTGCTTTTTCCATGATCCAGCAGATGCTGGCAATTTGATCTCTTGTTCCTCTGCCTTTTCTGAAAACAGCTTGAACATCAGGAAGTTTATTGCTGAAGCCTGGCTTGGAGACTTTTGAGCATTACTTTATTATTGTGTGAGATGATTTCAATTGTGCAGTAGTTTGAGCATTCTTTGGCATTGTCTTTCTTTGGGATTGGAATGAAAACTGACCTTTCCAGTTCTGTGGCCACTGCTGAGTGTTCCAAATTTGCTGGCATATTGAGTGCAGCACTTTTACAGCATCATCTTTCAGGATTTGAAATAGCTCCACTGGAATTCCATCACCTCCACTAGCTTTGTTCATAATGATGCTTTCTAAGGCACACTTGACTTCACACTCCAGGATGTCTGGCTCTAGATGAGTGATCACACCATCGCGATTATCTGGGTCATGAAGATTTTTTTGTACAGTTTCTTCTGTGTATTCTTGCCGCCTCTTCTTAATATCTTCTGCTTCTTTTAAGTCCAGACCATTTCTGTCCTTTATCAACCCCATCTTTGCATGAAATGTTCCCTTGGTATCTCTAATTTTCTTGAAGAGAGCTCTAGTCTTTCCCATTCTATTTTCCTCTATTTCTTTGCATTGATCACTGAAGAAGGCTTTCTTATCTCTTCTTGCTATTCTTTGGAACTCTGCATTCAGATGCTTATATCTTTCCTTTTCTCCTTTGTTTTTCACCTCTCTTCTTTTCACAGCTATTTGTAAGGCCTCCCCAAACAGCCATTTTGCTTTTTTGCATTTCTTTTCCGTGGGGATGGTCTTGATCCTTGTCTCCTTTACAATGTCATGAACCTCATTCCATAGTTCATCAGGCACTCTATCTATCAGATCTAGGCCCTTATATATATTCTCACTTCCACTGTATAATCATAAGGGATTTGATTTAGGTCATACCTGAATGGTCTAGTGGTTTTCCTACTTTCTTCAATTTAAGTCTGAATTTGGTAATAAGGAGTTCATGACCTGTGCCACAGTCAGCTCCTGGTCTTGTTTTTGTTGACTGTTTAGAGCTTCTCCATCTTTGGCTGCAAAGAATATAATCAGTCTGATTTCGCTGTTGACCATCTGGTGATGTCCATGTGTAGAGTCTTCTCTTGTGTTGTTGGAAGAGGGTGTTTGCTATGACCAATTCATTTTCTTGGCAAAACTTGATTAGTCTTTGTCTTGCTTCATTCCACATTACCAGGCACAGTGGGACTTAAATCCCTCTGCTAGTGTGTCTAGGTTTTAACATTATGCAAACACATCATTGAAGTTATTTCCGCTTCTGTGTCCCCCCTGTGAATTCAGAAACAACTTAGCAAAATCTGAACTTTTATGCTTCACTATTGTCACCAAATTAATCTATGGTATGAAGAAGACTGCAAAGGTATTTAAGGTGCTCCCCACAGTTGTGCTCTCTGCTCAAAAAGGTGCACCAGTTGAGAGTTGTGAGTTAAATTTTATTTGGGGCAAAATGAGGACTGCAGCCTGGGAGATAGCAGCTCAGGTAGCTCTGAGAGATTTCTCCAAAGAGGCACTGGGAAAAGATCAATATATGAAATTTTGATAAAGGGAGAGTTCTATGCAATCAAATGCTTATTTTACAAAAGCTTTTCTGATGGTCACAAGGAGCTAATGTCTCCATGAAGGGATTTAGTGATTTTCTAGGTATGAATGGATGCAAGGATTTGGATCATAAAATCAGTTTCTGAAAATATCTAACATCTAAAGACCAAGTTCCACCAGTTTCCCTGGGGCACAGAGTGCCTCCTCTCCACCCTGAATTCCTCTCAGGGTGTGTCACAGGTCACAGCAGCGTGCAGCATCGGGATTCAGTCTCCACACAGGCAGGTGGCAAATACCCTTGTTGTTGTTCAGTTGTTGGCAAAGATTTTTGGCAAGTGCTAATTTGTAATTGACACCTCCATCAATATTCTCCTTCTTTAGTCAGAGGAAATCTAATGAAAATCAAATAGATCCCTCTTTTCCAAATTCTTTGGATTGTTCATTGTGTTTTTGAAGCATTCTCCTTAACTACCTCATGTGGAAATATTACTACACTTTGACCATATTTATTTTTATTTAAATGTTATATATATTTCATATAAATAGTTCTTCGGGTTTAAATATATTTTCAAGGTTGCTCACCCGTCACCATTATCTCCTTCTGGAACATTTGCATCAATGAAACACTCATGCTAGTGTCTGTCACTGCCTCTTCTTCCCTTGCCCAGCTCTGGCAAACACTAATCTTCTTTCTGAGCCTAAGTAATTGCATCTTCTGGCCAATTCACATACAAAGAATCATGAAATAATGTGTATCTATGTGTGTGTCCTGTCAGGTTTCTTTTCTTCAGTTCAGTGTCTTTAAGGTTAAGTCATGTTGCTGAATGCATTGGAATTTCATTTCATTAAATGGCACAACAATACTGCGTTTTATAGATACAACACATTTTATTGACCCATTCTTCAGACGGATGGATGTGGCTTGTCTCTACTTTATCTATTATGAACAATGATGTTTTAACATTTATGTCAATGTTGCCTTTCAAGGCAGCCTTCAAAACCAAACATCAGCTTATTCCCATCCTTCAATCTCATACTGATAGTTTACAGTGAACAATGTCGGAGTTGTGATCTCCAAAGAAGATTTTGCTTCAGGACCAGGGACCAGGCTTGATCACTCAGAGCTTTTGTGTGGCAGAAGATTTGATACAGTGAGAAAAAGACAGAGAAAGCTTCTGACATAGGCATCAGACGGGGGTGGAGAGTGTCCCACTCACTAGTTTTATCAAGCCCTTATATACTTTGAGCCAGGGACTTCCCGGAGGCTCAGACGGTTTAGTGTCTGTCTGCAATGTGGGAGACCTGGGTTCGATCCCTGGGTCAGGAAGAACCCTGGAGAAGGAAATGGCAATCCACTCCATTACTATTGCCTGGAAAATCTGATGAACTGAGAAGCCCGGTAGGCTACAGTCCATGGGGTTGCAAACAGTCAGACACGACTGAGCAACTTCACTTTATATACATTTACCAAACCCACTCCCCAACATATATCTTAAGTAAACAAGATTAAAACTAGCAATAGAAAGGTCTTATCAGACACACTTCCACAACATAGGTTTTAAAAGAGCAAGATTAGTCATAAGGTTCTTGTCAAGAAGGAGAAACATGTCCTTAAGCGAGATACATTGTTGTGACATAATCACTGAGTGAGAGAGTGAAGTTGCTCAGTCGTGTCTGACTTTTAGACCCCATGGACTGTAGCCTACAGTCCATGGGATTTTCCAGGCGAGAGTACTGGAGTGGGGTGCCATTTTAGTACAGAGCTTAAGGAAAAACACACCCTAGAGCAAGAAGAGCTCTTTGTGTAATCATTAGCTCTGGGGTTAAAGAAAATATGTGACTAAGACAAAGCCCCAGATGCCTTCAGTTCAATTCAGTTCAGTTGCTCAGTCGTGTCCGACTCTCTGCAACCCCATGAATTGCAGCATGCCAGGCTTCCCTGTCCACCACCATCACCTGGAGTTCACTCAGACTCAGGTCCATCGAGTCAGTGATGCCATCCAGCCATCTCATCCTCTGTCATCCCCTTTCATCCTGCCACCAATCCCTCCCAGCATCAGAGTCTTTTCCAAGGAGTCAACTCTTTGCATGAGGTGGCCAAAATACTGGATTTTCAGCTTTAGCATCATTCCTTCCAAAGAAATCCCAGGGCTGATCTCCTTCAGAATGGACTGGTTGGATCTCCTTGCAGTCCAAGGGACTCTCAAGAGTCTTCTCCAACACCACAGTTCAAAAGCATCAATTCTTCAGCACTCAGCCTTCTTCACAGTCCAACTCTCACATCCATACATGACCACAGGAAAACCATAGCCTTGACTAGATGGACCTTTGTTGGCAAAGTAATGTCTCTGCTTTTGAATATGTCATCTAGGTTGGTCATAACTTTTCTTCCAAGGAGTAAGTGTCTTTTAATTTCATGGCTGCAATCACCATCTGCAGTGATTTTGGAGCCCAAAAAATAAAGTCTGACACTGTTTCCACTGTTTCCTCATCTATTTCACATGAAGTGATGGGATCAGATGCCATAATCTTCGTTTTCTGAATGTTGAGCTTTAAGCCAACTTTTTCACTCGTCTTTCACTTTCATCAAGAGGCTTTTTAGTTCCTCTTCACTTTCTGCCATAAGGGTGGTGTCATCTGCATATCTGAGGTTATTGATATTTCTCCGGCAATCTTGATTCCAGCTTGTGCTTCTTCCAGCCCAGCATTTCTCATGATGTACTCTGCATAAACTTCAATAAGCAGGGTGACAATATAAGCCTTGACACACTCCTTTTCCTATTTGGAACCAGTCTGTTTTTCCATGTCCAGTTCTAAGTGTTGCTTCCTGACCTGCATATAGGTTTCTCAAGAGGCAGGTTAGGTGGTCTGGTATTCCCATCTCTTTCAGAATTTTCCATAGTTTATTGTCATCCACACTGTCAAAGGCTTTGGCATAGTCAATAAAGCAGAAATAGATGTTTTTCTGGAACTCTCTTGCTTTTTCAATGATCCAGAGGATGTTAGCAATTTGATCTCTGGTTCCTCTGCCTTTTGTAAAACCGGCTTGAACATCTGGAATTTCATGGTTCATGTATTGCTGAAGCCTGGCTTGGAGAATTTTGAACATTACTAGCGTGTGAGATGAGTTAGACATTTACCCAAGTCTAACATTGTTTTTGTCATATTTACACTTTTTATTCAGTGGCAAGGATGAAAGAAGAGATCAAGACATATGACTATAATATTAACACATGTCACACTCATTGATAAATTGCATTTTGACAATGATATTTACCATCACACATTGCACTGGTTGTGTGAGAAGAATGTGGTGTTGAAAGATTAAATGGCTTGACCAGTTTCCCAGCACCAATTGTTAAAGAGATTGTCTTTACTCCATTGTATATTTTTGCCTCCTTTGTCAAAGATAAAGTGTCTATAGGTGTGTGGATTTATCTCTGGGCTTTCTATTTTGTTCCCTTGATCTATATTTCTATCTTTGTATCTACTGTCTTGATGACTGTGGCTTTGTAGTAGTGCCTGAAGTCAGGCAGGTTGATTCCTCCAGTTCCATTCTTCTTTTCAAGATTGCTTTGGCTATTCAAGGCTTTTTGTATTTCCATACAAATCTTGAAATTATTTGTTCTAGCTCTGTGAAAATACCGCTGGTAGCTTGATAAGGGTTGCATTGAATATGTAGGTTGCTTTGGGTAGTATACTCATGTTTACTATATTGATTCTTCCGATCCATGAACATGGTATATTTCTCCATCTATTAGTGTCCTCTTTGATTTCTTTCATCAGTGTTTTATAGTTTTCTATACATACGTCTTCAGTTTCTTTAAGTAGATATATTCTTAAGTATTTTATTCTTTTAGTTGCAATGATGAATGGAATTGTTTCCTTAATTTCTTTTTCTACTTTCTCATTATAGTGTATAGGAATGCAAGGGATTTCTGTGTGTTGATTTTATATCCTGCAACTTTACTATATTCATTGATTAGCTCTAGTAATTTCTCTGGTAAAGAATGAATTAGATCACTTTCTAACACCATATACAAAAATAAACTCAAAATGGATTAAAGATCTAAATATAAGGCCAGAAACTATAAAACTCCTAGAGGAGAACATAGGCAAAACACTCTCCGACATAAATCACAGCAGGATCCTTTATGATACACTTCCCAGAATACTGGAAATAAAAACAAAAATAAATAAATGGGATCTAATTAAAATTAAAAGTTTCTGCACAAAGAAGGAAAATATAAGCAAGGAGAAAAGACAGCCTTCTGAATGGGAGAAAATAATAACAAATGAAGCAAATGACAAACAACTAATCTCAAAAATATACAAGCAACTTATGCAGCTCAATTTCAGAAAAATAAACAACCCAATCAAAAAATGGGCCAAAGAACTAAACAGACATTTCTCCAAAGAAGACATATGGATGGCTAACAAACACAGGAAAAGATGCTCAATATCACTCATTATCAGAGAAATGCAAATCAAGACCACAATGAGGTACCATTTCACACCAGTCAGAATGGCTGTGATCCAAAAGTCTACAAGCAATAAATGCTGGAGAGGGTGTGAGAAAAGGAACCTCTTCCACTGTTGGTAGGAATGCAAACTAGTACAGCCACTATGGAGAACAGTGTGGAGATTCCTTAAAAATTACAAATAGACCTACCTTATGACCCAGCAATCCCACGGCTGGGCATACACACCGAGGAAACCAGAATTGAAAGAGACATGTGTACCCCAATGTTCATCGCAGCACTGTTTATAATAGCCAGGACATGGAAACAACCTAGATGTCTATCAGCAGATGAATGGATAAGAAAGCTGTGGTACATATATACAATGGAGTATTACTCAGCCATTAAAAAGAATACATTTGAATCCGTTCTAATGAGGTGGGTGATACTGGAGCCGATTATACCGAGTGAAGTAAGCCATAAAGAAAAACACCAATACAGTGTACTAACACATATATATGGAATTTAGAAAGATGGTAATGATAACCCTGTATGTGAGACAGCAAAAGAGACACAGATGTATAGAACGGACTTTTGGACTGTGAGGGAGAGGGAGAGTGTGGATGATTTGGGAGAATGGCATTGAAACATGTATACTATCATGTAAGAAACGAATCGCCAGTCTATGTTCGATACAGGATACAGGATGCTTGGGGCTGGTGCATGGGGAGGATCCAGAGAGATGATATGGGGTGGGAGGTGGGAGGGGGTTCATGTTTGGGAACTCATGTACACCCGTGGTGGATTCATGTCAATGTATGGCAAAATCAATACAGTATTGTAAAGTAAAATAAAGTAAAAATAAAAACTAAAAAAAAGAACGAGTAAATAGGAAAAGAATGAAGACTCTTGAGATAGACAGAGTGTTAACATATATTAGTAAACCAATAATTAATGGCATAACATTGAAACCATAGGCTTCCCTTGTGGCTCAGCTGGTAAAGAATTTGCCTGCAATGCGAGAGCCCTGGGTTTGATCTCTGGGTTGGGAAGATCCCCTGGAGAATGGAACCGCTACCTACTCCAGTATTCTGGCCTGGAGAATTCCATGGACTGTTTAGTCCATGAGGTGGCAAAGAGTCAGACACAACTGAATGCCTTTCACTCACTCATTGGCACCATATTTTATCTGACTTTAATATATTCCAGCCAATGTTTTCTGCCATGTTACTTCTCATAAGCAACAGTTGAAAAGAAGTTTGAATAAAGTAATAAAATATACCAGAAATCGAAGCCCACAAATCTTTTATATTATAGAATAGCTATTTTACGGTGTTTTTTACCATGATAACTCTTCTTAACATGCCATCAGTTCAGTTCAGTTCAGTCACTCAGTCGTGTCCGACTCTTTGCGACCCCATGAATCGCAGCACGCCAGGCCTCCCTGTCCAACACTAACTCCCTGAGTTCACTCAGACTCTCGTCCATCAAGTCAGTGATGTTATCCAGCCATCTCACCCTCTGTCGTCCCATTCTCCTGCCCCCAATCCCTCCCAGCATCAGAGTCTTTCCAATGAGTCAACTCTTCATGAGGTGGCCAAAGTACTGGAGTTGTAGCTTTAGCATCATCCCTTCCAAAGAAATCCCAGGTTGATCTCCTTCAGAATGGACTGGTTGGATCTCCTTGCAGTCCAAGGGGCTCTCAAGAGTCTTCTCCAACACCGCAGTTCAAAGGCATCAATTCTTCAGTGCTCAGCCTTCTTCACAGTCCAACTCTCACATCCATACATGACTACTGGAAAACCACAGCCTTGACTAGACAGACCTTAGTCGGCAAAGTAATGTCTCTGCTTTTGAATATGCTATCTAGGTTGGTCATAACTTTTCTTCCAAGGAGTAAGCGTCTTTTAATTTCATGGCTGCAATCACCATAGTGTTTTACAAATACCACCATGAAAAGCAAAGGAATTTCATAGGCTTTATTTTTTCATTCTGAAATATTTTTACATAAGGACATTTTATTTACAATGGCAGCTGGAAAATTTAAGACCATCTGAGGCTTTTAACTTTGCAATTTTAATGTGTAGATAAGAGTGTTCTTCAGTAGTTTATGGCATATCAAATATATGATTGGATTGTAGCCTAGCTTTCTCAGCAAACTGATTCAGTGTTTTAGCCTTCAGGAAGCCATATCAAAGTCAGATGTAATAGTCAAATGTCAAAGTTATAGCTTCTTACTTCTCGTGCAATTAACAAACACATGTGTCTTTATAAGAATATTATCTTAGTGTCCATAACAATTTTATGCACCTTCCAAAAACTGTTGTGTATATTACATACAATATATATACACTGTTGTGAAATATGTCTCTGTGTGTGTGTTAAGATACTTAACAAATCTTCAATGAATTTTGTGTTATTGAGACATAAGTAATAGTCAAAAAATGTTGCCAACTGTTTTTAGGTAAATTCATTTTTATTTATTTTATATCCCAGGCAAAATTCAGTGCTTGTTAAAAAGGATGAAATGCTAGTTCTTTAGCAAAGAATGCTTACAAAAAGGGTGATATAAAGCAATGCCTTAAAGGTGATTGTTTGTAAACCATAGAGAGGTGGGCATTTAACCAGGGTTGAAGATGAGGAGGCAGAAAAGAAAATTATCTTGGAAGAAGTGCAGAAGAATTGATAGTTGATAACAACAGCACAATATTGTACTTTAACAAGTAGAGAGCTCTTTTGTATGTCTTTAAAATCTAATCTTTAGATATCTTATGTTTATCTTTAACTTATATGCAGAGTACATCATGAGAAACGCTGGGCTGGAAGAAGCACAAGCTGGAATCAAGATTGCTGGGAGAAATATCAATAACCTCAGATATGCAGATGACACCGCCCTTATGGCAGAAAGTGAAGAGGAACTCAAAAGCCTCCTGATGAGAGTGAAAGAAGAGAGTGAAAAAGTTGGCTTAAAGCTCAACATTCAAAAACGAAGATCATGGCATCTGGTTCCATCACTTCATGGGAAATAGATGGGGAAACAGTGAAACAGTGTCATAAAACTTTATTTTGGGGGCTTCAAAATCACTGCAGATGGTGATTGCAGCCATGAAATTAAAAGACGCTACTCCTTGGAAGGAAAGTTATGAGCAACCTAGATAGCCTATTCAAAAGCAGAGACATTACTTTGCCAACAAATGTCCATCTAGTCAAGGTTTTGGTTTTTCCAGTGGTTATGTATGGATGTGAGATTTGGACTGTGAAGAAAGCTGAGCACCGAAGAATTGATGCTTTTGAACTGTGGTGTTGGAGAAGACTCTTGAGAGTCCCTTGGACTGCAAGGAGATCCAACCAGTCCATCCTAAAGGAAATCAACCCTGAATATTCATTGAAAGGACTGATGTGGAAGCTGAAACTCCAGTACTTTGGCCACCTCATGTGAAGAGTTGACTCATTGGAAAAGACTCTGATGCTTGGAGGGATTGGGGGCAGGAGGAGAAGGGGATGACAGAGGATAAGATGGCTGGATGGCATCATCGACTCAATGGACATGAGTTTGGGTGAACTCCGGGAGTTAGTGATGGACAGGGAGGACTGGAGTGCTGCGATTCATGGGGTCGCAAAGAGTCAGACATGACTGAGCGACTAAACTGAAGTGAACTTATTCAAACGTAACTGGCTAACACCATGTGTAATTGTAAGTACAGAATGTGATATAATGTATACATTGAGAAATGATTAGCACAATAAGGTTGATTAACACAGGCTTCATCTCACAGTGTTACCATTTTGAGTGTGTGTATAGTGAGGACAGTTAGAACGTACATTTTTTTTTTTTTTTTGCAAATTTCTCATGTTTTCATTATTGCTAACTAGATATACCATATACATTTAGATCCCCTTAATTATTCGTCAAATAACAAAGTTTGTACACTTTTTCCAATATCACCAATTTCCCCTACCTTTTGGGCCCTAGCAACATTCAACTCAGTCTGTTTTTGTGAATTTCATCTTTGTTTTTTTTTTTTTTTTGACTGTAGCACTCAGCTTGCTGGGATCTTAGTTCCCTGGTCAGGGATCAAACTGGACTCAGTTTGTGAAAGCATTGAATTCTAATCACTGGGCTGTCAGGGAGTTTCTGAATTTGACGTTTTAGATTTTACACATAATTGAGATCATATAGTACTTGTCTTCCTCTCTATTAATATTTCACATAACACATGACCTCACAGTTCTTCCATCTTGTAGAGAACATGACTTCTAAAAGACATAGACATGTACACTTCAGTTCAGTTCAGTTCAGTCACTCGGTTGTGTCCAACTCTTTGAGACCCCATGGACTGCAGCACGCCAGGCCTCCTTGTCCATCACCAATGCTGGAGTTTACTTAAACTCATGTCTGTTGAGTCAGTAATGCCACTTTAAGATCTGAATAACTGTCAGATCCTCTGACTACAACCTTTTCATTTCCCAGATTGAATCTTTTAAAGTTTGACTGAAGATTTCTATCCAAAGTAGCTTTTTTTTGAATAGTTTTAGATATTTTTGTTTTGAAATTACAGCCCTTTATGTTTTATGTCATGACGAATTTGAAGCCAATGATGAATTACTTGACTATTCTTTTAATTTGTTTTTAGTAGTAACTTCCATAGTGCATAAACTATAAGATCTAGAATAATATACAAAAAGGCTACAGGCTCAAAGATCACTGAGTAAATGCACAATAAATCTTAGTGTAGTTGAAAACGATGTTTGAATTAAACAATGAACAAAATTACTACAATGTAAAAGAAAAATTTTCACATAGACAAAGTGCTACACACACACACACACACACACACACACACACACACACAAATCCTTAAAGCATAATGAAACATGACATGTGTGGGTTAGGAAATCAAAATTTAAAAATATCAGAATAAAAATTGATCTCTTTTAGCTAAAAGGTCCACCAATATCTTATGGCCAATAGGTGGAATAGCATGTCACAGAAGGAGAGGTGGCTGAGGAAAATACAGGGTGTGTGCATCTGGTTCCATCCTTGAGGGTGATCATTCCAATTTGCCAGGCGTAAATGAGATAGACAATAACAAACATGGTAAAATAAGATCATCTTGACTCCAGCTTCTCCGTGATTCCCCACAATATGAACTCAGTGAAGGAGGAGCAGTTTCTCTTTGGACTTTCGTCGTCTGGTCTAAAGTCTGAGGAAATGATCAAGAAAATGATACACATAAGGGAACCACTTCAGGGTGTTCACAAATATCTGCAGGAGAACACAATTTATTTCTGCAATGTTTTTTTTTTTCAACATTCTCAGCCTGATGTCTAAGATCAGTGTTTTCTGCACACTATTTTGAAGATGTGATGAGATATCATTTCATCCAAATATCCCTCTTGATACAAGGAAGGTAGTGCTCAGAGGAACTGAAGAGTTCATGACAGCAACCAGTCGATCCCTAAAGGAAATTGGAAGGACCCACTGATGCTGCAGCTGAAGCTCCAATACTTTGGCCACCTGTTGCAAAGAACCAACTCATTAGAAAAATCCTAATGCTGGGAAAGATTGAAGGCAGAAGAAGAGGCAGCAGAAGATGAGATGGTTAGATAGCATCACCAGCTCTATTGACATAGATTTGAACAAACTCCAGAGACAGTGAGGGACAAGGAAGCCTAGAGTGCTGCAGTCCATGGGGTCACAGAGAGTCAGACATGACTTAGTGACTGGACAACAACGTAGGCAGTGACATACTTCAGCAATTACATCTAGATTTGCACAGGTTTCTCAACTGCCCATCTCAGATACTTTTATTATTATCAGGCGATAGCATACCTCTTTAAAGAGTGCCCATTGATCAAGTCATTTTCTGAGTGTGTTCCATGCATGCTCTGTCGCTAAACTCTGTTTGACTCGTTGCATTCTCATAGACTGCAGCCCTCCAGGCTCCTATCCACGGGATTTTCCAGGCATGATTCTTATCCCGTGGAGAAGGAAGCCTGGTGGGCTGCAGTTTATGAGGTCGCAACGAGTGAGACAGAACGTAGCAACAGAGCATACACTCAGAAAATGACTAAGTCAGTGGGCATTCTTTAAAGAGGTATTGCTATCTACTTGATAATAATAAAAGACTCGAGATAGATAGTTTTGAAACTTCTGTCTATTTCTAGGTGTTGTTCCTAACTAAACTACCGCCATAAGCTCTTTAATTTCTCTGAGCACTGTATTCTTTGTATCGAGAAGGATATTTGGATGAATTGACATCTCGTTACATCAAAGCAATGAAAAAAACACCGATGCTGGAGACAGCAGGCTGATAGTATATGAATAACCATTTACTATGCTGAAAAAATTCCTTGGATACAAAATTTTATTTTCATTATCATGTTGCACATAAAACATAATTAAAAATATTTATTGCTAGTTTTACAATCTATTAGTACAGCATGCACTGATAGCAATGAAAATAACTGTTATTGATCCTAGTCTTTAGTATTTAGTGAGACAAGAAATAAGTAACATTGAAACCTTTCTCTAAATATTCATCACTGCTTTGCCACATGACTTATTACCTACTTACAGAGTTTCTGCTGCCAAAGGAGGAGGCTCTTGAACAAAGAAAAATGCTAAAATGAAGTGAAGACCACAGAATCTAACATCTACTGTTGCATCTCTTTGGATTTTAACGGACTTTTATATTATAAAAACGGAAATAGGTTTAGGGACGCTAAGTGCTTCTGCGATACGTATGTCTCTCTGTCTAGGATGAATGCATTATGGGTCTGTCATATGTTTGCACGCAGATTGCATATCTCTGATGTAGATAAGAACAGTGAGTGGGTAAGGAATTTTTTCTTTTGATCTTAGCAGCTATGGGGCTTCACATGAAGATGAATATGCACATTTTAATTTTTACATTCACTCATACATTATATTTCAAATAAAAGAGAACAAACTTACCAAGCCCCCTTTAAATTCACCTATATGCTACTCCGATTATAAAAGGAGTAATATCTTTCCTATAAACCAGAATCAAAATAAATTAATTTAATAGTTATATTATAGATATTAACAACCACAGAATCTGCCAATTCTGAGAAGAAAATATTGTTCCTGAACATTAAGCTACAGAATGTATTCAACTGAGTAAACAGGTATAAAATGTTGTATTTATAAATTGATTTTCCCCCAAATGGGAATGTTTTTATCCTATGTTCTTTAAATCAGGACCTCAAAACCTACCTGACATGAGCTGGTCTTAGGTAGCTGAACAGTAAGCAGATAGCATTTTATTTTACCAGGTACATTGGGATGTAAATCCTGGGCCACTGCCTTGGGGTGTTGGTGCTGTACAAACATGTCATTAATTATGTTTCTGCTTCTGCGTTTGGCCATGAACCAGGGACAATTTTAGCACAGGATGACTTTGTACACATCAGTTATTTAGTGATCTTGTCACTAAATTAATCTAGCATAAGGGGGCTTCCTCGTAGATCAGTTGGTAAAGGATATACCTGCAATTCAGGAAACCCGGGTTTGATTCCTGGGTCAGGAAGATCCCTGGAGAAGGAAATGGCAACCCACCCCAGTACTCTTGCCTGGAAAGTCCATGGGGTCCCAAGGGTTGTACAAAACTTAGTGACTAAACCACCACCAAGGATGAAGCAGTGCGAGTGAATACAGAGAGAAATGTCTCCATAATATATGATGAAAATACTTAAAATGTTGAAAAACCATGCATTTGTATATATAACAATTTGTATCCAAAAATATATGAACTTTCATCAATAGTAAAAAAAAAAAGTGAGCAAAAAAAAGATACTTTCAACAAGATGATAAATCAGCAAGATGGTAATGCTTAAGAATTTCATTTTATGTGAATCAGTAGGTTTTAAGGCAGTGGCATGGAGAAGGCAATAGCACCCCAGTCCAGTACTCTTGCCTGGAAAATCCCATGGACAGAGGAGCCTGGTGGGCTGCAGTCCATGGGGTGGTGAAGAGTCAGACATGACTGAGCGACGTCACTTTCACTTTTCACTTTCATGAATTGGAGAAGGAACTGGCAACCCACTCCTGTGTTCTTGCCTGGAGAATCCCAAGGATGGGGGAGCCTGGTGGGCTGCCGTCTATGGGGTTGCACAGAGTCGGACATGATTAAAGCTACTTAGTAGCAGCAGCAGCGGCAAGGCAGTGGCAATAAAGCCACAGTAAGATAATGTGACTTAAATGTTAATGGACTGAAATTAAATACTGATCATAACTAATGTTCTCTTTCATCTGAATTCTCATTTGCGAAATACACAGGCTTTCTTATCAGTTTGGGTGTTTCCTCAGTTCTTTTCAATGTTTTTGTTTGTTTTTCTACTTTTTTTCTTATAAATCTGAGAAATTATTTATGCTAAAATTCATAAATGTAGTACATATAATTTTGTAAAAGCGATTCTCAATTTTTTAAAATGCCTTTATATATGTCATTGCCACTCTTGCCTATGAGGAGCTCAACACTGAAATGTCACCTGTAACCTGCGGAGATATCATTGAGGCCAATCTAAAGCCACAATATGATTACAATAATTTCCCACTAAAATTAAGAAGGGCTCCCAGGTAGCTCAGTGGTAAAGAATCAAACTAGCAATGGAGGAGACTCAGGAGACATATGTTCAATCCCTGGGTCAGGAAGATCCCCAGAGGAGGAAATGGCACCCCATTCCAGTATTCTTTCCTGGAAAATTCCATGGGCTGAGGAGCCTGGCAGGCTACAATCCAGGGGTTGCAAAGAGTTGGACATGACTGAGCACGCAGGCGTACACATCACACACACACACACACACACACACACACACACACACAAAATCACGAAGCTGATTATGTTTCAAAAGCATTTTGATATCATTATTTACTTCTCTGTTACACATATGGTGTATGTACAGTTGTTCTCATTCCCCTAATTCTACTCCTATCCAAATTAATTTTTCCTCAGGTATATCCCTATCTTCAGGGATGCAAAATCCTTGGGTTACATTTTGTTCAGCCAGAAGCAAGTGTTAATTTTTCAACAGGCCTGCTCCTCAAAACACGTGCACTAACATAATTTCTACGTTCCCCACATAACAATTTAAACCTGAGTTTAGGCAGCTGCATTAGAAATTGCAAGGTGAGTAACCGAAAATATCTCCCAATGGGATTGATGCTTCATTACAAATGGAGATTTTAAGTAATCAAAAACGTCTTAAAGAGAAAATGTATGCTTCAGATACAAGTGAGGAAAAAACAATTGTTTTTCGTGTTTTGCTGACATGAAAACAATTTTATGTTGGCAAATACTACCCAAAGATGATCATTTTTAGAATATAATTGTTAGTTCCTCAAACTCTGAGTAGTATGACACAGAGCTCATTGCATGATCTGGTATTAAAGTACATTTCAGCTCCCCGCTGCTGTGAGTGACCAGGAGAGTCAGTGGGTGGACGAATGCAGTGCTGTTCTACAAGAAAGGCAGCTTTCAGTGATCTAAAGATCAATAAGGTACTGAGATACTCTGGTAATTATACTCTCCATCAATTTCATAAATCTATATGAATAATCATTTTATATAAGAATATTTTAGACAGAAGTAAATATTAATATTTTTTATAATCTCATAGAAAAAAATAAAGACAGTGATTTTAAAGTATAATATACATACAGACGGAGAAGGCAATGGCACCCCACGCTAGTACTCTTGCCTGGAAAATCCCATGGATGGAGGAGCCTGGTGGGCTGCAGTCCATGGGGTCGCTGAGAGTTGGACACGACTGTGACTTCCCTTTCACTTTTCACTTTAATGCATTGGAGAAGGAAATGGCAACCTGTGGGGCCCTAAGTGGGAAACCTTAAAAAAGAAGGGCTAGCTTTGCAGTTTAGAACTAAGATGGCACCTGGAGGAAGAGATAGGGGCGTGGTCTATATTACAGTTTTTGATTGGCTCTCTTGATTCCCGTGCACGTGGACAGCCCGTGATCACCATAGACTTCTGTTATAATGAAAGCACATGACGATTTGACCTTTAACAAGATTGGTGCAACTATGGCATATTACGATTTGACCTTTAACGTGATTGGCACAACTATGGCACATGACGATTTGACCTTTAACGTGATTGGTGCAACTATGGAAAGTTCCTCGCAAAACCCACTTGCTTGCCTATATAAACCAAGAGTTTGTGGCAATAAAGCGGAACTGCTTAGAGGGAACTGCTGTTGAGTGTTATTGTCTCTCGCTGGCTGAGGGGCTCAGTTGGCGGACAGCAGGCTCTCCTCTCCTCAGGACCCCTCAGCTTTGCTGAGGGAAGTTCCACTGCCTCTCTCTTCTGTGGAGCACCCTGCAGCAACCCCACTCCAGTGTTCTTGCCTGGCGAATCCCAGGGATGGCAGAGACTGGGGAGCTGCCGTCTATGGGGTAGCACAGAGTCAGATATCACTGAAGTGACTTAGCAGCAGCAGCATACATAAAGAAAAAGTTTCCATATAAAAATGTAGACTTCAAAAAATCTTTCAAAAATGGAAAAATTCCTGCACCCAGAACCAAACCAAACCAAACAAAACAAAACTAGATTCTCAGAAACTGTCCCTACATCCATCAGTTGATTTTCCATTTGATACATGAGTTTGTATATTTTAAGGTATAAAGTAGTGAGTCATACAGCTTTTACACTTCCATGTCTGGATTTTTTCACTTAAGATTATGTTTGTGAAGTCTTCCCATGCTCTTGTATGAGGATGTAGTTATTCATTGTCATTGCTGTGTACTTTTCCAGTGTACAAACTTATCATAAAGTCATTTGTCTAATCTAAAGCAGGAGTCAGTGAACTTGACCTGTTAGGTTTTATTGGAGCTGTGATACACCATTTATTCATGTATTATGGATGGCTGCTTTTGTGATAGAGGACAAAACAGTTCAGATGTAACAAGATTTTATCATCCACAAACCCTAAAATATACATTATTAAACACTTTCAGAAAAGTATGTCATCTTGATCTAATGTATTAAAAGAAATGAGTTGGTTTTGGTGTTACACTACTGTAATTAATACAATGGTGAACATTTCTCTGAATGCCTTTTGGGTGCATATTCATTCTATATGCTTGGACATGCTTCTAGGAGTAATATTTTTGGACATTTATTTGTTCAGCTTTAGGAGACGCAAACATAGAACTTTGCCAAGTGCAGTCTCAAATCTCAATCTACTGTCAATGCATAAAAACCATGGTTGTTTCACATCCTCAACAATAGTAGATACTTGTTTACTATTTGGTGTGTAAACAAGTACTTTTGCCATTTGGTTAGTGTCAACACAACTCTTAACGTTTTATTTCACTTCCATTTACTTCAGCACTAATAAAGTCAGATATCTATCCGCTTCTATAAGTGAAAGTTTGCAGCCTCGAGCCATGAGCTACTCCAGAATTCATGACCTCCAGAGGAGAGGATTTTGATCTGGAGTCAGAGAGAAGGCTTGATCACTTGAAGGTTTTGTGTAATAAAGTTTTACTAAAGTATAAATGGGTAGAGGAAGGTCTGACATAGACATCGGAAGGGGGCAGAAAGAATGACTCCCTTGCTAGCTTTCAGCAAGGAGTTATCTATCTGTTAAAGAATCACCTAAAAACAGAGAGTTGCATCAGGCCCCTCTCCCGCAATATGCATTTTGAGACAGCATGGGGCACAAGGTGAGTCATCCCTAGCCATGAAACAATTGACATGAACCTTAAAGAAAGGTAGATTTCCAAGCAATTACATAGTTTCATTAACATAGCTTAAGAGAACATTCCCATGAGTCAGACATATGGCTTTGTTGAGCCATTATCAGTTCAAAGTTTAAGAAAAGTTAAGTCCAGGCTAAACCAGGGGTCTTCCTGACAACACAGAATTTAAAGCAAACCTTGCTGGGAGCCAGCGTGAGGAATCCCGGCCATGGCAAAGCTCATGAGGAAGGAGGCTTGGCATACGCAAAGGTGGGATAGAGCCTCAGGGGTCCCCCTGAAAATTCTCAAGCATCTACCCCCAAAATCAGAGTCTGCCTACCTTACTGCATTATGCCTTTCACCAACTACTCTGACATTAACAGGGGGCTATTCCCCACCACCTTTTTCTGGAAAAAGTTAACTTAGAGCTCCAGCTAACAGTCTCCTGCATATAAAGAGAATGTCTCTGCTTAAACCCCTCTGATAGCTTTCTAACTTACCTGACCGGTCTGTCTGGATTTTTACAACTGAGCATGTGAATTGTTTACAGCCTCCCAAGTGCCAGAGGCACTGAAAGCTTAAGATATTCTAGGAAAAATCATTAGAATAAAACTGATTAAGGGTTGCATTGTTGAGCCAATACTTGCTGCCAAGTTTTCATATCTTTTAATGTAACTTTATTTAGTACTTTGAAGGGGATGCAGATTAAGGAAAAACACTACAGGGAAAATGAGATTAACATTCATTAAGGAAGAGAGCCATAAAATGGTAACAGGCCTTTTGGCCAGAAGATAATGTAAATCACCTGAGACCCTTTGTATACGGAAAGATTTTCAGAAAGAAAGCCTGGTCTTGATAAGGGTCAGGGCTGCTGACCCTGCATAACTTTGTATTATACATTGATCTCTGTGTACAACCAAAAGTATGAAAAGCTTTCCTGGAAAATAAAGGACGGACCAGTTCCTGGAAAGACTGGTTTCCCCCGTGTGGTCTTTTCTTGTTCTCTGCTTTTCTGGCTGAATTCCCATCTGGAGCGTGGAGGCTCACCATGTCTACTTACTTGCCCTGGCTTCTAAGACCCACACAAGAGGGAGCCCAAGGCAGGGCACCCTCTGCTATTCAGGCGGGTGTCAGTGGTCTATGTAGGTGGTGCAAACTCCTTGTCTTGGAGTTTTATTGGTTTTCCACATAAACCAAGGAATATCAGCCTCTTTTCTCCTCTGTTTCTTCACTACATTATTCTTCCCCAATCTCTTTAAATTTCTAATTAATCTCTCTTTAATTGCCGACTCCATCACCGCTTTGAATTCCCTGGATCACCAGGGGCTGGACCCCGGCACCTTCTTTAAATTTTGTGTAGAGAAGGAACAAACAAAACAAACAAACAAAAAACATCTGCCACTTTCAGCTTATTTCCTCTTCTTGGGGATCCCTCGCCTTCCTGCCTGTTACCTTCTCATAAGGAGTCCATGAGATGTTGAACTTGGATAACAGGGCATGTAACACAGCTGTTTTTAAAAGTTTTGTCCTACTAAAACTTACACTGTCTTAATGGCTTCATGTAATTGACATTTCAGGTTGAGTGAGTGAGTGAAAGTCACTCAGTCGTGTCCAACTCTTTGCAACCCCATGTACTATACAGTTCATGGAATTCTCCAGGCAGAATACTGGAATGGGTTGCCTTTCCCTTCTCCAAGGGTTCTTCCCAACCCAGGGATCAAACCCAGGTCTCCCACATTTCAGGCAGATTCTTTACCAGCTGAGACACAAGGGAAGCCCTCGAATACTGGAGTAGGTAGCCTCTCTCTTCTCCAGGGGATCTTCCCGACCCGGGAATCAAACTGGGGTCTCCTGCACTGCAAGTGGATTCTTTACCAACTGAGATACCTGGCCTATATGTTCAGATCAATTCTTTGACTGAATGTGAAGTGACTCTTTTTGCTTTTTCCTCATATTCTTTCCACTCAAGTGGACCTTAGAAAGCATCACTATGAACAAAGCTAGCAGAGGTGATGGAATTCCAGTTGAGCTGTTTCAAGTCCTGAAAGATGATGCCATGAAAGTGCTGCACTCAATATGCCAGCAAATTTGGAAAACTCAGCAGTGGCCACAGGACTGGAAAAGGTCAGTTTTCACTCCAATTCCAAAGAAAGGAAATGCCAAAGAATGCTCAAACTACCACACAGTTGCACTCATCTCACATGCTACTAAAGCAATGCTCAAAATTCTCCAAGCCAGGCTTCCGCAATGCATGAACCGTGAACTCCCTGATGTTCAAGCTGGTTTTAGAAAAGGCAGAGGAACCAGAGATCAAATTGCCAACTGCTGGTGATGGAATGAAACACCAACACTACAGAGTGGTTTGAATTTTTATATTTTAGCAATTGCTTCTTACAGCTGCTTTATTTTATATCCCTTGCACAACAACCTACAGGGCAAGTTGCCAAGCACTATGATTCAGAGACTATACAGTGCGTAGGCGCAGGGCAAGATAACCTTTACCTTGACTTATTTTCTGCAGCTAAGACTTTGTTTTGGGGAACTTCCTTAACAACTTAGAATCCATTTTGTCCCTGGGTCTGTTCCTTTTGAGGAATCAGAGAAACATCCTTGTGGGCAAGAACTGTTCTTTTCCCACAGGAACAAACAGGATTTTTAGCTGAACATCTCGTTTGCAAGAATGTTCAGCCCTGGTTGAGAATCTTGTTTGCAAGCACTTCTCAACCTTCCTTATACCTAGTTCCCTACACTGGGCAGAACATCTCATTTGCAAGAGTGTTCAGCCCTGGTTGAGAGTCTCATTTGCAAGCACTTCTCAACCTTCCTTATACCTTGTTCCCTACACCAACATCCGCTGGATCATGGAAAAAGGAAGAGAGTTCCAGAAGAACAGCTATTTCTGTTTTATTGACTATGCCAAAGCCTTTGACTGTGTGGATCACAACAAACTGGGGAAAATTCTGAAAGAGATGGGAATACCAGACCACCTGAACTGCCTCTTGAGAAATCTGTATGCAGGTCAGGAAGCAACAGTTAGAACTGGACATGGAACAACAGACTGGTTCCAAATAGGAAAAGGAGTACATCAAGGCTGTATATTGTCACCCTGCTTATTTAACTTATATTCAGAGTACATCATGAGAAACGCTGGATTGGAAGAAGCACAAACTGGAATCAAGATTGCTGGGAGAAATATCAATAACCTCAGATATGCAGATGACACCATCCTTATGGCAGAAAGTGAAGAGGAGCTAAGAAGCCTCTTGATGAAAGTGAAAGAGGAGAGTGAAAAGGTTGGCTTAAAGCTCAACATTCAGAAAATGAAGATCATGACATCCGGTCCCATCACTTCATGGGAAATAGATAGGGAAACAGTGGAAACAGTGTCAGACTTTATTTTTTTGGGCTCCCAAATCGCTGCAGATGGTGACTGCAGCCATGAAATTAGAAGACACTTACTCCTTTGAAGAAAAGTTATGAGCAACCTAGATAGCATATTCAAAAGCGAGACAGTACTTTGCCGACTAAGGTCCGTCTAGTCGAGGCTATGATTTTTCCTGTGGTCATGTATGGATATGAGAGTTGGACTGTGAAGAAGACTGAGCACCGAGGAATTGATGCTTTTGAACTGTGGTGTTGGAGAAGACTCTTGAGAGTCCCTTGGACTGCAAGGAGATCCAACCAGTCCATTCTGAAGGAGATCAGCCCTGGGATTTCTTTGGAAGGACTGATGCTAAAGCTGCAGCTCCAATAATTTGGCCACCTCATGTGAAGAGTTGACTCATTGGAAAAGACTCTGATGCTGGGAGGGATTGGGGGCAGGAGGAGAAGGGGTCGAGCGAGGATGAGATGGCTTGATGGCATCACGGACTCGATGGACGTGAGTCTGAGTGAGCTCCGGGAGATGGTGATGGACAGGGAGGCCTGGCATGCTGCGATTCATGGGGTCGCAAAGCATTGGACAAGACTGAGCTATTGAACTGAACTGAAAGTCATATTTTATAGAGGCACATCATATCGCCTGAAAAGAGCCTTAGAGATAATATAGCTTAAATCCCTCTACACAGGGTGATCTGAGGGATAGGAAGCAAGAGTTAGATATTTATAATGGTGTTCCTGCCTGGTTTATAGCATGATTCTAATGAAAGAGAAAGACATCCAAGGTGGTTAATGATTGCTGCCTCTAGCTTTTAACCCAGATCCTCCTACTTACTGGTGCTTTTCTATTTGTAATGAGTATACTTGTACAGCCTGTAACAAGTATGAGTCTGTTTGTCCTCTGCATTAGACATTTACAAAATCTATCATTGCTTTGCCATGATTCAGTTCAGTTCAGTTTCTTAGTCGTATCTGACTCTTTGTGACCCCCATGGACTGCAGCATGCCAGGCTTCCCTGTCCATCCCCAACTCGCAGAGCTTGCTCAAACTCATGCCGTTGAGTTGGTGATTGCCATGTTTATGTTAAAGTATTTCAGTGGCAAGGATGAAGAAAGAGGTCAAGATACAGGAATGTGACTGTAATATTAAAACATTACATATATCATTGATAAATTGCTTTTGCACAATGGTATTTTCCATGAGTCATTGGTGCATGTATGAGGATAATGTGATGTGAAGACATTAAAATGGTAAAGAATGAAGAACACTGAAGTTGACAGGCTACAATAAAGTTTTTGATGTATTGTCCCCCTTTTTTTCCCACAGATTACTGTCAAGAAAGAAGAATAATTTTGCCCAAATTCCTCTCTGAAATTCTTGTTTAGAAATTATCTAAAAAAAAATTCCATAATTTCTCATTAATTTCTTCAATTTGAGGAGAGGAAGCCTACAATTAACTGAACCAGTCAGTTCTAGTTTTGGAATTCCATTAATGGGCTTAAAATATTCTTCTATTTACATATTCTTCACTATATACAATAAAATGGGCTAGTATTCATGTTGAATTAGTCTTTAGATGGTGACATAAAACTTATCATATATGTGAAGATGGATTAATTAGATCCATGTTTATTAATCTCTGAATTAATGGTAGCCCACTGACTCCCTATTTTAACTATATTTCTGACTATATTTGCTGCCATTTTTCTGCTCATCAGCAACAAGTCCAAAGAAGTCTGAGTGAATTGATGAAGTATGCCAGGAGTACACATATTTCAGTCTTTTCTATTATGCAAGAATTATCCTAATTTTTCACTATGAGAATTTTTCTTAACATGGCATAGTGCTTTACAAATACCACCCTGAGCAACAGAGGAATTATGTAGGCTTTATTTTTCCATTCTGAAATATTGTCACATAAGGTCAATTTACAATGGCAGCAAGAAAATTGAAGACCATCAGAAGCTTTTAATTTTATAATTGCAATGGATAAATATGTCTTTTCAGTACATTATGGTATTTTAAATACACGGTCACATCCTAGCTTTCTCAATAAACTAATTTAGTGCTTTAGACTTCAGGAAACCACATCAAAAGCAGATGAAATAGTCAAATAGCAAGAACTTAGAACCTATTCTTTATAGTGAAATTGATAAGCATGTCTTTATAGTATATTGTCTTAATGTCCAAAACCATTTTATGGACCTTCAAAACAAACATGTGCATATGTGTTCAATGTTAACTATATTCTGATATACATTTTTAAGCTGCTTATCAAACCCTCATTTAATTTTGTACTACTGACATATAATTAGCAGTGAAAAGTGTTGTCTTCTATTTTTAGTTTATTGTATATTTGTTTATTTGATCTTCCAGACAACACGTAGTGCTTTTTTTGTATAATGCAATGCTCAGTCTTTAGCAAAGAACTCTGATAAACAGGGTGATATAAAGTAGTCGTTTAAATAGGTGGGGTTTTTTTTGTGAACCACAGAGACAAAGAGGGGTATTTAACCAGAGCTAAGAGTAAGGAAAATGGGAAGGAAATTGGTGTGCAGAGAGTCACAGAAGAATTGATAGCTGATAAAGAAGCACAATTTTGTACTTTACCATGATTCTATCCACTGTCCCTTAACTTCTTTTACACTTTTTAAAACTGTATTCAGACAAAATTGACAAATACCATGCTTATGATATAGGGCATGAAGATATAATATATGTGTATGTTGTGAAATAATTACTACAATAAAGTTAGTTAACACGTTAATCAATTTACATAGCTATCACTTTGAGTGTGGATACCAAGAAAACCTTTAAGAACTCCTCTCTCAGCAAATTTCAGTCTTACAATACACTACTGTTAAGTAGAGTCACAGTGCACATTAGACCCTCAGAATTTATCCATCAAGTAACAGGAGGTCTTTAAACTTTGACCAACATCACCCTTTGCTCCCACCTTTCAGCCTGTAGCAACAGCCACTCTACTCTCTATTTCTATGTGCTTGACCAGTTGGATTCCATGTGTTGGTGAGATCGTACAGTACTTGTCTTCCTCTGTATGAATTATTCCATTAGCATTTCCTCACGGTTCTTCCCTGTTGTAGCCAATATGACTTCTTCTAACAGGCATGGACTCGTACACTTCAAGATCAGAGGAACTGTCAGATCCTCTGCCTGCTATGTTTTCATCTCCTAAATTGAATCCTTTTCTGATTTGACTGAATATCCAAAGATGCCTTTCCTTTAGACTGGTTTTAGATATTTTTACTTCTGAATAATAGACCACTATGTGTTACCTCATGATGAATTTCAGGCTTATTATGAACTACTTGACTGTTTAGTTAATACATTATTAACCCTAGCTTATATTTAGTAGTATTTAAACTACAAGATGTATTGTAGTACATAAAGAACTAAAAGGCTCGAAGATCAGTGAACAAAGTGCACTGTATATCTTTGAGTTCAGTTCAGTTCAGTTCAGTCGCTCAGTCATGTCCAACTCTTTGCGACCCCATGAATCGCAGCATACCAGGCCTCCCTGTCCATCACCATCTCCTGGAGTTCACTCAGACTCGCGTCCATCGAGTCAGTGATGCCATCCAGCCATCTCATTCTCTGTCGTCCCCTTCTCTTCCTGCCCCCAATCCCTCCCGGCATCAGTCTTTTCCAATGAGTCAACTCTTCGCATGAGGTGGCCAAAGTACTGGAGTTTCAGCTTTAGGATCACTTCTTCCAAAGAAATCCCAGGGCTGATCTCCTTCAGAATGGATTGGTTGGATCTCCTGTATATCTTTAGTGTAATTTAAATAGTGCTTGACTAAAAACTGAACAAAATTCACATATTGAAAAAGCCAGAAAAGTTTTTCCCAGAAAATAATACCATGTACAAATTCTGGAAATATAAAGAAGCATGACAGGTGGGGGGAATAGAAATATATTTCAAATAGAAATTATGTTTCTCATGTAACCTACCATTTAATTTTAATAAATCAACAATCACCATATATGGATGGATGTGTATGTATGCACATACACAAAATATAAATTTTTAAAACCATTTATCCTTCAATTTTTTCAGAGTCTGTTTCACATCCTTATTCCTTAGGCTATAAATTAGAGGGTTCAACATGGGAATCACAATGGTGTAAAATAAAGAGGTCATTTTGTCTTCTTCTAGAGAGTAGGATGAACTCGGCCTGAAATACATGAAGAGCATCGTCCCCTGGAAAACTGCCACAGAAGTTAGGTGAGAGACGCAAGTAGAGAAAGCTTTGAACCCCCCTTTGGCAGAGTGGATCTTCAAGACTGATAAGATAATATAACAATAAGAGACAAGAACTCCTGAAATGGAGCTTAATTCAATGAAGCCAAAAATCATGAATATCACTAACTCATTGACCTGTGTGTCTGAGCAAGATATCAACAGGAGAGGAGGAACATCACAAAAAAAGTGGTTAATCTCATTTGACCCACAGAAGCATAAATGGAATGCTAATGTTGTATTTATCAAAGCATCTATCATTCCCACCAGGTAAACCCCCGCCATGAGCAGAGAGCACACCCTGCTGGACATGCTGACCGCGTAGAGCAAGGGGCTGCTGATGGCCTTGTACCGGTCATAGGCCATCACTGCCAGCAAGAGACACTCACAATCTATAAAGGTATAGATAACCAGTAATTGCAGGGCACAGCCATAGAAGGGAATTGGTTTGTTCTTAGCCAATAGGTCCACCAGCATCTTGGGGCCAACTGCTGTGGAAAGGCAGAGGTCACAGAAGGAGAGGTGGCTGAGGAAAAAGTACATGGGTGTGTGCAGCTGGGGATCCATCCTAATGAGGGTGATCATTCCCAGATTTGCCAGAAGAGCAATGAGATAAACAAGGAGAAACATGGTAAATAGAATCACTTTGGTCTTGGTGTTATCAGTAATTCCCAAGAAAATGAATTCAGTTAAGGAGGAGCAATTCCCTGTGTCCATTCTTCTTTGCTCTTGTGTACACTTTCGGAGGAAATGATCAAGAAAATGATACTTGCAAGCGTAACACTTTTCTGCATCTACAAAATGAAATAAGACAGAATATTTTTTCTGTAAGTGTCTTTTTATACTTAGAAAATTATTCAGTCATGCACCCACTTTAAAGAGGCATGGCTTTCTATTCTGCAATAATAAGAAAGTCTCTAAGAAAGACCTTTGAGAAATGGGATGTAAATCTAGATGTCATTCATGAGGTTTTGTTACTTTCTATAAGCTCTTCTCTGAGTGTTAGTTTCTTCATCCCAGGGAGCAGATTTAGAGAAATTTAACTCTTTACCTCTTGAGGAAAACCTAGAAGAGAGAGACACCAGTGTTAAAGAGACCAGACTGTAAGACATAGGACTGAGCATTTATGAGGGCTGACAATAGTCACGTAGATACAAAAAACGGTAATGATTTTAATGGTTCTCAAAAAAGCATGATTGGTTTCAGAGCATTTGATTTAGTTCCAGAAACAGCGAGCATATCAATGACTAGTAATAAAACATAATTATATTCCTGGCTTTAGTTTATGTTATGATCAGTGTTTGCTTGGACGTGAATTAAGTGTTACGGATCTGATTTTCTAGAAATTTATTCCTGCTTCCCCACAATGCTCATTACCTCTTTGTGGAGTGGCAGTTGTCAAAAAGTGAATCTCTTCTAACAAGTGGGGCAAAAAGAGCTAAAAGGAAGTGAAAACAACAGAATTTATTGTCTGATTCACATCATTTTAGATTTTAAATGGCCCGTTAGTTACTAAAGCAGAAATAAGATGAGGGACAATAATGTTTCTAAAATGCATAGACTTTCCTCTTTGTTATATGTGTCTGTGTGTATACATTTTAATGTTTATAAGACTAGAATGGAAGCAATGAACTTTTTCTCCCCTCAGAGCTAAGTAAATATGGCATGTGGTTCACATGGGGATGAATTTGTACATGTCTTTATTCTTACTGTAGTACCTACTCTAGTTTAATAAAGCAAAACATACTTTAAATTAATGTATACACTTTTCCAATGATAAAAAGAGTAAATATTTCCTGTGAAGCAAAAGCAAAATAAAATAAATAAACAGCTGCATTGTGGATATTAGCAAGTTCAGTTTCTTGTGATTCTGAGATAGAAATATTTCTAGCCATTGATTTCAGATTTTCATGAGTAGGCAGGCACAAAATGGTTCATTTACAATTTGTTTCCCTCAAAATGTTACGTATTTTCTTCTATATCTTTAAGTTAGGAGCTGGAAACCTACCTGAGACGAGCAGGTCTTGACTAGCTGAACAATAAGCAGATGGCCTCTTATTTTACCAGGTACCTTGGGACTTAAATCCCTGTGCTACTGTCCCTCTGCTTTGATCTTATGCAAACATTTCCTTAATTGTACTTCTGCTTCTGCATTTTCCCCTGAGAATTCAGAAGCCACTTGGCACAGGCTGAATTTTCATACTTCACTATTGTCATCAAATTGATCTGTGGCAAAAAGAAAACTGCAAATTTTTTTGCATGATGTGCTTCACAGTCATCCTGAAATGGTTTCGTCCTTCTTTAGCTAATGAGTAAACCTACTGAAACTCAAAAGACCTCCCTTCATTATTTCCGTTTACTTAGATTTGTTCATAGTGTTTAAGAGCCTCCTTCACATCTCATGTAAGGATATGACCACACTTGGTTCATGTTTTCTTTTTTACTGAAATGTAATGTGTACATTACATAAGTAAGAGAAGCCCAGAATTCCCAGGTTAATTCTGCTCTTATCATGTGGCTGCCATAATCCAACCAATGATTTGTTTAGTTCTTTTTTCCTTTTTTTTCTTTCCTGGTTTCCTTCTATGTAGCCTGTGTTTTCATAGAATCATACTCTATCTTGGGGATATTTGATGCTCTAAGCATCACATTCATTTAGGAATCATTTACTTATACTACTACTATTGATAAATACTATTATTTTCTTATTTTCCAGGTAAAGAAACAAAAGTTCTAAAGGATAAAGCTAATTTCCCCATAATCAAATTCACTCAAGTTGTAAAGACTTCAGCTTGATGCTTCAGAGCATTCCTGTGTACACTGCCTTCACTAGCTTAGGTGGAGCTGTCTTCAGTTTCTTTCACTCCACCTTCTCATGTTCTACTGCTCAATTTTAATTCTTCTTTATTTTTGTTTTTTCAATCAAGAGCCATGGTACTGAATGAAGGAAATCAGAGCTCTGTGACCATGTTCATCCTCTTGGGCTTCTCAGGATACCCATGCCTCCAGGCACCCCTTTTCTTGGTGTTCTTGACCATTTACACAGTCACTCTGGTGGGGAACCTTGGCATAATTGTGGTCATAAGGACCAGTCCCAAACTCCACACACCCATGTATTTTTTTCTCAGCCATCTCTCCTTTTTGGATATTTGCTCTTCCAGCGTATTTACACCCAAACTCCTGGGTATCTTGGTTGTGGAAGAGAGTTATCTCTTTCAAAGGATGCATGGCACAGTTTTTCGTTGGCTGTGCATTTGTGATTACGGAGATGTCCATTCTAGCAGTCATGGCCTATGACCGGTGTGTGGCTGTTTGTAACCCCCTGCTCTACACAGCTGCTATGTCTCCTAAGCTCTGCAGCCTCCTGGTGGCTAGGACTTACACATGGGGTGGAATGTGTTCCTGGACAATCACATGTTCTCTTTTGGAGCTGTCCTTCTGTGGTTCTAACGTCATACATCACTTTGGCTGTGAGTATTCTGCCATCATCTCTGCTTCCTGTTCTGACACCCATTTCAGTCAACTGATGTGTTCCCTCATTTCTACACTAAATGAGGTATGTAGCCTCCTGATTATCCTCACGTCCTATGCTTTCATAGTTGTCACAATCATTAAGATGCCTTCAGCTGCTGGACTCCGAAAAGCCTTCTCCACCTGTGCTTCCCATCTGACCGCCATCACCATTCTCCATGGGACTGTTCTGTTCCTTTATTGTGCACCCAACTCCAAAAGCTCATGGCTCCTCATCAAAGTAGCCACTGTGTTTTTTACTGTCATGAGTCCTATGCTGAACCCTCTTATCTATAGCCTTAGGAATAAAGATGTGAAAGAGACAGTCAGGAGTTTGATAACTATGAAACTGCTTTCTCCCTCAATATAATTCAGAAGTCCAGTGGGACTGAAAAACCACTTGAATTAAAGTCAGCCTGGGTATTAGCCAGATAAATATGCTTGTGTTCATATTATGCCTTATAATTTTCATATATATTTCTGATGCTAGTTAATCTTTATTATAAGTAAATATATGATTATGTTTCAAATAAATTGTATGTTGTATTTTACATTTTTTTTGATGGTCAGATGCGCTACAATTACTTCTCGGTTAATAGAGAAATAATACATTATGGAAGTCAGAGTGATGAAAAGGGATATATAGTTAGAGACTCATTCCTTACGCTACAGTTTATGTTGTGGTTTGTAACAATGCTGCAAACACAGATGATAACTGTGTTTAGTGTCAGGGTTAAGGTTAGGGTTAGTGTTAGGGTTAGGGTTAAATTTGCACTTAGGTTCTCATAACTAACTCTTCTGATTCAGTTTTATAAAATGCAACTTTTAGCTCTTCTCAAAACTTTATTTTACACCAGGTAAAATGAGGAGTTTTGAGTTTGCCTTATAAAAAGTATTACCTGATTTTAAGCAAGAAGATCCTGAAAATAATAGCTAGTCTCTGTCAGCATCATTCATTTTTTGAATACCTGTGTAATATAGTTCAATCAAAGGTGTTTAACTGAATACTGAGAAAAAGTTAAATGTATTTCTAGGGAGATATGATGATTACTCAGTGATAAAGCCCAAGTTAAGAACTGCTCTATTTTCTCTTCTTCTGACAATTACTCGTTCATGTCTCAGGTTTGCACTCATGATCCAAAGGAAAAGAAATGCTCGTCGTCAATAATGAAGTATGAAAAAATTATAATGAGATTAACGGAGATGCTTCTGAGTAACTGGACCTAATCATGAATCTACCTCATTCAGTTTAATAAGCCTTTCTTATATTCCTTTGAAGTACCTGCCATTATCACATATTCTTTTTTTAATATAAATTTATTTATTTTAATTGGAAGTTAATATTCTTAATTATGGTAGCTTTGAAGTAAATCTCACTATCCATTAGAGCAACTTCTGACATCTTTGCTTCTGTGTAAGTGGATCCTGCTTATCCTTGACCATTTCATTTTCATACAAACTTCAGTATTTATTGTGTTCATTCTTTTAAAGCCTGAGGCTCTAGGGGCTCTAAAACTTACGTCACTTGTTCTTTAGCTCTGCAGGTTAAAGCATTCTTGGCTGTAGCCTTGCCCTCTCTGCTTCATTCATCTATGCTCCTCCATAATCATTTCACATTTCTGAGATTATGATGAGATCATATTAGCTGGTTTTAATTTTACCATGGTTTCAATTTATTCATCTTTATTTTTGGCTGTGCTGCACAGCATGTGAGATCCTAGTTTCTCCACCAGGGATCAAGTCCATGCTCCCTGCAGTGGAAGCAAAGAATCTTAACCCTGGACCTCAGGGAAATCCCATCATTGGTTTTACTAATGTGGCTTGGCCATTTTATTTATTTCTCATTATCATTACTATGATTGATTTGGTTTCTAAGGGAAGAGAGAGACAACAAAGGCATGTTATGTTTTGAGTTTGACATATCGAGTTAAAAATAATCCACATTTTATCTCTTTCTTTACTGATTAGGGGAAAAAATTGGCATTGAAAAAATTCTACAGGCATGGCTAATAGTAAGATATTGTGAAGAATCTATATTAAGAAATTACAAATCTTAATGAAATAAACACACACCTTGAAAAAACAGCATTCAGTCTTATACAATAAAAATAGAAAGTGTAAGTACAGTCTTATCTGTTAGTGTAATGGGGGTCTGTGTGTGCTCAGTTGTGTCTGGCTTTTTGTGACCCCACGGACCTTGGCCCGACCAGGCTTCTCTGTCAGTGGGATTTTCCTGGCAAGAAGACTGGAGTGGGGGCCACGCCCTTCTCCGGGCAATCCCCCTAACCCGGGATCAGACTCCTGTCCCTGCATCTTCTGTACTGCCGGTGGATTCTTTACCGCTGAGTCACTGGGGAGCCCAAAGAAATGGAATTTGTTTCCAAAATCTTCCTCACAAAGAAATCCTATGCCCTGTTTTTTATGTTGGTGAATTTCTCCAAACATTTGAGAAACATTGTCAATCATGCACAAATCTTTCTAGGGAATAGATTAAGAGGATACTTAAGAGTGCCTTATATTCACTTAGATTTTAGCAGTCAGTTCAAAGAAAGCTATTATGAGAAATAAATGTATAGATCAATCTTTCTCATGAGGTTAGTTAATGAATATTCAAGACAAAATATTAACACAGTGGATTTTTTCCAGAAACTGAAAAGTGGTTTAATAGTCATGAATTAATAACCATAAATCAACATATGAAAATGAAAGGGAAGATACATTATTCATGCAAATTACAGTTCTAGAAAAATAATTTGGTTAAATACAAAACTTATTCTGCTCTGAAAGGTTGATTTTTCTCAACTTACATTTAATAAAATTGTTATTAGCTACAAGAAACTTTAAATAATCCTCATATTAGCTATTGAAATTACTGTGATTAATTTTAAAATTCTTTGGCTCTAATACTATGTATATATCTAAATTCACATCTCTCAAGAATGTACAAACTCAAAGGAAGTTCCCTAGAGTTTTAATTGAAAAGTTCATACTTCCTGGATGGCTGTGACAAATATTTCTAGCATCCATGTCCTGAATAGAAATTAACCTCTTCCTGATAAGAGTATGAGTTTCTCTGGTGACTCATATGGCAAAGAATCTACCTACAATGCACAAGACCAGGGTTCTGTCCCTAGGTTGGGAAGATCCCCCAGAGAAGGGAATGGTCAGCTATTCCAGTAGTCTTGCCTGGAGAATTCCATGGACAGAAGAGCCTGGCAGAATACAGTCCATGGGGTCTCAGAGACTCAGATGACTGAGTGACTGACATTTCCACTTTCTTGTTAGAGTATAGAATGTCAGAAACAGATTATCATTGTGAAAAATATGACCTGTTGACCAGTATGATGAATACCAGAAATGGCTTTCTTTTGGTGTAATGAAGGTATTCAGGGGTTACAACTTATCTATCAATAGTTTCTTGATATTCCTTATGCTTGCAGGAGACCTGTGTTCAATCCCTGGGTCAGGAAGATGCCCTGGAGAAGGAAATGGTAACCCACTTCAGTATTCTTGCCTGGAGAACTCCATGGACAGAGGACCCTGGCAGGCTACAGCCCATGGGACTGCAAAGAGTCGGACACCACTGAGAGACAACACACACACGCATACGTGTTTGCATGAATAAGTCTTGGGAATTACACTTTTAAATAGTCATTTCTACTGCTCACCATTAGAAAACAATGATGCACTTGATGTTTTTATATATACTCATTTATGCAGCACTACTGCATTCTGTTATTACTTTCTCACATTTTTGTCGTAGATTCCTTAGGACTTTCTGTATACAGAATCTAGCTGGCAAATAAAGACAGTTTTACTTTCTACTTTTCAGTAATTATAATTTTCTTCCTTATTCAACAAAAATCTAAAATAAGATGTTAATTGAAAGTGGTTAAGGACATTATTTTCCTGGCGGTTATACAGAGAGTTGGGAGAAAATCAAGTTATTTTACTTTATATAGGATTTTTTTTCTATTCTCTGTTTCTATACTAGACATAATATTAGCTAGAAGTATTTTTGTAGATGTTTATCAGGTTGAAGGAATTTTCTTATATATCTTGTTTACTGCTATACAGGTAATCATTTTTTTTTCTTTCCATCTGAGTCATTGTTTATTTTCCTATCACATACTGTGATATTTTATTTTCTAATATTTCATTCAGTGTTTCTATGATGAGGTACATTAGTTATCTTGATCTATGTTTTTTGTTTGTTTACAACATCTTTGTCTGGTGTTGGTGTTGATGGTTGTTGATTAGTTACTAAGTCGTCTCTGACTCTTTTGTAATCCCATGGACAGTATCCTGCCAAGCTCCTCTATCATGGGATTCTCCAGGCAAGAATGCTGGAGTGGATTGCCATTTCCTTCTCCAGGGGATCTTCCTGATACAGGGATAGAACATGTGTCCTCTGCCTACAGATAGATTCTTTACCTCTGAACCACCAGGGAAACCCATGAAACACCAGAGACGACCCAAAACTCAGGAAACGATCTGAAATATTGGTGGTGGCCCCTCCTCACTGTCAGAGATGGCCACACACTTTCTTTCCTGGCGTGCCTCTCTGCCTTGCTTTGATCTTAACTAAACAGTTTCTCTGTGTGCTCTCCCACTTGTTTTGCTATGTCTCTAAAAATAAACTTTGTACCTTCATTTACAATTTTTGCCTCCTTGAGAAATGCATTTTTTTACTGGGGTCTAGATATATATATATATGCATATGTGTATGTATATGTATATGTATACGTATATGTATAATGTATGTATACTTATGGCTGCCGGTAACCCGCATCTCAGCTATCAGTTTTTAAACTATGGAGTTCACACATTCTAAACTAATTAATCATTTTCAGGTTTTGTACATTACTGTTTGAATTGTCTTTGCCTCTTCAAGCAAATCCTGAGCTCCTGAAGGTCAGGAAGCAGGCCAAAGAATTCGATCATTGTGCTTGCACAACACTGGGTTCTAGATATTTGTAGCTGAAAAGCCAATCCAGAAATCTTTGGTTTCTATCGTAGAGGTTTCTTAGAACCTCAGTCAGAAGCACCTGGGAAATCAGTTGAACTCACGGATATTTGGCAGAGAAACCCAGGAATGTTCATTTTAAACACGCCTCTTGGAATATTCTTATGTACATGGATGTTTGGGAATTAGAGAGCTGTCACATACGAATAAACACAATCCTAAGTACATGTTTCACACAAGGTATAGGCAAGATAGTAACAGCATCAATCATGTTATCAAGTTTAAATAACATTTCCAGTTTTATTTCTTCCTCTAGCTCCCCCTGCCCTTCTTGTCTGAATCATCCTTCTGGAGCAAAATTCTAATCAAATCCTTCCTTCAACCAACACTTTCCCAGTTGTGAGACTGTAAAACCCATGATCATAAACTTATCCTTTAAGAATCTTTATGGCCCAGTTGCAATCAAATGACATAACTTTTTAACTAAGAGCACAAACTCTGGGGCCAGACTGACTGAATTCAAATCCCAATGCCTCCAGTCTGAGTATGAGCTATATTAATGGGATGAAGAAAAAGTGTTGCATGTATCTCTTATCGCTCTGTTTATTCAAATATCCATGCACTTTTTTTGTGCTATTTATTACTTAAATGCTTGACAGAATTTACCATTTAATAGTATGGGACTGCGGAGAAGGCAACAGCATCTCACTCCAGTACTCTTGCCTAGAAAATCCCATGGATGGAGGATCCTGGTAGGCTGCAATCCTTGGGGTCGCTATAAGTCGGACACGACAGAGCAGCTTCACTTTCACTTTTCACTTTCATGCATTGGAGAAGGAAATGGCAACCCAGTCCAGTGTTCTTGCCTGGAGAATCCCAGGGACGGGGGAGCCTGGTGGGCTGCCGTCTACGAGGTCACACAGAGTCGGACACGACTGAAGTGACTTAGCAGCAGCAGCAGCAGTATGGGACTGAGGTTCTCCTTGTAGGAAGATTTTTAACTGAAAATTCAATTTCATAAGGAGATAGAGGCTATTCATATTTTGCATTTCATCTTTGGTAAGTTTATTTGTATGGTTCAAATGATTTTTCTACATCAACTAGATAGTTACATTTTTTGGAAGAAAATGATACAGAATACTCCCTAATTGTTTTTTCTACATTGACAGCATCTGTAATGAAGTCCCATTTTTTTCTTGAGTAGCAATTGTGTTATGATCTGTTATTTGTAATCAATTTATCTAACAGATGATTGATTTTATATATCATTTTAAACATCAGAATTTTAGTTTTGCTCAATCCCTTATTTCTATTTCACTGTCCGTTTTCTATTTTGTTGATCACCATTCTCATCTTTTCCTCCTATTTATTGTGAGATTAAAAACTATGTTTGCTTTTTTATCTTCTTAAGATGGAATCACAGATCATCAAATTTCTTCTCTTAAGTAAAACATTCAAGCAAGTAGGTGCTATTTTAAATAGAATGAGGTATTAATAGAGAGAGTACAAAAATGTTGACCTTATGAGTGACTAGTAGAACTCTAAACTAGTCCTTAAGATTCCCCACCATTTGGTGTACACATATCTTCAACTAGCCATTCAATTACACATTAATCTGGGAGCTGCTGGCAAATAATTTTAAATTATAACTAGTTTTAAATCAGTTGATCATAATGAAAGGAGACTATCCTGATGGATGGGTCTCATATAACCTGATGATTTGTTAAAAACGCTTGAATCCCTCTTTAAAGAGATGCATGAATTATAAGAGGGTGTTGAAAGAGAGATTTGAAGTGTGAGAGTGACTTGAGCGGAGAAAACAAAGCAGATACCCAGGAGTGGGTTCTAGGAGCTGTGAATAACCCCAAACAGATGTCAAGGAAACAAGACCCTATTCCTACAACTCAAGGAACTGCATTATTCCAACAACATGAATGAGCTTGGAAGGGAACCAATTTCTAGATGAGAAACTTGATGACACTTTGATTTCAGCCTTGCAATAACTTGAATAGAGGGACCAGGTGTATTGTGCCTAACTTCGGGTGTACAAAATTGTGAATTAATAAATGAGTGTTTTTCAAGCCACTGAATCTGCAGCAGTTTATTATGATGAAATAGACCATTCATATACCACATAATTGATAGGTTTTATCAATTGCATTATCAAAAATGTATATTCAACAAGTTTTAATAAAGTGGAAACATTGGGATATAATAATAACTGCAAATGCCACAATATCATATTTCTATTCAGTGTGATATTGAATGTGTTTCTTACAAAAATGTAGATGTCCAAATAAGAAAACTTAGAGGAAAGACTGAAATAAACATAACACAGAAACAACACTATGCTTGGTCTATTGAACAGTAATTGTGATTTTCTCTTTCTGAATTTTGGAATTCATGTCTTCCATGATAAATATAAATATAAACAGGGTGATTGCTAGTGTTATTTTTCTAAGATAAGATAAACACGCTCAAGCTTCCTATATGATTTAATGATTTCAAATAAATTATACTCTAAATGAGGAGTATGGGATTTTCTTTAAATTGCCTTGTTTGTAGCTCATGGAAAACACCCCAATCAAAATTGTCTGGAGTGTGAATCCCCAAAGTCACTCAGGTAGACATAAATATACAGCATGATCCCTAAGTTTAGTTTACAAGTATACGGTTTACCCTTGGGAGTGTCTCTATTTTTTAATGAGAAAAAAATGTAATTTTCTTGATGACTTCACTGAAATATACTTTGGAAGAGGTTACAATACTCTTATTACAAGCTACAACAATTTTAATTAAATGTAAGTGTTTTTGTTAAATACTTTTCAAGATTCTTATTTTAAAAAGTCTTCAGTAAATCAATCTATAAAGACTACATGGCTTCTGGTGAGTTGTTTAAATTAAGTGATTTACTTTAATTCTGATGTGGGAAACTCTGAAATTAACAATATTTTTGGCAGAGAAACACCTATGCAACCCTAGTAGCAATGAAATGGTATTCAATTAATTCATTTAAGGGGAAGAACACAAGATATTGAACTTATTTTTGCATTAAATTTTTTGAGTTTAAAATCATGCAGGTGAAAGCAAGTTGGAGCAGTACAGCAAACTTGAATTCTGAATTAAACCCAAAACTAGTCTGAAATATGTTGCCTGGGATTTGATATTAAAAGGTAATAATGCTTTTATATACCAAAATGTGTGTATTTTGTGCACCAAAATCAAAATTGCTGCAGTGAGTGAAACGAAAGAAGTAGCTATCAAGCAGTCTAGATAATGCAGTGATACTGTGCGTGCTAAGTAGCTTCAGTCCTTTCTGACTCTTTATAAACAGCCCTATGGACTGTAGCCCGCCAGGCTCCTCTGTCCATGGGATTCTCCAAGCAGGAACACCAGAGTGGGTTGCCGTACACTCCTCCAGGGGATTTTCCCAATGCAGGAGGAGAACCCGTGTCTCTTATGTCTGCTGCACTGGTAGTTTAGTTCTTTTAGAGATCACAGAAATCCAGACAGAAGAGTTCAGATTGCAGGTAACTTCTATGGAGATGATTTTGAATATGGGTAAGCATTTGAGCATGATTTTAAACTAAGACTGAATGAAAATTAGTCCTGAAGGATGATTGTAAGTAGGCTAAATAAAGACAACTGCTGAATAGGTGTGTGGTAGGTAGCAATAGGGAGTGTATTTTGAAGAATATGTTCATCTTGCCCTAATTACATTTTTCACAGCCTCCACCTTGGATGGAAAGGAAATCATAGAGATACAGACAAGGACAGGGAAAAATGGACAGAACAAAGCTTGTGCCTTGATGGCTCAAGACTTGAATGGAAACGTGCAGCTAAGAAGGAGACATTAGAAAAGAATTAAAAAAAAGGTTTCCTCTGTGTACTCATTTTTTCGACTTCTTAGTCACTATTTGCACCATTTCAGACTTCATAAAATTATAGGTGGTGCTACATTGTAGAATATTTTGAGGTTATATATTTCAAATTCAAAGTAAACATGAAAAACAGCATTAGAAATAGAAGAGAAGAAACTAAACTTGGTGGGGGCCATTTATTACATGTGAAATTAGTCTTAAATATTTTAGAAAATAATTAAAGTTGGGCTTCCCTGATAGCTCAGCTGGGAAAGAATCCGCCTGCAATGCGTGGGACCCCAGTTCGATTCCTGGGTGGGGAAGATCTGCTGGAGAAGGGATAGGCTACGAACTCCAGTGTTTCTGGTCTTCCCTTGTGACTCAGCTGGTAAAGAATCTACCTGTAATGTGGGAGACCTGGGTTCAGTCCCTGAGTTGGGAAGATCCCCTGGAGAAGGGAATGGCTACCCACTCCAGAATTCTACACTAAATTTAGTGGGGGGCAATTATTACATGTGAAATTAAAGTCTTAAACATTTTAGAAAATAATTCACTAAGTTATATTTTATACATAATTGTATAGTAAAAAAAATTCTTATAATAGAATTATATTCTAAAGGTAAGGTTTCAGAGAGCTTAACTTGTCAGAAACATATTAATAAGTGACTGAGGTTAAATTTGAAGGCAAGCTGACTTGATTAAAGAGTCTAGATTGTTAACAAGACATCATTCATATTCTCTAGGAGATACAATATGTGACCTTTCACCAAGGTTTGGCCAGTTGGTGAAATCATTAAGGGAAGGTAAACCTGAGGCTTCTCTGATGAGGTGGGTGCTGAATCTCTCAGTTGTGTGACTTGCGACTCCATGGACTGTCGCCCGCCAGGCTCCTCCGTCCACCAGTTTTCACCAGCAAGGATACTGGAGTAGGGTGCCAATTCTTTCCCCTGGGGATATTCCTGACCCAGGGATTGAACTCATGTCCCTTGCATCTCCTGCACCATCAGGAGGATTCTTTACCACCGCACTACCTGGGAAGCCTCTCTCTGATCGGGGAGCACTAAGGAAAAGTGAGAGAAAACAGAGGACATCTTGAGCAGTTAGAATGGCCCGAACAAACATAAGACTTTGCAAGTGCAATCAGCAAGTTCAATTAAACGAAGCTAAAGAAAGGAATTATCCATGCGGAGAAAAGGGCGACAGCTGAGAAGGTTGAGAAAATTCAAACAAGGACATTTTCTGAGTCACTGTGACACCCAGTTCTTCCCAGTCCATCCTCTCCTTGCCCCTACATCAGAAGCTGACTTGCACTCTCCACACCTGTAGACACACATATATTTGGGCTCCAACTGCACCTTATTCACATTCCTGGGAAATCCCAGACGTCACCACTGCAAACCAGTCCCCTGTCCAGGCTGGGAGGAAAATACCCTCTGTTTCTGTCATGTCTGGTTGCCTAGGGTGAGCTCTCTGGCTTTCTCTGGCAGAAGCCGTAGTGATGGATGAGAGAAATCAGAGTGCTGGAATCACCTTCATCCTCTTGGGCTTCTCAGAATACCTGCAGGTCCAGGTGCCCCTATTCCTGGCCTTCTTCACCATCTACACCATCTCTGTGGTGGGGAACCTGGGTATGATTGTGATCATCAGAATCAACCCCAAGCTTCACACCCCCATGTACTTCTTTCTCAGCCATCTCTCCTTTCTTGATTTTTGTTACTCTTCTATAACCACACCTAAACTCTTAGAGATCTTGGTTGTGGACAGAAGGACTATCTCCTACATGGATTGCATGATGCAATTCTTCTTTGATTGCACATTTGTGATTACAGACATGTTCATGTTAGCAGTGATGGCCTATGACTGGTCTGTAGCTGTTTGTAACCCCCTGCTCTACACAGTTGCTATGTCTCCTAAGCTCTGCAGCCTCCTAGTCGCTGGAACCTACACGTGGGGTGGATCGTGTTCCTTGACAATCACCTGTTCTCTTTTGGAGCTGTCCTTCTGCGGTTCTAACGTCACACATCACTTTGGCTGTGAGTACTCTGCCATCGTCTCTGCCTCTTGCTCTGACTCTCACTTCAGTCAGATGACACGTTTTATCATTTCTACTCTCAGTGAGGTGTGTAGCCTCCTGCTTATCCTCGCCTCCTATATTTTCATAATTGTCACAATCATCAAGATGCCTTCAGCTGGTGGACTCCGAAAAGCCTTCTCCACCTGTGCCTCCCACCTGACCGCCATCACCATTTTCCATGGGGTCATCCTTCTTCTCTACTGTGTACCCAACTCCAGAAGCTCATGGCTCTTCATCAAAGTAGCCACTGTGCTTTACACAATAGTGATCCCCATGCTAAATCCCATTATCTACAGCCTTAGAAATAATGATGTGAAGGAGACCATCAGAAAATTAGTCAATACCAAAATGTTTTCCCACCCAATGTAATTTTGAGTGAGAAGAGAGATAGAGGAAAGCAGTTTCTTAAATGTGCTTTATACAGTGTGTTGATGGTTATTAGTGTCCACTGACTAGTGTCCTACTCTTTGCGACCCCTTCTCTGTCCATGGGGAATCTCCAGGCAAGAATACTGGAGTGGGTTGCCATGTCCCCCCTCCAGGGGATCTTCCCAAGCCAGGAATGGAACTCACGTCTCCCGAAGTGCAAGTTGATTCTTTAGTGACTGAGATACAATAGGATACAATCTCTTGAGAAAATTTTATATCATATGAATATAATGTGATTTTTAAACTGCACTGTGAGTTTAAAATGTCAGCTTCAGTTTAAAAGAAAAATATATGTTTATGTCTCACTTTCAGAGTGTTATAGGCAAAATAATGATCATCTAACAGTGTCCAGGGCTTCCCTGGTGGCTCAGATGGTAAAGAATCTGCCTGAACTACGGGAGACCTGGGTTCTTTCCCTGGGTAGGGAAGATCCCCTCGAGGAGGGCATGACAACCCACTCCAGTATTCTTGCCTGGAAAATCCCCAAGGACAGAGGAGCCTGGTGGGCTACAGTCCACGGGGTCTCAAAGAGTCGGATAAGACTGAGCGGCTAAGCACAGCGCAGCAGAAGGCTGTCCATATTCTGAAATCCTCAGAATTTGCAAATTATTTCTCTTCCATGTCTTTTTTCTTTCTTTTTTCTCTTTTTCTCAAATTATGAAATGTGATAGATAGGTAGACAAGTAATTTTGTATAATCATCCTGTATGTTACTTTCTCCAAGAAATTAAAGACTTATCAGTTCTTTGCAGCATCTCCGTGAGCATGTTTCTAGTCACTGTGCCTCTTGATGCCTCTAGGAACAGACTCCATTGCGGTGTTCAAAGATTTTTCTTCTAAACAGAGAATAGGTTACGAGAGTTAAAACTTAACTTTATCACTTTTGAAATTTGTATTATTAAAATTTTAGAGTATATTCCCTTACGTCTGGCTTATTTGGCTCAGCATTTTGTTTTGAAAGAATTTTTAAGTGATTGACTGTAACAGTAGTTCCCTTTTTGGTGCTGAAGAATGTTCTACAAAATAAATATATTGATATGATAATATGTTTATTCATACTACTACTACAAATGGAGTTTGGCTATTTCCTCTTCTCTATTGAAGTATTATTTAGTTACAGAGTTATAATAGTTTTATATACACAACATAGTGATTCATTATGTTTTTAGATTAGACACTATTAAACCTTAGTGGCTCAGTGGGTAAAGAACCTGCCTGCAAGCAGGTGATGCCAGAGATATGGGTTTGATTCCTGGGTGGGGAATATCCCCTGGAGGAGGGCACGGCAACCCAGTCCCATGGGCAGAGGAGCCTGGTGGGCTGGAGTCCATGGGGTTGCAAAGCTGGACGCAACTGAAGTGACTGAGCACAGCGCAGCATTCAAAGGATAACAGGCATAACTCACGGCGCTGGACAGCGGCTTCCTGTAGCTTGTCCGTTTTATGCAGAGCATTTTGTAGACTTTATACTCCTAAATCCCCCTTCCTCCTTTCCTCTACAAAGTCTGCATATAACAATTGTGGAGAGAATTAGAGTAAAGGGAAACGCTGTGCATTGTGGGAGAGAATGTAACTTGGTATAACCAACTGCATACTGTATGGAAAGCAGTATGGAGTTTTACACACACACACACACACACACACACACACACACACACGGTAAAAACAGAACTACCATAGGAGCCAGCAGTTTCACTCCTGGTTATTTCACCTTTTTTGTCTTTAACGTAAACGCTGCATGAACATTCTTACACAAGCATGTGCTCACTGAACGTGAGCACTCACTGTGTGAGGTGTGCCCTATCTCTGAATGTTCTGGATCAAAGGGCGCTTGTTTCTGATCTTTTGCCAGATGCCATGAAACGATTTTCCAAAATGGATGGATTAGTTTAAGTTCCAACTATATTATATGTGGGTTCTAATTATTGTCTATTTTTGATAACGTTTAATACTCTCATAGCAGACATTTTAATATTTTCAGGTTGGTGGGTAAGTAGGGGTACTTCATCTTGGTGATGAATTCAGTTCCACTTTACTAATGTGGCTGAATTCCTATAATTTAGTTATTAGTCATTTGACTTGTCTTACTTCTTTGTGAAGGGCCTATTCAGGTTTATTTTAAAATATTTTTCTATTAGGTTATTAATATTTTATTATGAAAAATGTATTTCATTATGCATTCTAAATAAAAGTCTTTTGATGTGTGTATCATGAATATTTTCTCCTAGATTGTGGCGTGTCTATTCATTCAGTTGGCGATGTCTTTAGGGGCACACATTTCCTTATGTTTAATGAATTAATGAATCAATGTTTAACAAACCATTTCTTTACACAGTGAAGTGCTTCTAATGTCTTATTTAAGATCCACTTCTTACCTCCAAAATAATAAAGATATTCATGTTTTATGTGCTAAGTTATCACAAATTTCATGCAGTATTATATTTTACATTCTACTCCCTCTATTTTCAATTTGGGGTTTTATTTTCTCTGTTTACATTGATTTTTAAAAAATATACATTTATTTATTTTAAGTGGAGGTTAATTACTTTACAACTTATTTCAAACTAAATTTTGATGGGGGCATGACTATAAGCTAATTTTATATTTTGACTTATTGGCATATATTTACCCCAGAAATACTTCTTGAAAAATTTACTCATTTTAACACTGCTCTGTGGTGCCAGAATATTCATAAAGTAAACATCAGTATATGTATAGTTCTGTTTCTAGACTTTCTGTATGCTTCTAGGTGTTTTATAATCAGAACTACCCTTAACTAATAGGCTTTGATGTCAAGTTGAGCAACTCTTAAGAAGTTACTCTTAATCTTGCAGAGTGTTTAAGATAGTCTTTACCTTTACCTTTTAAAACAACCTTTAGAATTATTCTTGTTTGGGTTTAGTGTAGAACTACAGTAGAATTATAGATCGATGTGCAGAGAGTGGTGTTTGCAGCCTCAAGTCTCCAAATCGTAGCATGCTGCACGATCATGTTTACTTAGATCTACTTCATGTTTTACAATATGGCTCCAGTTTCATCCACCTCATTAGAACTGATTCAAATGCATTCTTTTTAATGTCTGAGTAATATTCAATTGTATATATGTACCTCGGCTTTCTTATCCATTTGTCTGCTGATGGACATCTAGGTTGCTTCCATATCCTAGCTATTATAAACAATGCTGCAATGAACATAGGGGTTCTAATCAAAATATGTGTTTTCTCCTGAGAAAATTCCTATAAGTATTATATATTTACCTTTTCCTTAGTTGATTGGTTCAATGTGTTAACATTTAATGTATAATTTAAAATTCTATGATCATTAGTAATGTTGTTCTGTCATTTTCTTTTATTGTCTTTGACTTGTTAGTTTTTGCCATCAAGAGTATATTTGTCTCAAAACAAAAATGGTAAGAGTGTCTTCTTATTCAATTCAGTGAATATTATGTAGAAATGAAAAACAGAGTGTGGTAGGGAGATACACAAGGGCAGTATTCATATCAAAAACACCTGTAAGTTAATTGCTATTCAGTTCAGTTCCATCACTCAGTTGTGTTCGACTCTGCGACCCGAAGGACTGCAGCACTCCAGGCCTCCCTGTCCATCACCAACTCCAGGAGCCTACTCAAACTCATGCCCATTGCTTCAGTGATGCCTTCCAACCATCTCATCCTCTGTCGTCCCCTTCTCCTCCCACCCTCAGTCTTTCCCAGGATCAGGGTCTTTTCCAGTGAATCAGCTCTTCGCATGAGGTGGCCAAAGTATTGGTGTTTCAGCTTCAACACCAGTCCTTCCAATGAGTATTCAGACCTGATTTCCTTTAGGATGGACTGCTTGAATCTCCTTGCATACCAAGGGACTCACAAGAGTCTTCTCCAGCACCACAGTTCAAAAGCATCAATTCTTTGGTGCTCAGCTTTCTTCATAGTTCAGCTCTCACATCCATACATGACCACTGGAAAAACTATAGCTTTGACTAGACCAATCTTTGTTGGCAAAGCAATATCTCTGCTTTTTAATATACTGTCTAGGTTGGTCATAACTTTTCTTCTAAGGAAGAAAGGTCTTTTAATTTCCTGGCTGCAGTCACCATTTGCAGTGACATTGGAGCCCTCCCTCCCCCCCAAAAAAATCTGCCACTGTTTGTACTATTCCCCCATCTATTTGCAATGAAGTGATGGGACCGGATGCCATGATCTTAGCTTTCTGAACGGTGAGCTTCCATGTTTATTCAATGAATACTATATTTCAAAAGTTCAATATCAAACAAATAGTTAATGGGATAAATGTGGTGGTGTAATTATCTTTAATGATTTAGAAGAAAATGCATCCACTAAAATGACACAAGAGACAGTGTTTCACCTAATTAAATGGTTTCTGGTCCACTGAGTAATACTCCAATTTCAATTCTATGTGCTTCATATCATGGTTATGGGGGGAAATATAAGACCCAGGGTTTGGCAGAATTTAGACTGTGAATTCAGCTTTTAAATTTTTCTTTGTACTTTTTGATATTTCTAATGTCCCTAGAAATAAAATGCCATTTTCCTGGCATGCACATTGGAATATTACCATTTTTGCAAGCCTAAATTCTTCTAATATCTTAAAGAACATTTGAATGCTGAGAAGAAATATACCTGAGATTCATTAATCCTAAAAAGAAATTCTCAGTAAATTAATCAAGAACATCTGGTTTCAGGTCAGTTCATGTTTCTTTCCGTATCTTTCAAATTAAGTGGAAAAGATGGAGCTACAGATCATATAGATTACTCCACCAACTGTAGACGATCCCTTTCTATGATCAGAAACATTTTAATTTGCACTAATATGGCATGAAGTGGTTTAGACAATTGAGATTTGTATTACTGAAACTAGCAGCAATGAGCAATAGGGAAATTGCAAAAATACACAGAATTCTGTAACTCCATAAAGTTAGTTTCAATTTGAGTACAAACCTACCATTGATCCACTGATTTTCTCCAAAAGCCTTTGAAATTGGTAAGGTTGAGCACCAAATCAAATGTCCAGTCTCTTTTGTTATTGATGTGAGTATCCCATCAGTAAACCAAAAGAGTGGTTCCAGTCTCCCTAATATACCAGGGAATTGGTAATACTTTCAAATGTTGAAGGAAAGCCATTTATTAAAATAGTCTGAATAATAATGGGTATTTACAATGTATCTGCCCAGTCCCTCTCGCTATTGGAAAAAATATTCTGATGACATATTGTTTATGTCTTGGGTTGTTTGTAGTGGATATCAAGTAGGCCTTCATGGAGCTGCGTCTGTAGCCTGACACTTTTCTGGATGAAACTAAGATAAAGCAGGCCATCCATCTAATGTTACTGAAGTTTTATGTCTTATCTCGGGGCCATTCATATTAAGGAATGGCCGCTCTTGCTTCCCCAACTTCTCCACGTGTGCCTCATCATAACAGAGGTTTACTCAGTGGTAGAGAAAATCTGTAACTTTCACTGTATCTTGAATGCATTTTGTATAAAATTATTGTTGGTGAATATAATTAATTATATATAATTATATATAATTTATAAATATAAATTATATCCTTTTTTCTCATAACATTATATATACTTTATATTATATATTTACTTATATATTGGTGGCTGAGACAGTAAATAATCTGTTTGCAGTAGACCTGGGTTTGATCTCTGAGTTGGGAAAATGCCCAGGAGAAGGGAATGGCAATCCACTCCAATATTCTTACCTGGACAATCACATGGACAGAGAAAGCCAGCGGGCTACAGTCCACAGTTTTTCAAAGAGTCAGACAAGAGAAATAACTAACACTCACTTATAATTTTAGATATATATCAAAAAGGTTTAGCTGCTAAGTCATAGTGGAGTGGGTTGCCATCTCCTCCAGGGGGGCTTCCTGACCTAGGGATTGAGCTCAGGTCTCCTGCTTTGCAGGTGGTCTTCTGTACTGCGGGTGGATTATTTACCGACTCAGGCATCAGGGAGGCCCACAGCAATACTGCAGTGGGTTGCCATTTTCTTCTCCAGGGAATCTTTCCACCCAGGAATCGAACCTGTGTCTCCTACATTGAAAGTGGATTCTTTACCATTAAGCCACTGTGGAAGCCTTATACATTAAAATAGATGATCTAAAATCACATTTACAAATAATTAATATGTTAATTAGATTCAATTCAATGTTAAGCAAAATGTCAATATTAAAAACCCAAAAATTATCCCAGGAGGCAGTATAAGGTTAATGGAGGTTTGATGGAAGGTACAAGATTATTTCTAAATAAGATTCTATAATTAATTTAAGCATAAGATGGAAGGCATAAACTAGTTACAACTTAAGATTTATGCCAATTCACAGACTTTATGGGTGCTTAATTCTTTAATATGACTAGAATATAGAAAAAGGTATACCAAGATTTATACGGCACCTTTTACATATCAGGTGATCTCCTTGATCCTTGATGTAACTCTTAGAACCATAAAACAGTACTCTGCTTTTTGGCATCTCAAAATTTTGTGATTTACAATTTCTCTTGTGTTCCAAATTTATATTTTAGTTGTATATTAACAATACTAACCAAGGGCTAAATTTTAAACGATAGGATGAATAGTCTGTATTTTAGTGGTTCTCATAATTTATCATGCATCAGAAATCACCTGGAGGGCTGGATAAATCACAAACTGTGGGCTCCATTCCAGAGTCTTTGATTCAGGATGTTGGAGACAGGGCTTGAGCATTTGCATCCCTGACGTATTCTTAGGTGTCCCTGCTGCTGGTGGTTTGAGGACCATACCTGGAGAATATATACCAACTCCACGGAGACATAGGAAGCTTCTGCCTTCTCTGTTTCTCTTTTCTATTCATTTCTATTTTTCAGGAATAATGTTCGGTCCTTTGTTCAACAGGAATCATGCTGCTATCAGAAGGAAACCAGAGTTTCATACCCACATTTATTCTCCTGGGTTTTTCAGAATATCCAGAACTCCAGGTCCCACTCTTCCTTGTTTTCCTGTCTGTCTACACAGTCACTGTGGTGGGGAATTTAGGCATGACATAATCATCAAGGTCAATTCAAAACTCCACACAATCATGTACTTTTTCCTTAGTCACTTGTCCTTTGTCGATTTCTGTTTTTCTACTGTAGTTATACCCAAACTCTTGGAGAATTTGGTTGTGGAGGACAGAACCATCTCTTTCTCTGGCTGCATTGTGCAATTTTGTTTCACTCACCTGTTTGGTGTAGCAGAAACATTCATGTTAGCAGCAGTGGCCTATGACCGCTTTGTGGCCATCTGCAGCCCCTTGCTCTATACCACCGTGATGTCTCCGAAGCGCTGTGCTCTCTTGGTGGCTGGCTTTTACTCATGGGGTGTAGCGTGCTCCATGACACTCACGTATTTCCTTCTTGCATTATCCTACTGCAAGTCTAGCACCATAAATAATTTTATCTGTGACCGCTCTGTAATTGTTTCTGTCTCCTGCTCAGATCCCTATATTACTCAGATGTTATGTTCTATTATTGCCATATTCAATGAGGCGAGCAGCCTGGTGATTATTCTGATGTCCTATATATTCATTTTTATCACTGTTCTGGGGATGCCTTCTGCAAGTGGGCGCTGGAAAACCATCTCCACCTGTGCTTCCCACCTGACAGCCATCAGCATCTTCCACAGAACCATTCTTTTCCTTTTCTGCATTCCTAACCCCAAAACTTCTTGGCTCACAGTCAAAGTGACTTCTGTGTTTTACACAGTAATGATTCCTATGCTGAACCCCTTGATCTACAGCTTGAGGAACAAAGAAGTAAAAAAATACATTCACAAGATTAATTTTCACAAAACCGCTTTGTCACTATGCATAATATTTTAAAATTCATTATTTCTGAAAAAAATAAATGATATCCTATACTACAGATTGTTCAGTTCTTGCGGTGCAATTGATGATTCAAATCTTTTGATAATTATGCTTTAGGTTAATATATCTATGGCAGGATAGCAGTTTATTGATGATTATTGAGTTTTACGTACATCAATGTTTAGTAAAATAGCTATAAACCATATGTAAACCAAAATTTAAAAAAATGACTGCTTTTTGTAGTATTTGTAAGTCATTTTTGAGTGAATTCAAATGTATTAAAAGTTTATGGGTATATGATGAAATTATTTTTTTCTGCCTTGGCCTGTTGGCATGTACATCATAAGAAAAATGATTAAGGAGAAGGTTCAAGCTTCAGACAAAGAAGGCATAAACCTGTTTATGACTTCCTCTTCAAAACACAAGTCTGGGAAAATTAAAGACAGGAGGGCAACATGGACTCCAAGAACTAATCAATCCAACACAGAGTAACAGTAAAATATGAGTAACCAACCAACAACACAGTTATTCCAATCATGCAATGACCAAGTGTTGTCTTAGACTAAAGTGTTTCGGCATGCATGACAGCAATCTGTCCTTCACTATATCCCAGAGTTTGCTCATACTCATGTCCATTAAGTCAGTGAAGCTATCCAACTATCTCATCCTCTGTTGCTCACTTCTCTGCCTGCCCTCAACCTTTCCCAGCATCAGGGTCTTTTCCAGTGAGTCAACTCTTCTCATTTGGTGGCCAAAGTGTTGGAGCTTCAGCTTCAGCCTCAGTCCTTCCAATGAGAATTCAGGGTTGATCTCCTGTAGGACTGACCTGGTTTGATCTTCTTGCTGTTCAATGGATTCTTAAGAGTTTTCTCCAGCACCACAATTTGAAAGCAACAATTCAGCCTTCAGCCTTCTTTATGGTCCAACACTCACATCTATACATGACTACTGGAAAAAACATAACTTGGACTATATGGACCTTTGTCAACAAAGTGATGCCTCTGCTTTTTAATACACTGTCTACGATCATCATAGTCTTCTTTCCAAGGAATCATAGATGAATGAATCATAGATGCAAACATAAAAATGAAAACTAAAAACAAATTTTTAGCATAAAACAGAAAAGATCTTTCAAAAGTTCAGTTCAGTTCAGTTCAGTCACTCAGTCATGTCCGACTCTTTGCGACCCGATGAGTCGTAGCACGCCAGGCCTCCCTGTCCATCACCATCTTCTGGAGTTCACTCAGACTCATGTCCATCGAGTCTGTGATGCCATCCAGCCATCTCATACTCTGTTGTCCCCTTCTCCTCCTGCCCCCAATCCCTCCCAGCATCAGAGTCTTTCCCAATGAGTCAACTCTTCGCATGAGGTAGCCAAAGTACTGGAGCTTCAGCTTTAGCATCAGTCCTTCCAAAGAAATCCCAGGGTTGATCTCCTTCAGAATGGACTGGTTGGATGTCCTTGCAGTCCAAGGGACCCTCAAGAGTCTTCTCCAACACCACAGTTCAAACGCATCAATTCTTCAGTGCTCAGCCTTCTTCACAGTCCAACTCTCACATCCATACATGACCACAGGAAAAACCATAGCCTTGACTTGGCGGAGCTTAGTCGGCAAAGTAATGTCTCTGCTTTTGAATATGCTATCTAGGTTGGTCATAATAATAATTTTTTGAATGAACATAAAAAGGATGGATCTTTAAAAAACAAAAAAATGAGCTTCATTGCCATTGAAAGTGTTTGGTAAAAGTTTCTTGAGCATAAATGCCACCATTAATAAGCTGACAATACAAGCCATAGATTTTGAGTAGGTATTTGCAGAACTTATATTTGATAAATGATTTCAATGTAAAACATACAGAGGAAGTCTTTATACTCAATACAAGAAAAAAGCCTACTTAAGGTTTTGATGAACCATCTGAGCACACATTTGACAAAACAGAACACACAAATACACACATGAAAAAATGCTAAGGATAGCTAGTCATCAATGACATTCTTATTAAAGTTAAAGCTTAAACCACAAGGAGAAACTACTGTACTCCATTTAGAATAGCTAAAATGAATAAAAGTTTCAAATGCTGGTGGAAACGTGGAGCAAGTTAAATGCTTATGCATGTCAGATAAGACTACAGGGTTAAATAACTTTGAAAATAGTTTAGCAGTATCTTATGAAGTTACAAAAGGACTTCCCAGACTATTATGTGACAGAAACTGTGATAGCAGTTTAAGCCTCGAAGCTGGTGGCAATTTGTTGTGCAGCATGGAAAACTAATGTCCAACAAGGTTGCTAGCTCTGGGTGACTAGGGTGTAGATACTGGCTCCAAAGCTAGTCTAGGGGACAGAGGTGTCAGCAATGGGGGGAAGATGCATTGTGGAACTCAAACCTATCTCAGTGAAAGAGTAACCATGCAGACTTGTGGGACTTTGGATCAAGCCATACTATGTACAATACTACTATGCCTGGTGGGAAACAGCCCCTGGTGTGTTATGCCTTCCTGGTAGAGTCTGGCTAGTGTTAGTCAGGTTGTCAGGAGCCTAGGGAAAGCATTTGTTGCTGCTGTTTAGTCAGTAAATTGTGTCCAAATCTTGTGCATATCCATGGACTGCAGCCCACCAGGCTTCTCTGTCCAAAAGATTTCCCAGGCAAGAACACTGGAGTGGGTGGCCATTTTCTCTACCAAGGGTTATTCACAACTCCAAGCAGGGATAGAACCTATGTCTCTTGCACTGCAGATGATTTTCTTTTTTTTTCTTACCACCGAGCCACCAGGCAAGACAGTGGATCTAATTGTGTGATATTTCAGTATGGTAGAACCAGTGGATTGATTGACACTCAGAGGTTTTAGAGATTTAAACATGTTTCCAAAATGCATTTTCCATTTATGAGACTGTATTTTTAATTGTATTAATATAAGCTTGAAAGTGTGGATTGCTTATATGTATTGCTTATAAGAAAACACAGTTTAGTTTCAGTAAAGAACATCACTGTTTCTGAAGACAATAATATTTATTTGGGTTAAGCAATAAAATCAGAGACCAAGTTATATTGTTTATACATCTCAAAACATATGCACTTCATACAAAGAATGGGAAAGAAAAATCACACTGGAAATATATATGATAGCAGTTAATATCTCTGAACAGTTTCATTTTAGCTTATTTATCTTTTGTTTGGGGTTTTATTATAGTCACCAAGTTTTCTTATTCAGCTCATATACTTTTTTATAATTATTTTTAAAGAAATTAATGAAATGGGCTCTTTGAGGTGCCATCTCCAGTGACTCAGAAGGAACTACCTTCTTGCAAATTGCCGCATGAAAAAAGCATTCAAGCTAGTTTACTCATGTGTGATATAAAAGTAAATACCTCAAGAAATGCTCTCTGGGGCCTAAATCCCCGCGGTCCTGGAAGCATACACAAGCCCTGCGTTTTGTTCATAGGAGTCAGATTCAGCTTCCACATCTCTCTCCCCCTCTCTCTGTTTCTTCTTTCTCTGAGTTTCTCTGGATGTTAAGAAAGAAGTATATTCCAGTCACACTAAATTTTTGTGGGCTCCTCCTATATGGGTTCGCTCCTTAAGGTTTTACATGATGTTTGAATTCTGAGTGGAAACGCCCCTGGAGACAATTAATAGTAGAAACAGAATCTTCAGGTGAGTTGGTTTCAGGTGGGATGGTCTATCTTGTTTCTTTTCCCTCCTTTGGGGAACACTGAGATCCTGAAACCTCTAAAGCAGTGGACACTGTCAGTCTCCGGGCAGTGATGTCTCCCAAGTCCGTTTTCCCGAAGGCTGAGCTTTGATCTCCTCCCCCGTCACTGGGGTATCATCCTGGATTTTGCTTTGAGAATATCCACACTGTGCTTTGCAGAGTAGTCACAATGAACTTTTTAAAAAGAATATTATAATGCCTGGGAATTCCTCAACACCTCAAAATTGACTCGAAAGAAGATAAGAATCATCTGTATAAAATAGTAATGAACCCCATAATATACAATTTCATTTTTCTGACAGTAATGTGTGCAGGTATGTCAAGGGTGTAGAAAATATGGCTGAAGTGAAAAGGAAAAGTGTCCTTGTGGTAGTAATTTGCATGAAATGCTTTATATACTGTTCAAGTGCTGCATCAGTATGTAAGAAAAAAGGAAATTGCAGGCATTATCTTCTGGGAATACCGACTTGATTAAAGAGGGTTGAAAATTGAATATAGCTAGGATAAGGGTTTAGGTAAAACAGAGCAGAGAAATTTAGATTTGATAAATTAGTTAATAGGGAGAAATAAAGTTTTTAAGAGTCAGAAACTGTCATAACAGCCACAGTAATCAAGAAAAGAAGAAAGTGATTTTCTCACAGTGCAGATTAGCAGCATCAGAGAGCAGCTGGCTGAGCCTCGGTGACCACAAGATTAAAAAGGAATAATTAATAAGAGTCAGATAATGATGAGAAAACACAGGGGGAACAGAGACAGTTATTGAAGGACAGTGGTTGATGAGTTAGCATGAACAGGGCCAAGAGGAAATTGAGACAAAGAGCTGAGCTACTCTTTGACCTCCTCACAAACTGTTCCTGCAGTTCTGTTGCTGCCAACTTTGAACCTTGATCTGTTTCTTAGATTGTTTAAAATAATAGGTGTTTAAAAATAATACCAGTTATTCAGAGTATTAAGAATTAAAATGGATGAGGGTGGGAAAACCTATATATTTTGAATTGCACAACTGTCAGACTTTGTGCTGATTATATTAACGTCATCTCCTAACTTAATACTTATATACCTATAAAATATATATTATCATGTCATTATTATTGATAAAGAAGCTGAGGCTCATAAAATCTGAGTGATTCGCCAAAGATCATACAGTAAACGCCAAAGCTCGGAGCTGAATTTAAATCTATGTTCCTAACTCCTTGCCTCTTTCACTGTGCCAGGCTGCCTGTCACTAACTCTCTTCCACTTCCCACCCATTCCCTTTTCTGCATATGGGAAATACATTTTTTGAGTGTCAAAAGTACCATGAAGCTATTAAGAAATAATGAATTATTTCTCCCTTCACAGGGTCAGACAAAAGTAAAATTGCATCTGTGTTTATGAGAGTTGAACTAATAGTCCCTTTATTAATGAATATTTCAGATGTGTGCTTGTTATTGGTTAAACTTATTTTAAAATCTTTGCTAAATAAATATACTTCTATTGCTATAAACTGCTTACCAGTACAAGATGCTTTTGGTTTCTCAAAATAATGTATACAAATAATGACTGTATGACTCAAAGCAAGATTATCACCTGTAGTTTTAATCAAACTCAATATTCCAGTCACCAGAAGTTTGGAGGGTGATAATGTAACCTCTTGTGTTTATTACTGTATTTTCTGATTTTCTTGAGAAACAGTATAGAATGTGAAAGAGTTGAGCAAAACATAGTTTATGTCTCTGTAATTCAGATATTCTGTAAGCCTTTAATGCTATAAGATTCCTAATAAATTTATTAGATTAAAAATATTGATAGCAGGTTAAGAGATATTGATCAAAGAGTTTAAAAGGCTATACTGAGAGCATCAGTGAGAAAGTGAGAGATATCAGTGGCAGTATGTGAGATAAAATGATAAACAGTCAAATAGAAAAGAAACAAAAGGGAGGGTACAAATTATAATACAGCTTCCTGACTTTACCAGGTCGCTGCGTTGAACCCAAGGCCAGTAATTTTAGCATCAAACTGCAAGCACTGGAAAACTTGAAGATAGAGCTTTATTTTCTTCAATGTCCATTTATGCTTTCCAAGATGTGAAAATTCTTGTGGTGATTCATGACCTCTGCCTTTTCAATGATCTTCAGTTAGAACGTAACGACAGAAGTACTACGGCCTCTAACAACATTACGCCTCCTGCTTTTAAACATAAATCTGAGTGCCATGTTTTCCTTTATTGTTCTGTTACTCCCACCAAACAACACCGACCTTCAGAATGGTGGAACTGTGAAAAACACGTTTTTCTGCAACACTATAGAAAATATTTCTCTCTCACTCTACACTAAATTCAATTTCTGTCACTCATGATCAACTTCAAACCTAACTCATCACTAGCATGCTGTGTTAATTCAAACAAGTGTCTTAACTCAGATATGCTTCCATTTCCCTTTGTAAAATATGAGACTGCTTGTTTTGAAATTCAAAGTCTTTTTTTTCAAAGTCTTATTTAGTGGTCAAAACTGCTACTGCTAAGTTTCTTTAGTCGTCTCTGACTCTCTTCAACCCCATAGACGGCAGCCCACCAGGCTCCCCCGTCTCTGGGATTCTCCAGGCAAGAACACTGGAGTGGGTTGCCATTTCCTTCTCCAATGCAGGAAAGTGAAAAGTGAAAGTGAAGTCGCTCAGTCGTGCCCCACTCTTAGCGACCCCATGGCCTGCAGCCTACCAGGCTCCTCCGTCCATGGGATTTTCCAGGCAAGAGTACTGGAGTGGGTTGCCATCGCCTTCTCCTAAGTGGTCAAAACTAAGGCACTAATATTTTAAGACAATGTCTGCTGCATGATAAATGAGATATCCATGCACTGTCATCATTATCCTTGTTATTTTATTATCGCTGTCTCAGATTTTCTCCAACAACAATTATGTGGTTTGCTGAAGGAAATCAGAGTGCCGGAGCCATCTTCACCCTTTGGGCTTCTCAGAATATCCCGACCTCCAGGTTCCCTTGTTCCTGGTTTTCCTCACCGTCTATGCAGTCACCATGGTGGGGAACCTGGGCATGGTCACCATCATCAGGATCAGTCCCAAACTCCACACCCCCATGTACTTTTTTCTCAGTCACTTGTCCTTGGTTGATTTCTGCTATTCCACCACAGTTACACCCAAACTCTTGGAGAATTTGGTTGTGGAAGACAGAACCCTCTCGTTCACGGGATGCATCATGCGATTGTTCTCGGCTTGTATGTTTGCAGTGGCAGAGGCATTCATGTTGGCAGTGATGGCCTGTGACCGATTTGTGGCCATGTGTAAGCCTCTGCTCTACACAGCAGTCATGTCCCCAAAGCTCTGTGCATCCTTAGTGGCCTGTCCCTATATGTGGGGTGTAGTCTCCTCCCTGACACTCACCTGTCCTCTCCAGACATTATCCTTCTGTGGGTCTAACATCATAAATAATTTCCCCTGTGAGCACTCTGCCATTGTCTCCGTCTCCCGCTCTGACCCCATTATCAGCCAAGTGATCTCTTTTGCCATCTCCATATTCAACGAGGTGAGCAGCCTGGCAATTATCCTCACTACGTATATTTCCATTTTTGGCACTATCATAAAATGCCCTCTGCTGGGGGGCGCCTAAAAGCCTTCTCTACTTGTGCCCGCCATCTGACCGCCATCACCATGCTCCACGGGATAATCCTGTTCCTTTATAGTGTACCCAGGCCCAAAAACTCATGGCTCAGGGTCAAAGTAGGTTCTGTGTTTATATAGTAGTGAGTCCCATGCTGAACCCTCTGATCTATAGCCTCAGGAACAAAGATGTGAAAGAGAGTGTCAGGAAATTAATGAATCACTTAATACAATTTAGTCGAAGATCTGTATGTCCAAAAGAAATATGATCTATTACATAGTATTGATTAAATCTTCTTGTAGAGATGATGAGTCAAATTACGTAGTCAACTCACTAGATCGTAAATTTAGAGCCATAAATTGGCTATTTGATCTCTTAGTTTTTGCTCAGTTCAATATCAAATAAAATAGCTGTATATCATGTGTAAAATGATGTGTATGAAAAGTGAAACTGTGAGTTGTTCAGTCATGTTTGACTCTTTGCCGCCCCATGGACTGTAGCCTGCCAGGTTCTTCTGTCCGTGGAAGTCTCCAGGAAAGAATAATGGAGCGGGTAGCCATTGCCTTCTCCAGGGGATCTTCCTCACCCAGGGATTAAACCTGGGTTTCCTGCATTTCAGGGAGCTTCTTCAACTTCTGAGCCAACATGGAAGCGCTGTGGGTGAAGAGTGTCTCCCAAATATCCATGTCACCCAGCACTCAGAATGTCACCTTATTTGGAAATAAGAGCTTTGCAGATGTAATTAAAGAAAGAGTCAAGATGAGCTTAAAGTGAACCCAAAATCCAATGAGAGTGTCCTTATAAGAGACAGAAAAAGATACACAGAGACACAGGGAAGGAGGGTGTGTGACTTCTGCTTCCCTCTCTTTCCTCCTAAACCACACACAACTCTTAAACAACAACAACAACAACTAATTTTTAGTATTGTTGCACATAACTGCTTCCTGGCTGTTTGTAAACCTGCACTCTACACAGCTGTTGCGCCCCAGAAGCTGTGCTCCATCCTTCTGGCTGGTGCTACAGCTGAGCATAGACTGTTTCTCACACTCATCCTTTCAGTTGTGCTCCCTACTGTGAGTCCATCTTAGTAAACATATTTTGTGTAAATATTCTGCTGCCCTTTTGGATCTTGTTTTACTTTAGCCAATGCAATGAACTAAGAAAGTTCATAGCCATCATTTCCTAGCTTTCCCTTTCTGTCACTATTTTAAAGATACTTTCTACCTGTGGGCATCACAGAGTCCTGTCTACCTGTGCCTTCCACACATCATCATCCTCTCTCTATAGCACGTGCGTGCTGTGTAGAAGTCACTTCACTCATGTCTGGCTCTTTGAGACCCTGGACTGTAGCCTGCCAGGCTCCTCTGCCCATGGGATTCTCCAGGCAAGAATACTGGAGTTGGTTGCCAAGCCTTCCTCCAGGGCATCTCCCAGACGCAGGGACTGAACCAGAATCGCTTATGTCTCCTGCAGGTACCTTATTACTAGCGCCAACTGGGAAGCCCTCTATAGTATGCTCAGTTCCAAATGCTCATAAGTGATTGTTCGAGTAGAATCTGTTTTATACCATGCCAATCCTCACACTGAACTCAGTGACATACAGTATGCGTACTGCCACACTCACTGACATAATAGCTTGAAACGGAGAAAGATGAAACACCTTGTAAGGAAGTTAATAGGCTCCAAAATATTTTAGTGCTCAATCCACTGTTAATAAATATATTTCTATTAAATCATGTATGTGCCTATTCAAATACCACCTACCAAGAAAAGTCTTTTCTGAAAATCTAATATAATGAGATAATCACTCTTTACCCCCTTAATGATAATCTTTTTGCAGGAACAGATGATATGTTAAGTACATGCAATAATTTATTTGCCTCATTTCCTTCTCCCCCTATACACTCCAAGAGAGTAGAAGTTTCTGGTATTATTATTGGATCTGATATCTCTAATGCCTAGAAATTTACCTAGAAAACACATTCGGCCTTCAATGAATACTTGCTGGGTGAATAAAAATGAAAATTTCTGACTAAATTCATAACATTTACTATTGTGCTCACCTAGGTAAGGGAGCTTCCCTCTTGGTTCAGATAGTAAAGAATCGCCCTGCAATGCAGGAGACCCAGGCTCAATCCCTGGGTCAGGAAGATGCCCTGGAGAAGGAATGGCAACCCACTCCATATTCTTGTCTGGAGAATCCCAGGGACAGAGTAGCTTAGCTACAGTCCATGGGGTCACAAAGAGATGGACACGACTAGGTGACTGACTCTTCACCTGGGTAAGACTTTAGATGATGTCTCCTTAATGAATATAGTTGTCACATGAGATTTAGAAAGCTAAAATAGCATACATAATACACTCAATGACTTATATGAATGCTTCTATTGCTGAGCACTCTAACTTGAAATATATTTCTTTGTCTAATTTTAAGTCTTTAGCTGTAGCTGCACATTCTATAAACATTTGACTCTCCTGCAGTTTTCAGAACCACAAAATGACACTTCCATTATCAAAAGGGTATCTCACAAATAGTCCTTGAATGTAGTTTATTAACACTGGTCATGTTCAATTTAGAGATCTTGCCCTTCTTAAGCTAATACCAATTTCAGAAAACCTGAAGAGTTTATTCAAATTTCTCCAAGCCAGGCTTCAACAATATATGAATCGTGAACTTCCAGATGTTCAAGCTGGTTTTAGAAAAGGCAGAGGAACCAGAGATCAAATTGCCAACATCCGCTGGATCATCAAAAAGCAAGAGAGTTTCAGAAAAACATCTATTTCTGCTTTATTGACAATGCCAAAGCCTTTGACTGTGTGGATCACAATAAACTGTTAGAAATTCTGAAGGAGATGGGAATACCAAACCACTGGACCTGCCTCTTGAGAAATCTGTATGCAGGTCAGGAAGTAACAGTTAGAACTGGACATGGAACAACAGACTGGTTCCAAATAGGAAAAGGAGTATGTCAAGGCTATATATTGTCACCCTGCTTATTGAACTTCTATGCAGAGTACATCATGAGAAATGCTGGGCTGGAGGAAGCACAAGCTGGAATCAAGATTGCTGGGAGAAATGTCAATAACCTCAGCTAGCAGATGACATCACCCTTATGGCAGAAAGTGAAGAAGAACTAAAAAGCCTCTTGATGAACGTGAAAGAGGAGAGTGAAAAAGTTGGCTTAAAGCTCAACATTCAGAAAACTAAAATTTTGGCATCTGGTCCCATCACTTCATGGCAAATAGATGGGGAAACAGTGGAAACAGTGGCTGACTTAAATTTTTTGGGCTCCAAAATCACTGCAGATTGTGATTGCAGCCGTGAAATTAAAAGACGCTTACTCCTTGGAAGGAAAGTTATGACCAACTTAGACAGCATATTAAAAAGCAGAGACATTACTTTGTCAGCGAAGGTCCATCTAGTCAAGGCTATGGTTTTTCCAGTAGTCATGTATGGATGTGAGAGTTGGGCTATAAAGAAAGCTGAGGGCCAAAGAATTGATGCTTTTGAAGTGTGGTGTTGGAGAAGACTCTTGAGAGTCCCTGGACTGCAAGGAGATCCAACTAGTCCATCCTAAAGGAGATCAGTCCTGTGTGTTCATTGGAAGGACAGATGTTGAAGCTGAAACTCCAATACTTTGGCCATCTAATGTGAAGAGCTGACTCATTTGAAAAGACCCTGATGCTGGGAAAGATTGAGGGCAGAAGGAGAAGGGGATGACAGAGAATGAGATGGTTGGATGGCATCACCAACTCGATGGACATTGATTTGGGTAAACTCCGGGAGTTGGTGATGGACAGGGAGGCCTGGCGCTCTGTGGTTCATGGGGTCGCACAGAGTTGGACATGACTGAGCAACTGAACTGAACTGAAACTGAGGGTGTTTGTGTCACTCAAGAGCTTTACTACCATTATCTACTTCTCTAGTCACATATTTGAACGTTGGAATTGGTCCTTGCTTACTTCACTATGATTATTTTCCAAAATCACTTTTCCCATCAGGCACTTCTCTATTTCCAGGGATACCAGATCTCTTAGGGTTTCACTCTGTTGAGAAGCACTTAAATTCTTGTCTTGTTCCTTATCTTTGAGGGAAAGATTTTACCTTTTCACTATTTAATGTCATGTAAGCTGAGTTTGTCACATATGTCCTTTAGTTATGTTGAGATAGGTTCCCTCTCTAACTGGTTTACTGAGAATTTCATCATGAAAAAAATTTGAATTTTGTCATTTGTTTTCTTCATTTATTGAGATGATTAATTACTTTTACTTGTGTTTGTTAATGTGGTATATCACACTAATTGATTTGCACATGTTGAACTGTCCTTGCATGCTTGGACTAAACAACACTTGATCATAGTGTATGATCTTTTCAATGCAGTTTTGAAGTTGGTTTTCCAACAGAAGCTTTTGCATTCATGTTCATCAGGAATATTGACTCTTAATTTTCATTCCTTGCTGTGTTTTGTCTGGTATTGAGATCAAGGTAATGCTGGGTTCATAACACGAGTTTGGAAGTACTGCCTATGCTTCTATTTTTATTTTTTGGAAAAATTTAGAAATTATTAATTCTTCAACTGTTAGAGTTCGCCAGTGAAGCCATGTGGTCCTGGACTTATCTTGTGGGGGAGCTTTGGATAACTGATTCATTCTCCTTATTAGTATTTTGTCTATTCAGATTTTCTATTTTTTCATCATTCAGTCTTTGTAGGGTGTTATGCTTTAGGAATTTAACAATTTCTTCTAAGTCATTTGATTTTTGGGGGGGCCGGGGAAGGGATGTTTATTATTCATAGTAGTTTCTTATGATCCTTGGTTTTTCTGTAGTATCAATGGTCATATCCCTTCTGCCATTTATAGTATTACTTATTTGAGACTTCTCCCTTATCTTGATAAATTTAGCTAGTTTTTCCTCCATTTTGCTTTCCTTTTCAAAAGTACAGCCTTTATGTTGATTGACTTTTTCTATTTCATTTTTTTAAACTCTGATCTTTGTTATTTCTTTTCTTTTACTAACTTTTGACTTAGCATGTTCTGCGTTTCTAGTTCCTTGGGGTATAAAAGGTCTAGCTTTTTTTTTTCTTCTTCTTCTTAATGTAAGCATTTTTTCACTGCAAACTTTTCTCTTAAAGCTGTGTTTATTGTAATTTGTTATTGTCCTCTAATTTTGGTCATGATATTTTTCTATTTCCATTTGTCTCAGGATATTTTAAAATTCTTTTTTGATTTCTTCTGTAAACTACTGGCTGTTCAGGGCTATGTTTAATTTCCATACATTTGTAAAAATTTTAAACTTATTTCTCTAACTGATTTCTAGTTTTACACTGTCGGGGTTGGGAAAGCGTTGGATATGGTTTAGATTTCTGTGACATCCTTGAATGAAGGTCTTACTGTCTGCCAGAGTCAGTTGATCTGGAGACGTGTCAGCCCTTAAAATGTTAGTCACTCAGTCATGTCAGACTCTTTGTGACCTCATGGACTGTAACCCACCAGGCACCTATGTCCACAGAATTCTCCAGGCAAGCATACTGAAGTGGGTAGCCATTCCCTTCTCCAAGGGATCTTCCTGACCCAGGGATCAAACCCAGGTCTCCCATATTCCTGGCAGATTCTTTACCATATCCCTAGGATAGTCACAAAAGCTGAGGTATATCTATGTGTACAAGTTCCTTCCAGGGAGATACTGATAAATTGGGGTTGGAGGCCCTCAGACAATTCAATAAGTCAATTTTAATTTAATAATTCCATTTATAGGACTTAAAATATTCTAGCCTTTAGTTCACATCCACTAGATCTCATAATAACAGCCAATTTGTAGATCAAATGAATCTTTAGAAGCTCTGATACAGGGCAGTCAAAGAGAGAGAGATTACTTAACCAGATTACACATTTATATTCCCTAAATTAGCAACAATGCACTGAGACTCCATTTTTCTTGGACAATAGCTCAAAAAATGATTTCTACCATGTTTCTGCTGATAAATAACAGTTCTAAAATATTGTGTGTAAAATGAGAAAACACAGTACAGGTGAAAACCCCTGAAGTCTTTTATTAAAAAAAATTATTCATAAGTTCTTTCCAGTATGATTCTGTGGAAGAGGTCAGTTTCTCACAAATGCCCCCTGTGGAAGCCAGAGAATCTTCTTGGGCTTTAATTTCATTCTGAAATGTTTTTGCACAAAATCACTCTATAATGATAGCTAGAAAATCTAAGACACAGTGGGTTTTCTGACTTTTGCAACTGTAATAAACAAGTACATGAATTTTACATGCTTCTTCAAATATATCTCTATTGTTTAGACATACTGATTCAGTGCTTTAGCATCAGTTTCTAGAGCAGAAACCCACAAAATAGATAATATTAAGAATGTATCCAGATGAATGCTCTTTACTTCTAGTGTGATATGTATCTTCTTTATAGATCAGCACCTTGGTATTCACAACCATTTTATATTCTTTCTAAAATTTATTACATATATATATATTCGAGCCACATACCATATCTTCAGTTAATTTTTATTTTGTTAATTATTGATGTCTAATGAACACTCACAAATGTTATCTACTCTGTTTATTCCTTCCTTTTTCTTTACTTTGTTCTCTCTCTCTCTCTTTCTCCACTTGTGTCCCAAACATTAGGTAAGTGCTTTGGAAAATACAGACAGAATGTAGAATCCTTGAGCAAAGATTGTTCACAATCTCATACTGTAGGCCATGATTTCACAAACAGGACAAAATTAAATAGAATGATTAAAGAAAATGGTTGTCTGTGAACTATAAAAAGGAACATTTAATCAGAGCTAAGAATGGGAGGAGTTGATAGCTAGTTATTAAAGAAAACTATGCAATTTACCAAGGCACTTTATTTTTTATTTTATTTATTTTTCGCTAGGCAAACGTAAATTTATTTATTTATAAATATAAATTTATTTATTTTAATTAGAGGTTAATTACTTTACAATATTGTATTGGTTTTGCCATACATCAACATGAATCTGCCACAGGTATACACGTGTTCCCCATCCTGAACCTCCCTCCCTCTTCCCTCCTTATACCATCCCTCTGGGTCGTCTCAGTGCACCAGCCCCAAGCATCCAGTATCCTGCATCGAAACTGGACTGGCAATTCATTTCATATATGATATTATACATGTTTCAATGCCATTCTTCCAAATCATCCCAACCTCTCCCTCTCCCACGGAGTCCAAATTGCTTTCAGTTTTGGGTTTCTTAATTCTAAAAAGGTGTTTGTATGTATGTATCTGTGTGTTCAGTTGCATCCAGCTCTTTGTGACCCTAGGGACCACAGACTGCCAGGCTCCTCAGTTCATGGAACTTTCCAAGCAAGAATATTGGAGCAAGTTGCCATTTCCTATTCCAGGGAATATGCCTGACCCAAGGATTAAATTCGAGTCCTCTGCATCTCTTGCACTGGCAGGCAGATTGTTTACCACTGAGGCACTGGGAATCCCCTGAAAAGGTATACAGCTGCTCAACTCAAGACCTCTGTAAGTGTCAAATTATCTTCCTAGAATCATTTCCTTCCCAAATTTTTGGATCTGACAATATCTCCTTTAAAGAAAACCTTTCTTCTGCACACTATGTTTTGACATTTGTTCCTAGATTTTTTAACCCTATATTTGTTGTTTTAATTAATGAAAGTCTTAAACTTTACTATGAATTGTATGTGTGGTTAGTTAGTAAATGTTTCTTTATTCATCTAGATTATAAGTTCCATTTTTATACAAACTAATGGGTTTTTAAAGAAATGTAAAGCACTTAGAGGCAGACAAAGAAGAATTAAATATTAATACACTTGAAATAAAGTTTGAATGAATGAATACACACAAAAATATGATAGAATTTGAAGAGCCAGGAAGTTTTACACAGAGTTTCATAGATAAGGTCAAGACATAAAACGAAGCATGACAAGTTTTGAAAACTGCAACAATTTCCTATGGCTGAACTTTAGTATAGATACTCATTTATTAAATGATTTGATAAAATTATATTTCTCATGTATCATACCATATAATTTTGCAAAAAAATAACTACTATATGTGTGTGCATATGTGTGATATAAATCTTTGAAACCATCTTTTATTTTTTAGTTTTCCTAGGGCATTTTTCACATCCTTGTTCCGTAGGCTGTAAATCAGAGGATTGAACATGGGAATCATAAGGGTGTAAAACAATGAGGTCATTTTGTCTTGATCTAAAGAGTAGATTGAACTTGGCCTAAAGTACATAAAGAGCATAGTTCCCTGGAAAATTGCCACAGGGGTTAAGTGGGAGGCACAGGTGGAGAAAGCTTTGAACCTCCCCTTAGCGGAGTGGATCTTTGAGACTGCTAGGATGATATAACAGTAAGAGACAAGAACTCCTGAAATTGAGCTCAATTCAATGAAGCCGAAAACAATAAATAATGTCAATTCATTGACCTGTGTATCAGAGCAGGAAAGAAGGTAGAGTGGAGGTAAGTCACAGAAGAAGTGGTTAATCTCATTTGACCCACAGAAGCATAAGTGGAATGCTAATGTCGTGTGGATCAAAGCATCTGTCATTCCCACCAGGTAAACCCCAGCCACGAGCAGGGAGCACACCCCATTGGACATGCTGACCGCATAGAGCAAGGGGCTGCTGATGGCCCTGTATCGATCATAGGCCATCACTGCCAGCAGGAGACACTCAGAATCTGCAAAGGTACAGGCAATCAAGAACTGTAGGGCACAGCCATAGAAGGGGATTGGTTTGTTCTTGGCCAAAAGGTCAACCAGCATCTTGGGCCCAATGGCTGTGGAATAGCAGAGGTCACAGAAGGAGAGGTGGCTGAGGAAAAAGTACATTGGCGTTTGGAGCTGGGGATCCATTCTAATCAAAATGATCATTCCAAGATTTCCCAGAAGATTAATGAGATAGACCATCAGCAACATGGCAAATAAGGTCACTGTCACTTCCAGATCACTGGTAATCCCCAAGAAAATGAATTCAGTCACAGAGGAGCAATTTTCTTTCTCCATTCTTTAATTTTTCTTATCTAATTTTTTGACAAAATGATCAGGAAAAGTATAGATAAATGTACGGACATCTGCAAAATATCTGTAAAGGAGAGCACAGTCTCTTTGTGTAAAAGTCATTTTATACTCAGAAAATTGCCCAATCATGTCCCTACTTTTTGAAGGAAAATTGTTACCTACCTGGCAAAATAAAAACAAACAAAAAACTATATTACACATTGAAAAAGTTTTATCTAAGTCTGCATGTCATTATGACATATATAAAACTCTACGAGTTTTTCATTTTCCTAGGTTTTTGCCTTCTTACCTCTGGAGGTATAATTGGAAGAATTAATGTCTTATTTTATGTTCAAAATACCATAGAAGAGACAGCAATGTTTGAGAGACCTGGCTGTTAGTTATAGGATTAAGCATTTTCCATCTCTGGAAATAGTCATTTGGGCACAAAAATTTGTTACCATTGTTATGTTTCTCAGAATACAGCTCAGCTAATGTTGATTTGAAATGATTGTCCATACATTCTAGAGCATATCAGCAACCATTCATAATGAAAATTACTATGTTGCCGTCCTGGTCTGTTACCTTCAGCATCTGGTAGACATAAAATAGGCACTATTGAGCTTTACTGTAGAAACGTGTTGCTCCTTTGCCACAGTTCTCTTTACTGATCTCTGCTTCGCCCTGGTGCCAGAGGATGGACCCCTTGACCAGCCAAAGAAGAACGATACAAAGAAGTGAAAACAATAGAATTTAACACACACATTTGTGTGTCTTTGATTTTAATTGACTTTTGTATTAAAAAGAAAATGAGATGAGGTGTAATGAACACTTCCAATGTGTCGAGTGTCCTCCTTGTGTATGTATCTGCTTGCGCCATGTCTGCATGTCTCTACTGATCTAAGAATTAGCATATTGGAGACAGGTTTTCTTTAAGTACATATTGGCGTATGATTTACTTGGAGTTAAGTTTCCAAATATTGCTATTTATACTGTTCTGCCTATATTATGTTTGAAATAAAATTTTAAAAAAATATGTATATGCTTCCCCAGTGACAAAGAGTAAAGGCTTTCCTGTGAATCTAAATTAAAAGAAAATAATTAAACAATCATTTTATAGATGCTAGAGACAGATTCTTCCAATTCTGAGAAGAAAATATTTTCTGATTTTTTAACTCATGAGTTTATTATATTGAATTGGTAGGCATAAGTAATCAATTGAGAAATTTCTCATTTTTTAATGCTAAGTTTTTCTCCTCTATTCTTAAATCTGGAGACTCAAGAACATACCTTGAATGAGCAGGTCTTTCTGTCTTTGCTGCTGCTGCTAAGTTGCTTCAGTCATGTCCGACTCTGTGCGACCCCATTTCCTTGCTACTGATGTCTAAAAAATAAACAGCTAACCTTTTATTTTGCCAGGTAGCATTTGGGACTTAAGTCTCTGAAGCATCCACCCTCTGGCTCAGTGTTTGCTAACATTTGGCTAATTATATTTTCTGCTCTGTATTTTCCCCTGTGAAAACAGTAACAATCTTTGCAAAAAATAAGCTTCATTTCTTCACTATTGTCAACATACTGATCTGACAGTAAGAAAAATACGGATTATGTGAAGTCTAAGCTGCACAGTTACACTGAATCTGAACTCCCCTTACCTAGTCAAAGCAGAGATCCCAGGAATTACAAGATTTCCCAACTTAGTAATTTACATCTTCCTATTATTCATTTGGTTTCTTTCTTTTTGAAATATTCACCTTCTCTATGTCATTTAGCAATATTTCTAGTAATAAAAATATATGAAGAAATGTCAAAGCAATGCATGAAAAGCCAATAGATTCAAATAATCCATACCTAAAATCAATTATTTTTGATTAAGGCAATGATTTGATGTAGTTTGTGGGGATACTTGGACTCAAACAAACATTAGAAATGAAAAGTGGGGAAAATGCACTTATTTTATTTCTGCACTATATCTTTTTAGAATAAAGATTGACTCAGGTGTTAAAGCCTTTTTATGACTCACAATTCCCTGTCTTATTAAAGAGGCAAAAACAAGATATGTGTATTAAAGAGAATTGATGATGAATTTAAGTCCTCTTAGGCTTCAAATTACTGCAGATGATGACTACAGCCATGAAACAAAAAGATGCTTGTGACTTGCCTGGTGGCTAGATGGTAAAGCGTCTGTCTACAATGCAGGAGACCCGGGTTCGAGACTTGGATTGGGAAGGTTGCCTGGAGAAGGAAATGGCAATCCACTCCAGTACTATTGCCTGGAAAATCCCATGGATAGAGGAGCCTGGTAGGCCTGAGTCTATGGGGTTGCAAAGAGTCGGACACAACTGAGTGACTTCACTTCACTGTGCCTTGGAAGAAAAGCTAGGACTAACCTTGGAAGGAAAGTTATGACCAACCTAGATAGCATATTCAAAAGCAGAGATATTACTTTGCCAAAAAGGTCTGTCTATCAAGGCTATGGCTTTTCCAGTGGTCGTGTATGGATGTGACAGTTGGACTGTGAAGAAAGCTGAGTGCCAGAGAATTGATGCTCTTGAACTGTGGTGTTGGAGAAGACTCTTGAGAGTCTCTTGGACTGCAAGGAGACTCAACCAGTCTATTCTGAAGGAGATCAGTCCTGAATGATCATTGGAAAGACTTATGCTAAAGCTGCAACTCCAGTACCTTGGCCACCTCCTGCAAACAGTTGACTCATTGGAAAAGACCCTGATGCTGGGAGGGATTGGGGGCAGGAGGAGAAGGGGACGACAGAGGATAAGATGGCTGGGTGGCATCACGGACTCAATGAACGTGAGTCTGAGTGAACTCCGGGAGATGGTGATGGACAGGGAGGCCTGGTGTGCTGAAATACATGAGATCACAAAGAGTTGGACACGACTCAAGCGACTTAACAGCAGCAGCAGCAGTAGGCATAAAATGTTTTATTTACAAATTTATTTTACCAAAACAGTAGCTATGACTGTGGTTTTGTAGTAGAGCCTGAAGTCAGGCAGGTTTATTCCTCCAGGTCCATTCTTCTTTCTCAAGATTGCTTTGGCTATTCGAGGTTTTTTGTATTTCCATACAAATTGTGAAATTATTTGTTCTAGCTCTGTGAAAAATACCTCTGGTAGTTTGAAAGGGATTGTGTTGAACTGCTTTGGGTAGTATACTCATTTTCACTATATTGATTCTTCTGATCCACGAACATGGTATATTTCTCCATCTATTAGTGTCCTCTTTGTTTTCTTTCATCAGTGTTTTATAGTTTTCTATATATAGGTCTTTAGTTTCTTTAGGTAGATATATTCCTAAGTATTTTATTCTTTTCGTTGCAATGGTGAATGGAATTGTTTCCTTAATTTCCTTTTCTACTTTCTCATTACTAGTGTATAGGAATGCAAGGGATTTCTGTGTGTTGATTTTATATCCTGAAACTTTACTATATTCATTGATTAGCTCTAGTAATTTTCTGGTAAAAGAATGAAATTAAATCACTTTCTAAAACCATACACAAAAATAAACTCAAAATGGATTAAAGATCCAAACGTAAGACCAGAAACTATAAAACTCCTAGAGGAGAACATTGGCAAAACACTCTCTGACATAAATCATAGCAGGATCCTCTAAGATTCACCTCTCAGAATACTGGAAATAAAAACAAAAATAAACAAATGGGATCTAATTAAAATTAAAAGTTTCTGCACAATAAAGGAAACTATAAGCAAGGTGAAAAGACAGCCTCCTGAATGGGAGAAAATAATAGCAAATGAAGCAAATGACAAGCAACTAATCTCAAAAATATACAAGCAACTTATGTAGCTCAATTCCAGGAAAATAAATGACCCAATCAAAAAATGGGCCAAAGAACTAAATAGACATTTCTCCAAAGAAGACATAGGGATGGCTAACAAACACATGAAAAGATGCTCAACAGCTCTCATTATCAGAGAAATGCAAATCAAGACCACAATGAGGTACCATTTCACGCCAGTCAGAATGGCTGCAATCCAAAAGTCTACAAGCAATAATGCTGGAGAGGGTGTGGAAAAAAGGGAACCCTCTTATACTCTTGGTGGGAATGCAAACTAGTACAGCCACTATGGAGAACAGTGTGCAGATTCCTTAAAAAACTGCAAATAGAACTGCCATGACCCAGCAATCCCACCGCTGGGCATACACACTGAGGAAACCAGAATTGAAAGAGACACATGTACCCCAATGTTCATCGCAGCACTGTTTATAATAGCCAGGACATGGAAACAACCTAGATGTCCATCAGCAGATGAATGGATAAGAAAGCTGTGGTACATATACACAATGGAGTATTACTCAGCCATTAAAAAGAATACATTTGAATCAGTTCTAATGAGGTGGATGAAACTGGAGCCTATTATACAGAGTGAAGTAAGCCAGAAAGAAAAACACCAATACAGTGTACTAACACACATATATGGAATTTAGAAAGATAGTAATGATAACCCTGTATGTGAGACAGCAAAAGAGACCCAGATGTATAGGATGGACTTTTGGACTTTGAGGGAGAGGGAGAGTGTGGGATGATTTGGGAGAATGGCACTGAAACATGTATACTATCATGTAAGAAATGAATCGCCAGTCTATGTTTGATACAGGATACAGGATGCTTGGGGCTGGTGCAAGGGATGATCCAGAGAGATGATATGGGGAGGGAGGTGAGAGGGGGGCTCAGGACTGGGAACTCATGTACACCCGTGGTGGATTCATGTCAATGTATGGCAAAACCAATACAGTATTGTAAAGTAAAATAAAGTAAAAAATAAAAATTAAAAAAAAAAGAAAGATTAAATGGGAAAAGAATGAAGACTATTGAGATAGACAGAGTGTTAATATATATTAGTTAGCCAATAATTAATGGCATAACATTGAAACCATGGGCTTCCCTTGTGGCTCAGCTGGTAAAGAATTTGCCTGAAATGCGAGAGCCCTGGGTTTGATCTCTGGGTTGGGAAGATCCCCTGGAGAAGGGAACAGCTACCCACTCCAGTATTCTGGCCTGGAGAATTCCATGGACTGTTTAGTCCATGAGGTGGCAAAGAGTCAGACATGACTGAATGCCTTTCAGTCACTCATTGACACCATATTTTATCTGACTTTAATATATTCTAGCCAATGTTTTCTTATAAGCAACAGTTGAAAAGAAGTTTGAGTAAAGTAATAAAATATACCAGAAATAGAAACCCATAAATCTTTTATAATATAGAATAGCTATTTTACGGTGTTTTTACCATGATAACTCTTCTTAACATGCCATCAGTTCAGTTCAGTTCAGTCACTCAGTCATGTCCGACTCTTTGCGACCCCATGAATCACAGCACGCCAGGCCTCCCTGTCCAATCCCAACTCCCTGAGTTCACTCAGACTCTCGTCCATCAAGTCAGTGATGTTATCCAGCCATCTCACCCTCTGTCGTCCCCTTCTCCTCCTGCCCCCAATCCCTCCCAGCATCAGAGTCTTTTCCAGTGAGTCAACTATTCACATGAGGTGGCCAAAGTACTGGAGCTTCAGCTTTATCATCATTCCTTCCAAAGAAATCCCAGGGCTGATCTCCTTCAGAATGGACTGGTTGGATCTCCTTGCAGTCCAAGGGACTCTCAAGAGTCTTCTCCAACACCACAGTTCAAAGGCATCAATTCTTTGGCACTCAGCCTTCTTCACAGTCCAACTCTCACATCCATACATGACTACTGGAAAAACCACAGCCTTGACTAGACAGACCTTAGTCGGCAAAGTAATGTCTCTGCTTTTGAATATGCTATCTAGGTTGCTCATAACTTGTCTTCCAAGGAGTAAGCGTCTTTTAATTTCATGGCTGCAATCACCATACTGTTTTACAAATACCACCATGAAAAGCAAAGTAATTTCAGAGGCTTTAGTTTTTCACTCTGAAATATTTTTACATAAGGATGTTTTATTTACAATGGCAGCTGGAAAGTTTAAGACCATCTGAGGCTTTTAACTTTGCAATTTTAATGTGTAAATAAGAGTGTTCTTCAGTAGTTTATGGCATTTCAAATATATGATTGGACTATAGCCTAGCTTTCTCAGCAAACTGATTCAGTGTTTTAGCCTTCAGGAAGCCATATCAAAGTCAGATGTAATAGTCAAATATCAAGAAGTTATAGCTTCTTACTTCTAGTGCAATTAACAAATACATGTGTCTTTATAAGAATATTATCTTAGTGTCCATAACAATTTTATGCATCTTCCAAAAAACTGTTGTGTATATACATACAATATATATACACTGTTGTGAGATATGTGTCTATGTGTGTGTGTGTGTGTTAAGATACTTAACAAATCTTCAATGAATTTTGTATTATTGAGACATAAGTAATAGTCAAAAAATGTTGCCGACTGTTTTTAGGTAAATTCATGTTTATTTATTTTATATCCCGGGCAAAGTTCAGTGCTTGTTAACAAGGATGAAATGCTAGTTCTTTAGCAAAGAATGCTCACAAAAAGGGTGATATAAAGCAATGCCTTAAAGGTGATCGTTTGTAAACCACAGAGAGGTGGGCATTTAACCAGGGTTGAAGATGAGGAGGCAGGAAAGAAAATTATCTTGGAAGAAGTGCAGAAGAATTGATAGTTGATAACAACAGCACAATATTGTACTTTAACAAGTAGAGAGCTCTTCTGTATGTCTTTAAAATCTAATCTTTAGATATCTTATTTTTATCAAACTTTAACTTATATGCAGAGTGCATCATGAGAAACGCTGGGCTGGAAGAAGCACAAGCTGGAATCAAGATTGCTGGGAGAAATATAAATAACCTCAGATATGCAGATGACACCACCCTTATGGCAGAAAGTGAAGAGGAACTCAAAAGCCTCCTGATGAGAGTGAAAGAAGAGAGTGAAAAAGTTGGCTTAAAGCTCAACATTCAAAAAACGAAGATCATGGCATCTTGTTCCATCACTTCATGGGAAATAGATGGGTAAACAGTGGAAACAGTGACACAAAACTTTATTTTTGGGGGCTTCAAAATCACTGCAGATGGTGATAGCAGCCATGAAATTAAAAGACGCTTATTCCTTGGAAGGAAAGTTATGACCAACCTAGATAGCCTATTCAAAAGCAGAGACATTACTTTGCCAACAAATGTCTGTCTAGTCAAGGTTTTGGTTTTTCCAGTGGTTATGTATGGATGTGAGATTTGGACTGTGAAGAAAGCTGAGCACCGAAGAATTGATGCTTTTGAACTGTGGTGTTGGAGAAGACTCTTGAGAGTCCCTTGGACTGCAAGGAGATCCAACCAGTCCATCCTAAAGGAAATCAACCCTGAATATTCATTAAAAGGAATGATGTTGAAGCTGAAACTCCAGTACTTTGGCCACTTCATGTGAAGAATTGACTCACTGGAAAGACTCTGATGCTGGGAGGGATTGGGGGCAGGAGGAGAAGGGGATGACAGAGGATGAGATGGCTGGATGGCATCACCAACTCAATGGACATGAGTTTGGGTAAACTCCAGGAGTTAGTGATGTACAGGGAGGCCTGCCGTGCTGCGATTCATGGGATCTCAAGGAGTCAGACACGAATGAGAGACTGAACTGAAGTGAACTTATTCAAATGTGATGTGAACTTATTCAAATGTACACCATGTGTAATTATTAGTACAGAATGTGATATAATTTATGCATTGAGAAATGATTAGCACAATAAGGTTGATTAACACAGGCTTCATCTCACAGTGTTACCATTTTGAGTGTGTGTATAGTGAGGACAGTTAAGATATACTTTTTTTTTTGCAAATTTCTCAAGTTTTCATTACTGTTAACTAGATATACCATATACATTTAGATATCCCTAAATTATTCATCAAATAACAAAGTTTGTACACTTTTTGCAATATCACCAATTTCCCCTACCTTTTGGGCCATAGCAACATTCAACTCAGTCTGTTTTTGTGAATTTCATCTTCTTCTTCTTATTATTGTTTTTGAACTGTAGCACTCAGCTTGCCAGGATCTTAGTTCCCTGATCAGGGATCAAACTGGACCCAGTTCGTGAATGCATTGAGTTCTAATCACTGGGCTGTCAGGGAGTTCCTGGATTTGACCTTTTAGATTTTACACATATGTGAGATCATACAGTACTTGTCTTCCTCTCTATTGATATTTCACATAACACATGACCTCACAGTTCTTCCATGTTGTAGAAAACATGACTTCTAAAAGACATAGACATGTACACTTCAGTTCAGTTCAGTTCAGTCACTCGGTTGTGTCCAACTCTTTGGGACCCCATGGACTGCAGCACGCCAGGCCTCCTTGTCCATCACCAATGCTGGAGTTTACTTACACTAATGTCCATTGAGTCAGTAATGCCACTTTAAGATCTGAATAACTGTCAGATCCTTTGACTACAACGTTTTCATTTCCCAGATTGAATCTTTTTAAAATTTGACTGAAGATCTCTATCCAAAGTAGCTTTTCTTTTTGAATAGTTTTAGATATTTTAGTTTTGAAATTATAGCCCTTTATGTTTTTTGTCATGATGAATTTGAGGCCAATGATGAATTACTTGACTGTTTTTTAAATTTCTTTTTAGTACTAACTTCCGTAGTGCATAACCTATAAGATCTAGAATAATATATAAAAAGGCTACAGGCTGAAAGATCACTGAGTAAATGCACAATAAATCTTAGTGTAATTGAAAACAATGTTTGAATTAAACAATGAACAAAATTACCACAATGGAAAAGACAGAAAAGGTTTTCACACAGACAAAGTGCTACACACACACACACACACACACACACAAATCCTTAAAGCATAATGAAACATGACATGTGTGGGGGAAACAAAATTAAGATTTAGTACAAATATCACTTTAATAATTTGAGAAATTATTATTCTCATGTATCCTATCATTTAATTCTAGTAAATCAACAAACAATATATGTATATGAATGCATAGGTGTACACAAATGCCTAATACAAAAAACTAAAACCATTTATTTTTCAATTTTTCCAGGGCCTGTTTTACATCCTTGTTCCTTAGGCTGTAAATCAGAGGGTTTAACATGGGAATCACAAGGGTGTAAAACAATGAGGCCATTTTGTCTTCATCTAGAGAGTAGGATGAACTCGGCCTGAAATACATGAAGAGCAGAGTTCCCTGGAAAATTGCCACAGCAGTTAGGTGGGAGGTGCAGGTGGAGAAAGCTTTGAACCTCCCTTCAGCAGAGTGGATCTTCAAGACTGCTAGGATGATATAGCAATAAGAGACAAGGACTCCTGAAATGGAGCTTAATTCAATGAAGCCAAAAATCATGAATATCACTAACTCATTGACCTGCGTGTCTGAGCAAGATATCAACAGGAGAGGCGGAACATCACAAAAAAAGTGGTTAATCTCATTTGACCCACAGAAGCATAAATGAAATGCTAATGTCGTGTTTATCAAACCGTCTATCATTCCCACCAGGTAAACCCCCGCCATGAGCAGGGAGCACACCCTGCTGGACATGCTGACTGCGTAGAGCAAGGGGCTGCTGATGGCCTTGTACCGGTCATAGGCCATCACTGCCAGCAGGAGACACTCAGAATCGACAAAGATACAGAGAACCAAGAATTGCAGAGCACAGCCATAGGAGGGGATTGATTTGTTCTTGGCAAACAGGTCCACCAGCATCTTAGGGCCGATGGCTGTGGAATAGCAGAGGTCACAGAAGGAGAGGTGGCTGAGGAAAAAGTACATGGGTGTGTGCAGCTGGGGATCCATCCTAATGAGGGTGATCATTCCCAGATTTGCCAGAAGATTGATGAGATAAACAAGGAGAAACATTGTAAATAGGATGACTTTGTTCTCAGCGTTATCAGTAATTCCCAAGAAAATGAACTCAGTCACGGAGGAGCAATTCTCTCTTTCCATTCTTCTTAGATCTTGTGCAAACTTTTGAGAAAGTTATCAAGAAAATCACATATGTGTATTTAATGCTTCTGCACAACAACAACAAAAATCATAAGGCAGAGCCTGCTGTTTTTCCTTAATTGTCTTTTTATCCTTAGAAAATAATCCAGTCTTATACCTACTCTTTGAAGAGGCATAACTGTCTATTCTGCAATAATAAAAGGCATATGAGGAAGACCTTTGAGAATGTTTCAATTCAATCTAGTTGCCACTCATGAGGTTGCTACTTTCTACAAACTCTTCTCTGAGCCTTATTTTTCTTATATCAGAGAGAAGAGCTGGATGATTTTGCCTTTCTAAAGTTCTTTAAAAAGATGCTCAACATCACTCATTATTAGAGAAATGCAAATCAAAACCACAATGAGGTACCACTTCACACCAGTCAGAATGGCTGCGATCCAAAAATCTGCAAGCAATAAATGCTGGAGAGGGTGTGGAGAAAAGGGAACCCTCCTACACTGTTGGTGGGAATGCAAACTAGTACAGCCACTATGGAGAACAGTGTGGAGATTCCTTAAAAAATTGCAAATAGAACTACCTTATGACCCAGCAATCCCACTGCTGGGCATACACACCGAGGAAACCAGAATTGAAAGAGACACATGTACCCCAATGTTCATCGCAGCACTGTTTATAATAGCCAGGACATGGAAACAACCTAGATGTCCATCAGCAGATGAATGGATAAGAAAGCAGTGGTACATATACACAATGGAGTATTACTCAGCTGTTAAAAAGAATTCATTTGAATCAGTTCTGATGAGATGGATGAAACTGGAGCCGATTATACAGAGTGAAGTAAGCCAGAAAGAAAAACACCAATACAGTATACTAACACATATATATGGAATTTAGGAAGATGGCAATGACGACCCTGTATGCAAGACAGGGAAAGAGACACAGATGTGTATAACGGACTTTTGGATTCAGAGGGAGAGGGAGAGGGTGGGATGATTTGGGAGAATCACATTCTAACATGTATACTATCATGTGAATTGAATCGCCAGTCTATGTCTGACGCAGGATGCAGCATGCTTGGGGCTGGTGCATGGGGATGACCCAGAAAGATGTTATGGGGAGGGAGGTGGGAGGGGGGTTCATGTTTGGGAATGCATGTAAGAATTAAAGATTTTAAAATTTAAAAAATAAAAAACTAAAATTAAAAAAAAAAAACCACATGGAAGAGACACCAGTGTTAGCAAGACCAGATTCTAAGACTTTGTACTGAGCTTTCCCTTTGTTTAAAAATATTCACTTGAATACAAAAAAGATTACTATTTTTTGTCTCTCAAAAAGACATGATTGGATAAGAAAGCATTTGAATCAGTTCTGATGAGATGGATGAAACTGGAGCCAATTATACAGCTTGAAGTAAGCCAGAAAGAAAAACACCAATACAGTATACTAACACATATATATGGAATTTAGGAAGATGGCAATGACGACCCTGTATGCAAGACAGCAAAAAAGACACAGATGTGTATAACGGACTTTTGGACTCAGAGGGAGAGGGAGAGGGTGGGATGTTTTGGGAGAATGGGAATTCTAACATGTATACTATCATGTAAGAATTGAATCGCCAGTCCATGTCTGACGTAGGGTGCAGCATGCTTGGGGCTGGTGCATGGGGATGACCCAGAGAGATGTTGTGGGGAGGGAGGTGGGAGGGGGGGTCATGTTTGGGAACTCATGTAAGAATTAAAGATTTTAAAATTAAAAATAATAATAATAATAAATAAAAGAAAAAAAAAAAGACATGATTGGTTTAAGAATGTTCTTCTTAGTTCCAGAAACAGTGAGTACATCAACGACTAGTAATAACAAAAATCATTGTTACTGGTTTTAGCTTATCTTCTGCTTAGCATTTGGTGAGACATGAAATAAGTTATTACTGTCCTGCTCCTAGAAACTTGCTATTGCTTTCCCATAATGCTCATTACCTCTCTGTGGAGAGGTTACCGTCTAGGATGACTCTCTTGACCAGTGGAAGAAAAAGAGCTAAAAGAAGTGAAAACAACAGAATGTACCACATATATTTGCATCACTTTAGATTTTAAATGACTTTCAATTTAATTGAATGTAAATTAGATGAGGGATAATAAATGATTCTAAAATGCAAAGACCGTGCTCTCTCTGTTGTGTTCATGTGTATGCCTGTGTTTCATGTGTATACCTGTGTATATATCTAAATTGAAGTGAAAGCAATGCATTTTTTTTTTAGACCTAAGTAAATATAGTACCTGGTTTACATGGAGGTGAATTTGGACAGGTTTTTGTTTTTATTGCTGTATCTATGCTATAAAAGAAAACACACCTTAATTTTTTTGTTTCTATAAAGCAAAACACATTTTATATTCATGAACAGTTGCTCATTGAAAAAAGAGCAAAGACTTTTATGTGAGCCAGCATGAAAATAAAATTACATTATGAATGTTAACAAGTTCAGACAGACTCTTCCAATTTTGTGAAGAAAATATTATTTGCTATTAAATGCAGATTTTAATGAGTAGGTAGGCATAAAGTCCTTCATTTACAAACTTTTATTTTCCCCCCAGTTTAAATATTTTCTCTTATTTTTCTTCAGTTAGGATCTGGAAACATACCTGGAAAGAGCAGGTCTTGGTTAGTTGAACAGTAATGTGCATTTGGTCTTTTATTTCACCAGGTATATTGGGACTTAAATCCCTGTGCTATGGCCCTTAGGCTTTAGTGTTATTCAAACACTTCATTAATTATATTTCTGCTTCCGTATATTCCCCTGGCAGAGGAAGACATGGCTAGATAGCATCACTGACTCAATGGACGTTAATTTGAGCAAACTCTGGGAGATAGTGGAGGACAGAGGAGCCTGGTGCGCTGCCATCCCTGAGGGTGCAGAGTCAGACAGACTTTGAAACAGGACAACCAGCACAACATTCCCCTGTGAATTCAGAAACAATTTAGCAGAAACGGAGTTTTTCTGCTTCATTATTGTGTCCAAATTGCTCTGTGGAAGGAAGGGTACAGCAAATGGTATGTATGGTGTGTGTCAGCTACCCGAAAACTACCTCCTCTTTCTTGAGTCAAAGAGGAAACTTAGTGAAATTCTAAAAGATCCCCCTTCATCCAACCCTTTTTGATTGTTCATTGTGTTTTTGAACACCAAATATTCTCCTTCACTACCTCATGTCAGAATGTTACACTTTGATCACATTTTCTTTTATCTTGAAATATAATCCTATGTCATAAAATCATCCTTCTAATGTATACAGTTCTTTGATTTTTAGTGCACTTTCAAATTTGTTCACTCATTACTACTATCTACTTCCAGAACATCTTCATCAGCCCCAGAAGAAATCTACACCTTCTAGCTCTCACTCTCCTTTCCTCCCTCTCGAGCCTGGCAACTGCTAATCTACTTTCTGATCCTGTGTGGTTTCCTATTATTGGCCTTGCGTATAAAGAGAATCATGCTGTGTGTGTGTGCTTCTTGTCAGGTTTATTTTCTTTGGTAAAATATTTACCAGTTTCATCCATGTTGTTGCATGTGTTAGAATTCCGTTTCATTATGTGGCTGAATAGCATTTCATGTTAAGGATATAATATACTTTGGCGATCCATTTTTCAGAAGGATGAACACTGGCTTGCTTCTACTGTTCAGCTGATATGACTAATGACACGATAAACATTCCTGTCAATCCCTTTCAAGATAGCCCTCTTTACCAAATATCAGCTTTTTCCCACTTTCCAACCACATATCATCCAAGGACATTTCACTGATTTTGTGACTTCATCACATTGTCTAAATAGTGCACTCTTTTCTGAATTATGTTTATTTTATTTTTATTTATTTATTTATTTATTTATTTTATTATTATTATTATTTTTTACTGCATTAAAGGTCACAGGAATGAAATCAATGGTTGCTTTGTACTTCCTAAAGTATATGGTGCTAGGATTTGTAAAGGTAGTGGTTTCTAAATATTTATTGTTATGCATTTTTCACTATCAAATGAAGGACAGAGAACAATTACAAGGATAAAAACATACTTGCTTTGGGAATTGTTTATGTATATAGAACACATGAGTGAAGATGTCTCATTTTAAAAATTGTGCATGGTGACGATTTTTTCTAAATCAACGGAGTTCTATTCAGTTCAGTTCAGTTCAGTCGCTCAGTCGTGTCCAACTCTTTGCGACCCCATGAATTGCAGTACGCCAGGCCTCCCTGTCCATCATCAACTCCTGGAGTTCACTCAGATTCATGTCCATAGAGTCGGTGATGCCATCCAGCCATCTCATCCTCTGTCGTCCCCTTCTCCTCCTGCCCCCCCAATCCCTTCAAGTGTCAGTCTTTTCCAATGAGTCCACTCTTCGCATGAGGTGGCCAAAGTACCGGAGTTTCAACTTTAGCATCATTCCTTCCAAAGAACACCCAGGACTGATCTCTTTTAGAATGGACTGGTTGGATCTCCTTGCAGTCCAAGGGACCCTCAAGAGTCTTCTCCAACACCACAGTTCAAAAGCATCAATTCTTTGGTTCTCAGCTTTCTTCACAGTCCAACTCTCATATCCATACATGACTACTGGAGAAACCATAGCCTTGACTAATGTCTCTGCTTTTGAATAGGCTATCTAGGTTGGTCATAACTTTTCTTCCATGGAGTAAGTGTCTTTTAATTTCATGGCTGCACTCACCATCTGCAGTGATTTTGGAGCCCCCCAGAATAAAGTCTGACACTGTTTCCACTGTTTCCCCGTCTATTTCCCATGAAGTGATGGGAATAGATGCCATAATCCTAGTTTTCTGAATGTTGAGCTTTAAGCCAACTTTTTCACTCTCCTCTTTCACTTTCATCAAGAGGCTTTTTAGTTCCTCTTCACTTTCTGCCATATGGGTGGTGTCATCTGCATATCTGAGATTACTGATATTTCTCCTGGCAATCTTGATTCCACCTTGTGCTTCTTCCAGCCCAAAGTTTCTCATGATGTACTCTGCATATAAGCTCAATAAGCAGGGTGACAATATACAGCCTTGACGTACTCCTTTTCCTATTTGGAACCAGTCTGTTGTTCCATGTCCAGTTGTAATATTTTTCTTAAGATAATTTGTTTTCTATTATTTATATTAGTTATATATAAAATTGAAAAAAAAAAACATCTTGGACATTACACTTTTATGTCCTCCTTAAGCCCTCCCAAACAGATAGCAATTGAATTCTCCATACTCCTCAAACATGGTCTTCCATCTTGGTATCTGGTCTGACTGGGCTGCTTCCTAAGGTCACAGAAAGTAAAATAATGCCTTAAGTAGATGGTTGTTTGTGGAATTCAAAGAGACAAAGAAAGATGTTTAACAATGGCGGAAAATGAGGGAAAAGGAAAGGCAATCATCTTAGGCGATATGACACACTGTTGATAGCTGATAATGGCAGCGCAGTAATACAGTTTACCAAGGCTTTCCCCATTGCTCTTTGTAACCTAATTTCCAACTTCCTTTCTTCTTTTTCCCCCTGATTTATTCAGATATAACTGTCAAATAGCATTTGCATTCATTAGATAAACAAAGTGATGATTTGCTATATGTATACATTGTGAAATGATTACAACACTAAAATTGGTTAACACATTCACACCTCACACAGTTACCATTGTAGTGTGTGTATAGTGAGACCATTTAAGATCCACTTTTGTAGCTAATTTCAAGCTTATAATATGGCATGGTTAACCAGAGTCACCATGGATATTAGATCCCCAGAGCTTATTCGTCAAATGTAATAACAAAAGCTTTGCACACTTTGAACAGCATCGCCCATTTCTCCCACCTTCCAACTCCTAGCAACCAATAATCTTCTTTCTGTTTCTATGAGTTCATTCTACCTTTTTAGGTCCCACATATACATGAGATCATACATTACTAGTTTTTCTCCGACTGACATGGTTTACTTAGATTAACATCCTTGGAATACCCCATGCTGCAGAAAACATGACTTCTTTACCGCTAAAGACAGGGGATTCTCTACTTCAAGACTTGTCCCATGGTCACATCCTCCGACTGCTATCTGTTCCTCACCCAAAATGGATCTTTCTTAGATATGAGACGGAATATCTTTATCCAAAGATGCTTTTACTTTATACTAGTTTTATAGAGTTTGCTTTTGGATTTACAGCACTCAATTTTTTATTCCATGATGATTTTAAATCTAATTATGACTTTCTTGACTGTTTAGTTCATTATTGGCTAATATTAGCACCAACTTAAGTTCATTAAAATATTAAAAAAATGTACTATATAAAATATAAAGAACCTAAGTGGTGGAAGATTGCTCAATACATGCATAATGTCTTAGTGAAATTGAAATAATGTTTGAATGGAAAATTAGTCCAGAATTAGCACAGCTAGAAATGTCAAAAGGTTTTTCAAAAATAGCAAGTGCCTTATAGAAACTCTTGGCTACATACTAAGCATAACATTTGAGGGGAACTGTAATAGCTCTTAAGAGTGGGGTTTAATACAAATAATTGTTCATTTAGGAATCTGAAAAAATTATGTTTCTCGTGTATCATGCCATATAATTTTAATTAAGCAATTACTATATGTGTATAGTCATATGTACAGATATATAATAAAATATTTAAAACTATAGTTTATTTTTCAATTTCTCTAGGGCCTCTTTTACATCATTGTTCCGCAAACTATAAATCAGAGGGTTTAACATGGGAATCACGAGGGTGTAAAACAATGAGGTCATTTTGTCTTGATCGAGAGAGTAGGAAGAGCTTGGTCGGAAATTCATGAAGAGCAGAGTTCCCTGGAAAATGGCCACCGCAGTTAGGTGGAACGTGCAGGTGGAGAAAGCTTTGAACCTCCCCTCAGCAGAGTGGATTTTCAAGACTGAAAGGATGAGATAACAATAAGAGACAAGGACTCCTGAAATTGTACTCAGCTCAATGAAACCGAAAACAATAAACAACACCAGCTCATTGACCTGTATATCAGAGCAGGAAAGGAGGAAAAGTGGAGGTAAATCACAGAAGAAATGGTTAATCACATTTGACCCACAGAAACATAAGCGGAATGCTAATGTCGTGTGTATCAGAGCATCTGCCATTGCCACCAGGTAAACTCCAGCCACCAGCAGGGAGCGCACCCTGCTGGACACGCTGACTGCATAGAGCAAGGGGCTGCTGATGGCCTTGTACCGGCCATAGGCCATCACTGCCAGCAGGAGACACTCCGAATCGGCAAAGATACAGAAGACCAAGAATTGCAGAGCACAGCCACAGAAAGAGATTGACTTGTTCTTGGCAAATAGGTCCACCAGCATCTTAGGGCCAATGGCTGTGGAATAGCAGAGGTCACAGAAGGAGAGGTGGCTGAGGAAAAAGTACATGGGTGTGTGCAGCTGGGGATCCATCCTAATGAGGGTGATCATTCCCAGATTTGCCAGAAGATTGATGAGATAAACAAGGAGAAACATTGTAAATAGGATCACTTTGTTCTCAGTGTTCTCAGTAATTCCTAAGAAAATGAACTCAGTCAAGGAGGAGCAATTCTCTCTACTCATTCTTCTTTATTCTTGTCTAAAGTTTTAGCAAGTGATCAAGAAAATGACACCTGGATGTGTAACACTTCTGCACATCTGCAAAATATAAAATAGAGCATGATTTTTTTCTATATCTTTATATTTAGAAAATAATTCATGTCAGGTGTATGTATACTTGAAGAGGGATATCTATATATTAAGCAGTAATAAAAATTATCTGGAATTGAGCTTTGAGAAATAGTGATGTAAATTTAGATATCATTCATGAGGTATGCTCCTTTCTACAAGCTCTTCTCTGAGCATTATTTTCCTTATCTCAGTGGGTAGATATCAACAAATTCCACTCTCCTTATCTCTTCAAAATAATTTGTAAGAGACACCAGTGATAGAGAAGCCAGGTTTAAGATATGAGACTGAGCATTTTCTATGCTTGAAAATATTCACTTGAATACAAAAAATGATTAGAAAAGATAATTACAAAATTTATGTTTCTCAAAAACACATGATAAATTTAAGAGTCTTTAACTTAGTTCCAGAAACAATGAGTATAACACTGTCTAGCAGTAATAAAAAAATTATTATGGTACAGATTTTAGTTTATGTTGTGTTTAGTATTAGGAGATACATGAAGTAAGTATTATTTACCTTTTTGCAAGAAATTTATAATTGCTTTCCCACAATGCTCATTATCTCTTTTGTAATAGTTGTAGTCAAGGGATGAATCTATTGACCAGTGGAAGAAAAAAGTTAAAAAGAAATAAAAGCAACAGAATGTACCACATACATTTGCATCACTTTAGATTTTAAATCTCCTTTCTGGATTCAATTTATGATAGGAACATATTTCTATCTCAATTTGTAAACACTGGACCATTCAGAGATGGCTTGGTTATTTCAGCACCAAAGTATCAAATCAGTAGTTTAAAAAAAGAGTCAGCATAGCAGTTGGTGAAAGTAATATGGAGGTAAATGGAGTCCGCAAGTGAGAAAACAATAAAGAAGTCTAGGAACAACAGCATGCCATATAAAAGAAATCTGAAGAAAAAGCCACATGCTCTTTCTGGCTCATCAACAAGGATTTGTAGGGACTTCCCAGAGGAAGGTGCACTTCCTGGGGCTGTGGGAGGCCTGAGAGAGAATTAATTAGGCCTGACCTTGAGGCTAAGTCACCAAGTTGCCTTTCCCCTGTAAAATAGCATCATTCCTGTGGTTAGGAGAAGGCCCAGCCTGCAGGTCTGCCAAGGTGAAGGCAGTGCTGAAGGAAAGAGGGGAAAGGTTTAGCGCCGGGATGGTTTTGTAAGAACAGAGGGTGATGTGGGTGACCAGCTGTCCCAGTTTGTCTGGGATTAAGGTTTCCTGAGTGCAGAGCTGTCTCTGAGACTAGACCAGCAAGGCGTTAGCAGCCATATGTCTATTCATTGCCAGGTGCCTCATGTTCTTTCCCCTGAAATCTCAGATCCTGTTATGAGCTTTCATAAGTATATCAGCAAATGTTACACAACTCCCCCAAGTGCAGGCATAGCTTGTTTTGTTGGGCTTCACTTCACTGTGCTTCTTGCATGTTGTGCGTTTCACAGATTGAAGGACTGTGGCACTCCTCCATTGAGCAAGTCTACTGGCGCCATTTTTCCAACAGCATTTGCTCGCTTTGTGTCTTTGGGTCACATGTTGGTAATGCTCACAATATTTCAACCTTTTTCATTATTACTATGTTTGTTATGGTGATCAGTGATCTTTGATGTTACTTGTGATTGTTCTGGTATTTTTTTTAGCAATAAAGTGATTTTAAATAAAAAAATCTCCTTTAATTTAATAAAATATAAATGAAAAGAGTGACAATAAATACTTCTAAAATACATAGACTTCTCCCTATCTTATATGTATGTATTTATGTGTGTGAATGTGTATATATATATTTAATGTATCTGAGAACAGAATATAAGTAATAGACTTTTTCCCTTAGTTCAGTTCAGTCGCTCAGTCATAGCTGACTCTTTGTGACCCCCAGGGCATATGGTTCATGTGGAGATGAATTTCTACATGTTTTTATTTTTACTGTGGTACCTACACTATTTTTTCAATAAAACAATATATACCTTAAATTGTTTTTTATTACTTACAAAATGATAAAAAGAGTGAAGGTGTTCCCATGAACCAAGAATAAAATGAAATAAATTAAAAGTTATTATGTGTGGATATTAACAAGTTCAGACTCATTCAGTTCTGAGAAGAAAATATTACTAGCCATTAAATGCAGATATTAGAGAATAGGAGGCATAAAATATTCCATTTACAAAACTTTTTCTAAAAAAGTTAAGTGTTTTCTCCTATATTCCTTAAGTTAGGATCTAGAAACTTACCTGAGATGAGCAGGGTTTGAGTAGCTGAACAACAACCAGGGTGTGTTAGTCACTCAGTCGTGTCCAGCTCTTTGTGACCCCGTGTGACCCTCTCTGGCTCCTCTGTCCATGGACTTCTCCAAGCAAGAATACTGGAGTGGGTTGCTCTTCCCTTCTCCCAGGGATCTTCCCCATCCAGGGATCACACCTCGGTCTCTTGTACTGCAAGCAGGCGCTTTGCCATCTGAGCCACCAGGGAAGACCCACAGGCAGGTGGCCTTTTATTTTACCAGGTTCATTAGGACTTAAATCCCAGCGCTACTGCCCTTAGGCTTTGATGTTATATAGACACTCCATTAATTATATTTCTGTTTCTCTATATTCCCTTGAGAATTCAAAACAACTGAGCACCAGCTGAGTTTTTGTCCTTCACTATTGTTACCAAATCGCTCTGTGTTAGGAAGAAAACTGCAAACTTTAAGGCTGCTTAACAGTTACCCTGAAACCATCTCCTCCTTCTCTAGTAAAACAGGAAACATAACGAAACTCAAAAAAAGTCCCTCCCTCCATCACTTCTAACTTCTTTGCATTTTTTCATTGTTTTTGAAACATTCTCTTTCATACCTCATTTAGGAGTATTACTACATTCCTACTGTATTTTCTTTTATATTGAAATATAATACTCATATCACATACACCATAAAATTCACCCTTTTAAAGTAGATAGGTTTTTTTTTTTTTAAGTTTTATTGTGTTGTCAAGGCTTTTCAGTCATCACTACTATCTACCTCCAGAACATTTTCATCAGTTCAGTAAGAAGCCCACACCTATTAGCTCTCATTCCCTGTGCCTGCTGACCCCAGCCCTGGCAACCACTAATCTATATTCTGACTCTGAGCAGTTTCTTAGTCTTGCATATAAACAGAATTATGCAATATGTGTTGTATTTTTCTTCTCTCAAGCTTCTTTTCTTCAGTGAAATATTATCAAGGCTCATCCATGTTGTTCATGTGTCAGAATCAGAATTCTGTTTCATTGTAGGGCACAATAATATTTCCTTTCATGGATATTGCACACTTATTGACCCATTGTTCAGTTGGATAAATGTTGGGTTGTTTCTACTCTCTGTCATGGATAATGATGCTAAGTTATTCTTGTCAATGCTACCTTTCAAGGCAGCCATCATCACCAAACATTATCTTGCTCCTACCTTCCAACCACATACCAAAGGATATTGCATAGATTTTATGTCTCCCTCACATTCTCTAAACTATGCACTGTTTTTCTGAGTTATGTTGATTTGTTCTTGTAAGAACCTCTGCTAAATTTAAGACCTCGTAAATTAGAGCACTGATTATTTTGTATTTTCTAAGCTGAATGGCACAAGGATTTGAAAAGGTAGTACTTTCTAAAGATTTACCATCAAGTATTTATGACTATAAGGGTAGAAAATAATGTGCTGTGCTCAGCTGCTTGATCATGTGCAACTGTTTGCAACCCCCTGGACCATAATCAGCCAGGATCCTCTGTCCATGGAATTTTCCCAGCAAGAATACTGATACTCCTCCAGTCTATCTTCCCAACCCAAGGATGGAACCTGTGTCTCCTGCATCTCAAGCACTGGCTGGCAGATTCTTTATCACTGAGCCACCTGCGAAAACAATGTAAAAAATAGTAGTATACCTGCTTTGAAAATTTTTCTACAGATATAGCTCAATTGTTCAAAGCAAGGTCTTAGTGACCTGGATAACCACGATGGTGTGGACACAAACTTAAAGCCAGACATCCTAGAGTGTGAAGCCAAGTGGGCCTTGGAAAGCAGTACTATGAACAAAGCTAGTGGAGGTGATGGAATTATAGCTGAGCTATTTCACATCTTAAAAAGATGCTGTTAAAGTGCTGCTTTCAATATGCCAGCAAACTTGGAAAACTCACAAGACTGGAAAAGGTCAGATTTCATTCCAATCTGAAAGAAGAGCAATGGCAAAGAATGCTCAGACTACCATGCATTTGTGCTCATTACACATGCTTGCCTAGGAAATGCTCAAAATCCTTCAAGCTAGGCTTCAACAGACATGAGGTAAGAGCTTCCAGATGTACAAGCTGGCTTTAGAAAGGGCAGAGGAACCAGAGATCAAATTGCCAACATCAGTTATTCCAGAAAAACAAAACAAAACAAAACAAAACATTTACTTCTGCTTCATTGACTGTGCAAAAGCCTTTGACTGTGTGGATCACAAAGAACTGTGGAAAATTCTTAAAGAGATGCAAATACCAGACCACATTACCTGCCCCCTGATAAACCTGTATGCAGTCAAGAAACAACAGTGAGAATTGGACTTACATCAAGGTTGTATATTGTCACCATATTTATTTAGCTTGTATATGCAGAGTACATCATGCAAAATTCCAGATAGGATGAAGCCCAATCTGGAATCAAGATTGCCTTAAGAAATATCAACAACCTCAGATATGCAGATGATACCACTCTAATGGCAGAAATGAAGAGGAACTAAAGAGTCTCTTGATGAAGGTGAAAGAAGAGAGTGAAAACAATGTCTTTAAAACTCAAAAAACGAAGATTATAGCATCTGGTCCCATTACTTCATTGCAAATAGATGGGGAAAAAGTGGAAGCAGTTCTTGGGTTTCGAAATCCCTATGGACATTGAAATTAAAGGATGCTTGCTCCTTGGAAGGAAAGCTATGACAAACCTAGAGAGTGTATTAAAAAGCAGAGATACCACTTTGCTGACAAAGACCCAAACAGCTAAAGCTATGGTTTTCCCAGTAGTCATGTAAGGTTGCAAGAGTAGGACCATAAAGAAGGCTGAGGGATGAAGAATGGATGCTTTCAAATTGTGGTGCTGGAGAAGACTCTTGAGAGTCCGTTAGGAGCAAAGGGATCAAATCAGTCAATCCTGAAAGAAATCAACCCTGAATATTCATTGCAAAGACTGATGCTGATGCTGAAGCTCCAATATTTTGGCCATCTGCTATGAAGAGCCAACTCACTGGAAAAGACCTTGATACTGGGAAAGATTGAGGGCAGGAGGAGAAGGGGGTTACAGTGTATGAGATTGTTGGATGGCATCATTGACTCACTGGACATGAGTTTAAGCAAACTCAGAGAGATACTGGAGGATAGGAGAGCCTGGCATGCTACAGCTCATGGGGTCACAAAGGGTCCAACATGACTTGGCAACTGAACACTAATAACAATATTGGAAAGTGAGGAAAATGTTTGAAAATCATGTATGTATATATCCGACAAAGGACTTGATTCCAAACTTTATGAAAATCTCTCATAATACAAATCAAATTAATAAAATTTATACAAAGGATTGGCTAGATAATCTCACCAAGAAGATGTATAAATAGCAAGGTCATGTATAACAGTTTGCTCAGCATCTTTACTTGCTAGGGACATGACAATAAAGTAAATTATGATCATGCCTAATTTTCTGTTTTATCTGAACTTTCATTTGGTATTTAACAGGAACAAAGACTATATTTTTATTTGTTTGGGTTACATTTCTATTGTTTGTTTCCTGCTTTGTGTGTGTGTGTGTAAACCTAAGAAACTCATCAAGCTAAATTTTGTATCATTAGCACATTTTTAATTTGGGATGAAAGGTGTATAGGGACAATTGTTGATTCACTTTTAATGTGTTGCCATTCTCGGTGTGATCACCCAATACTCAGACATAGCTGAGTCCCTTCACTGTTCACCTGAAACTACCACAGCATTGTTAACTGGCTGTACCCCGATACAAAACAAAAGATTAAAAATAAAAGGACTATGACTTATGGAAAAAATCAAATATCTAATGTATTACATGTAGATATTGTTGAGACAAAGCTCAAACCACATGGCTAATTGCCAATAATTTTCCACTGGTTAAAATCAAGAAATTGATGCATTTATGTCACAAAAGAATTTCAGTGTCATTATTAACCTCTCTGGCACATATTTGCTGAATGTAGAATTGTCCTTGATTACCTAATTCTATTTCTATCTAAATTAATTTTCCCTCAGGTACTTCCTGATCTTCTGGGATTAAAAAATCCCTTGAGTTGCATTTTATTCCCCCAGAACCTGACTTTAGCTTTGTAACAGCTCCTCAAAACCATGTAGACTATTGTGGCTTCAATCTGGTCCCACCTAGCCACTTAAAACTGAGTTTGGATAGCTACATTACAATTGTAAGTTGGATAAACTAAAGTATTTCCCAAAGGGATCTATGTCTCATTACAAATGGAGACCTGAAATAATTGGAAAACATGTCTTAAGGAGAAAATATATTCCTCTGGTACAAACAAGTGAGAGAAAAGCAATCTATACTTAGGGTTTCTCTAGTGCCCCTGGTGACAGTGCAATTGTGTGTAGGTAGATGTCTACCCAGAAGGTCACCTTTTCAGGACACGGTTGTATGTTCCTCACACTTGGAGTATTGAGATGCAGAGTTCACTGCATGATCGGGCACCAAAGTTCATTATGTCCCACTGTTGTGGGAGTAAGACTAGGAGAACCTGTGAACGGATACAGACTGCTGTTCTGTAAACAGAGCAATGATCTAGTAGCATAAAGGTTAATTATGCTCTGAGATAATCTACAAAATAATGCACCACATCATTTTCACAAATATATCAACACTTATTTGCACAAGAAACTGTTAGATAAAAAAAATTAAAAGTTAACAACCTGCAGTGAGCATATTTTGTTTATGGAAATTTTCTTTTTAGAGTATGATACACATAAAGAAAACATTCTTCTATAAAAGTATACTACAAGAAAATTTTCAATAATGAAAAGATGCTAATCCCAGAACACCAACGATAAAACATGCCTAGTGTCTCAGAAACTGTCATCCCACATCTGTCACAAATTGATGTCCAATACAGTACTTTGTGTTTCCCTGATGGCTCAGTGGTAAAGAATCTGCCTGCAATGCAGGAGACACGGGTTCTATCCCTGGGTCAGGAAGATCACCTGAGAAGAGGAAATGGCAACAAACTCCAGTATTCTTGTCTAAGAAATCCCATGAAGAGAGGAGCCTTGTGGATCTATGGGGTGGCAAAAGAGTCAGACAAGACTTAGCAACTAAACTACCACCACCACCACAATAATTTAGTTTTAATATCTTGAGTTATATAGTAGTATAATCATAGGTTTTATATTTTCATTTCTGACTTCTTCCACTCAATATTTTTTTTATGAAATTTCTCTAGACTTTTGTGTCTCAAGGCAGTTCATTCATCCTCATTGTTGTGTAGTCTTCCTAGGTATAAATTTACCATATAGTAATTTATTTAATCAAGAGCAGGCATCAGTATACTTGACCCATAAGTTTTCATTGGAACTGAGCATACCATTTATTTATATGCTATTCATGGTTGCTTTCATGATTCAGAGAAAACCTGAGGGTTGTGACGAAGTTTATGAAATCTGACCTCTAAAATGTACATTATTTAACACTACTGAAAAGTTTGTTAGGTCTTTAATGTGTTGAAGAAAATTGAGTTTAAGAAGAAAAGCTGAAGAAAATTTTAGTTCTATATTATCATAAATAAATTAGTGAAGAATAGTTTGTGTACATCTTTTGGTTAGCATAGTCAGTTATTTTGGGCAACATTTAAAGAGTTGCATTTTTTGAGTTGTATGACATGTACACGTACAGCTATATTAGACCCCCCTTAGAGTTTTGCAAGACTTCCCTGGTGGCTCAGATGATAAAGCGTCTGTCTACAATGTGAGAGACCTGGGTTCAATCCTTGGGTTGGGAAGATTCCCTGGAGAAGGAAATGGCAACGCACTCCAGTACTCTTGTCTTGAAAATCCCATGGACAGAGGATCTTGGTGCAGGCTACTATCCATGGGGTCGCAAAGAGTCAGGCATGACTGAGTGACTTCAGTTTTACAAAGTGTAGCAACAATTTTTATTCTACTGTTAATGTGTCAAAGTCACGGTTGTTCCACATCTTCACCAAGAGTTTCTAATTCAAATATTTGCATCTTGCAATCTTTTAGGTTGATTAATTTGATCAATTTGATCAAACCAGTCAATCCCAAGGAAATCAACCCTGGATATTTATTGGAAGGACTGGTGCTGAAAACAGAGCTCCAATACTTTGACCACCAGATGTGAAGGGCTGACTCATTGGAAAAGATCCTGATGGTGGGAAAGGTTGAGGGCAGGAGGAGAAGGGGGTGACAGAGGATGAGATGGTTGGATGGCATCACTGTCTCAGTGGACATGAGCTTGAGCAAACTCTGGGAGATCGTGAAAGACAGGGAAACCTGGTGCTACAGTTCATGGGGTCACAGATAATTGGACGATTTAGTGACTGAACAATGAAGAAAATCTTTAGATGGATCATAATACTGTGTTTATTTACTGTTATCTTTTCATTTGTTTTACTTACTGGAGTGCTGGGGTCCAGCCCCGGTGGATCCAGGGAATTTGAAGTGGGGACGGCGTTGGCGTGGAAAGACTTATTTGATTATTGATATAAGATTAGATTAAGAAGCAATAGTATAGTAGGAAAATTAAGTGGAGAAAGAGGGCTGAATAACTTGGATTTCGTGGAAGACCAATAAAATTCCAGACAAGGAATTTGCACCATCTACCTTGGGCCACTGGCACTCGCTTGAATATCTAAGGGTGCCTCGCCTTAAGCTCCCTTTTGCGCGGGTCTTAACAGCCAGGGCAAATAAGTAGACTTGGTGAGCCTCCGCACCCCAGATGGGAATTCAGCCTGAAATTAAAGTAAAGAGGAGAGGGAGGGAAAGGGAGAAAAGGAGAGAGAGAGAGAGAGACACTGGGGAAACCAGTCCAGCGACTGGTTCCGTCCTCTATTGTTCAGAAGGCCTTTTATACTTTTGATAAAACATGGAGATCAATGGGTAACACAAAGTTATGCAGTGTTAGCAGTCCAGACTCTTATCAAAACCAGGCTTTTCTCTCTGCATACCTAGTTGTATACACAAGTCTTAGGTAATTTACATCATCTTCCAGCCAAAAGGGCCTATTAACATTTTACAGCCTTTTTTCTGATAAGGGTTTGTCAACCAGAAGACTTATTTGTGTTGATCTTCCCAAAGTCTGGTGGCATTCTCAGAAAGCACTAAATAAAGTTACATTCTTACATAGCAAGGACACAAGAGGAGTGCAGTGATATATAACAAAGAGTAAAGTAATTAACTCAAAAGTCTAGTGTCTACTATAGTAGTCTATCAAAACTACTATATATCTTTTCCATATCCCGTTTACATTGATTAACATCCTCCCAGGTGCCTAAAAGATAAAGAATATGGAGGCCTGGCGGCAATCATTGAGTCAACAGTGAAAACCTGTCACCAATATGATTTTTAACTCTTTAGAAAAGGCTCTGTATCTTTAAGATGCTTTGAAGCTTTGTGCCTCTCTTGGTTGGGGGCTGCAAGCAATTCACAAGCTGTAAGAGGTCAGGGAACCTGTTAGGCAAGCTAGAGAGCAATCAGAGGAGGTTTAACTGAAACATCCCTTTCAAATGCAGAAGACTAAAGCCCTGAATTGACTTTTGTCCAGAGAATATCAGAAGAGTGGAAAAGCAGAGTACAAAGGCTGGCAGATTTTTGGTTTGGGGGGTACATGCTCAGGAAATGCCAGGGGAACTCCTGAAGTCTGATCACAACCTTGAGTATGTCAGCTTCCTTCCTCATGACCTTGTCACAGGTGAGATTCCTCACACTGGCTTCCGGCACTGAAGGGCTACTAAATTTGGATATCCACTTCTGTGAGGAGTCTATATGATTCTGAATTTGAATAACAAGCCACACCAAAGAGCCATGATTAAAAGCTTATGGCTTCCTGAAACTCATTCTATCCCCAAAGCTTCATGTCATCATTATTACAGGTTAATACAGCCTAGATTAATAGTATAATTTTTTCCCTTGAAATTAAATGACTTTTTAAAAACATTTTCCAAATTTCTAGTACTTTTCAATAGTAGGCATGGATTGAAACACCAGCAGAGTCATAATTTATAGACAAAGAGTGTATCAGCTGGAGAGAACATTACAGGTAATCTAGTTGAAGTCTTCTTTTACACAGGGGGCTCAGAGGCATTGAAAAGAAGTTTTGCTTTAGAGTTGCACTGCTACCTGAATCATAGCACATTTCTAGAGAGAGATATCTAGGCACATTAAATGTTGCTGCCTCTGTATTTAACACAGAACTTTGTACTTATTGAATTGCTGAACACTCATACTGCTCTATTTTCACAAATATAGTTATACAGCCAGTGACCCACATGTATCTCTCTATTTTCTGCATTGGACATATGCTCAAATCTATCATTGTTGCATCATATTTGTACTTAAGTGTTTCAGTGACAGATGCTTCCTTGATGGCTCAACACTTACAGAATCTACCTGCGATTCAGGAGACATAGGAGTTGTGGGTTTGATCCCTGGGTCTGGAAGATGTCCTGGAGAAGGAAATGGCAACTCACTGCAGTATTCTTGCCTGAGAATTCCATGGACAGAGGAGCCTGGCAGGTTCCATGGGGCTGCAAAGAGTCAGACATGACTGAGAAACTAAGCACACACACACATTTCAGGTGCAAAGATGAAGGGGTCAAACTACAGGAACTTGACTATAGTATTAGTCTACCAATGGGGTTCCCAGGTGCACAGAGGTAAAGAATATGCCTGTCAATGCAGGAGACACAAGAGACACAGGTTCAACTCCTAGGCAGGGAAAATCCCCGGGAGGAAGAAATGGCAACCCACTCCAGTAGTCTTAGCAGGAAAGTTCTGTGAACAGATGGGCCTGGCAGGGTACAGTTCATGGTGCCACAAGAGTTGGACACAACTGAGGGACTGAGTACACAAACACAAATTAGCCTACTATACACTGTCATTGATAACACTGCAGTTGTACGGTGACACTTTTTATTAGTCATTGGTGGATATATGAGATGGAAGTGATGTAAGAAGGGGAGTGATGAGATTGAAGCAGATAGACTAGAACACATCAATGTCTTTAGTGCAGATTTCTTATTTTGTAAAATCTCAAGATAGAAGAGTTATTATACATTCTTAAACTTTTTTTTTAATTTTAGATTTTGATTCCTAAAATAATTTTCCCATAATTGGTTATTCAACCATGCAAGGAGAAGGCAATGGCAACCCACTCCAATACTCTTGCTTGGAGAATCCCAGGGATGGAGGGGCCTGGTGGGCTGCCATCTATGGGGTCGCACAGAGTCGGACACAACTGAAGCGACTTAGCAGCATCAGCAGCAGCAGCAACCATGCAAATTCTGGGAGAGGCAGAATCAGTCAGGCAGTTCCATTTTTGGCCTTCCATTTAATGGGCTTGTTTTTTTTTTTTTTTATATACCACACAAGTATATCTAATAAAATGAGCCAATTTTAGGTGAAATTAGTCTTTAGATACTATAATAAATTTCCATTATATAGATGAAAGTTGGTTATTCATGGCAATCTATTGAAAAAAGCAGTCTATTCTGCTTGGAATTTAATATATTTCAAAGTTTTTCTGCCATATTTCTGCTCATAAGCAGCAATTCCAAAAGAGTTAGCATGAATTGATAAAATACATTAGAGATAGACATTTGAAGCTTTTCTCTAAAACAAGAATTTTCTGGAGGTTTTTAATCTACCATGAGATCTTTGCCTAGAATGCCATAATCTCTAACAAAGGCCTCCCTGAGTATCAGAGGCATTTCTTAGACTTTACTTATATCTAGAATATTTTCACACAGGAAATTGTATAGGGCAGTGTGAACACCTAAAACCTCAGTGGCTTTTAGCTTTTTCATTTTAATAGGTAATTAAGAATGTCTTTCAGTCTTGCAAGGTTTTTCAAATACATGACCACATCCACACTTTCTCAACAAATAGATTTAGCTTTAGCCTTCAAGAAACAAAAACAAAAACAGATGAAATAGTCAAATATCCAGAGCCTATAGCTCTTTGTACCTGTATGTGTGCTCAGTCATGTCCTATGCTTTATGACCCCATGAACTGTAGTCTGCCAGAATCCTCTCTCCACGGAATTTTCCAGGTAAGAATACTGGAGTAGGTTGCTGTTTCCTCCTCCAGGGGATCTCCTGACCCAGGGATTGAACTTGCATCTCTTGCATTGGCAGGTAGATTCTTGGCCATTGTACCACCTAGTATAATTAATATGCACATCTTCATCGTGCCATTATTTTAGTATCCACATGGTGTGACGGACCTTCCCCTAAATCTGTTGTGTATGCAATGCATATACTGCAATATATGTATATATTTATACTATTCCTCTGGTCATTTTTTATTAGGTGTTTGTTTATTTTCCTTTTGCGACCCAGACAACATGGAGTGTTTTGGATAACAGTATGGCATGCTCAGTCCTTCAACAAAGAATGCTCACACATAGGATGAAATAAAATAACACTTAAATAGATGACTGTTCATCACAAAAAGACAGAGACGTTAAAACAGGCATGAGAAGAGGAAACAAGGGAAGGAAATTATCATGGAGAAAGTGATGAAATTGATAGTTGATAAATATTTTTTAAAAAACCAAAAACTAAGTTGATGGCATCCAGCCCCATTACTGCCTGGCGAACAGAAGGGGAAAATGTGGACGCGGTGACAGATATCCTCTTCTTGGGCAAATCACTGTGGAGGGCGGCTGCAGCCGTGATAGCAGAAGGCAACTGCTTCTTGGCAGGAAAGCACTGACAAATCCAGACAGTGTGTTGAAAAGCAGAGACATTACTCTGCCGACAAAGGTCCATATGGTCAAGGATATGGTCTTCCCAGTGGTCACATATGGTTGTGGGAGCTGGACCATAAAGAAAGCAGAGTGACAAAGAATTTAAGCCCTGGAACTGTGGTGCTGGAGAAGACTCCTGAATGTCCCTTGGAGAGCAAGGAGACCAAACCTGTCAATCTTAAGTGAGATCAACCCTGAATATTCACTAGAAGGACTGATGCTGAAGCTGAAGCTCCAATATTTTGATCATCTGATGCAAACAGATCACTCATTGGAAAAATCCCTGATGCTGGGAAAGATTGAGAGCAGAAGGAAAAGAGGGCATCAGAGGATGAGATGGCTGGATGGCATCACCGATGCAATGAATGTGAACTTATGCAAACTCTGGGAGATGGCCAGGGACAGGGAGGCCCGGTGTGCTACAGACCATGGGGTTGCAAAGAGTCGGACATGACTGAGCAACTGGACAACAACAAAGACAGCATGGTGATGCACGAAACTAATGTCCTGTCCATTGGTCTTTATATCAATACTACTGTCCTGTCCATCGGTTCTTATAATGAAACTACTGTCCTGTCCATCTGTTTTTATACCGATACTACTGTTCTATCCATCGGTCTTGATACTACTGTCCTGTCCATCTGTCTTTATACTGATACTACTGTCCTCTCCATTGGTCTTGATACTACTGTCCTGTCCCTTGGTCTTTATACCGATACTACTGTCCTGTCCATTGGTCCTTATAACGATACTACTCTTCTGTCTATTGGTCCTTATAGCCTTCTTTCCTTCCTTTTATCCAAGCTTTATTGAGTTAAAATTAACAAATAGCACGTATAAGGTATTCAAAATGAAGATCTGATATATGCATGTGTTGTGAAATGGTCACCACCGTATGGTTAGTAAACAGTTTGTTAATTCATAGAGTTAACATTTAGAGTATGTGTATGATAAGGACCATTAAGATCTACTCTCCTGGGAAATTTCAAGTTTATAACATAGAATGATTACCTAGAGTCATCATATACATTAGATCCCCAGAACTTATTCACTAAATAATAGTAAGTTTGGCCATTATTACTCATTTCGCCCACCTTTGAGACTCTGGAAAAAAACACCAGTCTACACTCTAATTCTATAAGTTTGAACTTTTAAGATTCAACGTATATGTGAAGCTATACAGTATTCATCTTTATCTGTTTGCCTATTTTAGTCAGCATAATGCATTTATGGTTCTTCCATATGTGGTAAACAAAGCTTCTTGAATTCTAAAAGACAGTCTTGTCCCTCTCAAGACCCATCTAATTGTCAGATCCTCTGCCCACTATCATTTTATCTCCCAAGTAGAATAATTATTAGATCTAAGCCTGAATATATCTATCAAAAGATACACTAGTTTTAGATTTTATTTTGGATTTTAATCCTCATTTTTATTTCATAGATTTTGAGATTTCTTAAAAGTTATATACTATTTAATCAATTAATGCTTCTTATTAGCATTTGCTTATATTCATTTGTATAGAAAGTACAGTGTATACCATAGAACATAAAGAGACTCAAAGATTTCTCAGGGAATACAATAATTCTTAAGGTAGCCAAAATATTATTCAAATGAAAGAATAAAGCAGAAATATTTGACAAAATTAGAAAATTCTGGAAAGTTTTCAACAAAGGGAAAGTATCATATGCAAACTCTTGATACATGAATCGAAGTAAGCAATATTTCAGAACTAAAATATTTTCTAAAACTTAGACTTTATAACAACAAATTCTCATTTGAACTGTTTAAGACAACTGTTTCTCTTGCCTTGCTCAGTATAAGTTTATATTAAAAAAACCACAACAATGTGCGTGTACTTGTGACTATGAGAGTGTGTGAAATAAAAACCTTTAAAATCACATTTAAAGTTTCCGTTTTTCCAGGGCCTGTTTCACATCCTTGTTCCTTAGGCTGTAAATCAGAGGGTTTAACATGGGAATATGAGGGTGTAAAACAACGAGGACCTTTTGTCTTCATCCAGAGAGTAGGATGAACTCGGCCTGAAATACATGAAGAGCAGAGTTCCCTGGAAAATTGCCACGGCAGTTAGGTGGGAGGTGCAGGTGGAGAAAGCTTTGAACCTCCCTTCAGCAGAGTGGATCTTCAAGACTGCTAGGATGATAAAACAATAAGAGACAAAGACTCCTGAAACGGAGGTCAGTTCAACACAGCCAAAAAAAATGAATAATGCCAATTCATTGACCCGTGTATCAGAGCATGAAAGGGAGAGAAGTGGAGGTAAGTCACAAAAAAAGTGGTTAATCACATTTGACCCACAGAAGCATAAGCGGAATGCTAATGTCGTGTGTATCAAAGTATCTGTCATTCCCAACAGGTAAACCCCCGCCATGAGCAGGGAGCACACCCTGCTGGACATGCTGACCGCATAGAGCAAGGGGCTGCTGATGGCCTTGTACCTGTCATAGGCCATCACTGCCAGCAGGAGACACTCACAGTCTATAAAGTTAGAGAAGATCAAAAATTGCAGAGCGCAGCCATAGAAGGAGATTGATCTCTTTTTGGCTAAAAGGTCCACCAGCATCTTGGGGCCAATAGCTGTGGAATAGCAGAGGTCACAGAAGGAGAGGTGGCTGAGGAAAAAGTACATGGGTGTGTGCAGCTGGGGATCCATCCTAATGAGGGTGATCATTCCCAGATTTGCCAGAAGGTAAATGAGATAGACAATAACAAACATGGTAAATAAGATCATCTTGACTCCAGGCTTCTCCGTGATTCCCCACAATATGAACTCAGTGAAGGAGGAGCAGTTTCCTCTTTGGATTCTTCTGTCGTCTGGTCTAAAGTCTTGAGGAAATGATCAAGAAAATGATACACATAAGGGAACCACTTCAGGGTGTTCACAAATATCTGCAGGGGAGAACACAATTTATTTCTGCAATGTTTTTTTTTCTTTAACATTCTCAGCCTGATGTGTCTAAGATCAGTGTTTTCTGCACACTATTTTGAAGATGTGATGAGATATCATTTCATCCAAATATCCCTCTTGATACAAGGAAGGTAGTGCTCAGAGGAACTGAAGAGTTCATGACAGCAACCAGTCGATCCCTAAAGGAAATTGGAAGGACCCACTGATGCTGCAGCTGAAGCTCCAATACTTTGGCCACCTGTTGCAAAGAACCAACTCATTAGAAAAATCCTAATGCTGGGAAAGATTGAAGGCAGAAGAAGAGGCAGCAGAAGATGAGATGGTTAGATAGCATCACCAGCTCTATTGACATAGATTTGAACAAACTCCAAGAGACAGTGAGGGACAAGGAAGCCTAGAGTGCTGCAGTCCATGGGGTCACAGAGAGTCAGACATGACTTAGTGACTGGACAACAACGTAGGCAGTGACATACTTCAGCAGTTACATCTAGATTTGCACAGGTTTCTCAACTGCCCATCTCAGATACTTTTATTATTATCAGGCTGATAGCAATACCTCTTTAAAGAGTGCCCATTGATCAAGTCATTTTCTGAGTGTGTGCCTCCATGCATGCTCTGTCGCTAAACTCTGTTTGACTCGTTGCATTCTCATAGACTGCAGCCCTCCAGGCTCCCTATCCACGGGATTTTCCAGGCATGATTCTTATTCCGTGGAGAAGGAAGCCTGGTGGGCTGCAGTTTATGAGGTCGCAACGAGTGAGACAGAACGTAGCAACAGAGCATACACTCAGAAAATGACTAAGTCAGTGGGCATTCTTTAAAGAGGTATTGCTATCTACTTGATAATAATAAAAAAGACTCGAGATAGATAGTTTTGAAACTTCTGTCTATTTCTAGGTGTTGTTCCTAACTAAACTACCGCCATAAGCTCTTTAATTTCTCTGAGCACTGTATTCTTTGTATCGAGAAGGATATTTGGATGAATTGACATCTCGTTACATCGCCAAAGCAATGTGAAAAAAACACCGATGCTGGAGACAGCAGGCTGATAGTATATGAATAACCATTTACTATGCTGAAAAAATTCCTTGGATACAAAATTTTATTTTCATTATCATGTTGCACATAAAACATAATTAAAAATATTTATTGCTAGTTTTACAATCTATTAGTACAGCATGCACTGATAGCAATGAAAGTAACTGTTATTGATCCTAGTCTTTAGTATTTAGTGAGACAAGAAATAAGTAACACTGAAATTTTTCTCTAAATATTCATCACTGCTTTGCCACATGACTTATTACCTACTTACAGAGTTTCTGCTGCCAAAGGAGGAGGCTCTTGAACAAAGAAAAATGCTAAAATGAAGTGAAGACCACAGAATCTAACATCTACTGTTGCATCTCTTTGGATTTTAACGGACTTTTATATTATAAAAATGGAAATAGGTTTAGGGACGCTAAGTGCTTCTGCGATACGTAGGTCTCTCTCTCTAGGATGAATGCATTATGGGTCTGTCATATGTTTGCACGCAGATTGCATATCTCTGATGTAGATAAGAACAGTGAGTGGGTAAGGAATTTTTTCTTTTGATCTTAGCAGCTATGGGGCTTCACATGAAGATGAATATGCACATTTTAATTTTTACATTCACTCATACATTATATTTCAAATAAAAGAGAACAAACTTACCAAGCCCCCTTTAAATTCACCTATATGCTACTCCGATTATAAAAGGAGTAATATCTTTCCTATAAACCAGAATCAAAATAAATTAATTTAATAGTTATATTATAGATATTAACAGCCACAGAATCTGCCAATTCTGAGAAGAAAATATTGTTCCTGAACGTTAAGCTACAGAATGTATTCAACTGAGTAAACAGGTATAAAATGTTGTATTTATAAATTGATTTTCCCCCAAATGGGAATGTTTTTATCCTATGTTCTTTAAATCAGGACCTCAAAACCTACCTGACATGAGCTGGTCTTAGGTAGCTGAACAGTAAGCAGATAGCATTTTATTTTACCAGGTACATTGGGATGTAAATCCCTGGGCCACTGCCTTTGGGTGTTGGTGTTGTACAAACATGTCATTAATTATGTTTCTGCTTCTGCATATTGGCTCATGAATCAGGGACAATTTTAGCACAGGATGACTTTGTACACATCAGTTATTTAGTGATCTTGTCACTAAATTAATCTAGCACAAGGGGGGCTTCCCTCGTAGATCAGTTGGTAAAGGATATACCTGCAATTCAGGAAACCCGGGTTTGATTCCTGGGTCAGGAAGATCCCTGGAGAAGGAAATGGCAACCCACCCCAGTACTCTTGCCTGGAAAGTCCATGGGGTCCCAAGGGTTGTACAAAACTTAGTGACTAAACCACCACCAAGGATGAAGCAGTGCGAGTGAATACAGAGAGAAATGTCTCCATAATATATGATGAAAATACTTAAAATGTTGAAAAACCATGCATTTGTATATATAACAATTTGTATCCAAAATATATGAACTTTCATCAATAGTAAAAAAAAAAAAGTGAGCAAAAAAAAAGATACTTTCAACAAGATGATAAATCAGCAAGATGGTAATGCTTAAGAATTTCATTTTTATGTGAATCAGTAGGTTTTAAGGCAGTGGCATGGAGAAGGCAATAGCACCCCAGTCCAGTACTCTTGCCTGGAAAATCCCATGGTCAGAGGAGCCTGGTGGGCTGCAGTCCATGGGGTGGTGAAGAGTCAGACATGACTGAGCGACGTCACTTTCACTTTTCACTTTCATGAATTGGAGAAGGAACTGGCAACCCACTCCTGTGTTCTTGCCTGGAGAATCCCAAGGATGGGGGAGCCTGGTGGGCTGCCGTCTATGGGGTTGCACAGAGTCGGACATGATTAAAGCTACTTAGTAGCAGCAGCAGCGGCAAGGCAGTGGCAATAAAGCCACAGTAAGATAATGTGACTTAAATGTTAATGGACTGAAATTAAATACTGATCATAACTAATGTTCTCTTTCATCTGAATTCTCATTTGCGAAATACACAGGCTTTCTTATCAGTTTGGGTGTTTCCTCAGTTCTTTTCAATGTTTTTGTTTGTTTTTCTACTTTTTTTCTTATAAATCTGAGAAATTATTTATGCTAAAATTCATAAATGTAGTACATATAATTTTGTAAAAGCGATTCTCAATTTTTTAAAATGCCTTTATATATGTCATTGCCACTCTTGCCTATGAGGAGCTCAACACTGAAATGTCACCTGTAACCTGCGGAGATATCATTGAGGCCAATCTAAAGCCACAATATGATTGCTAATAATTTCCCACTAAAATTAAGAAGGGCTCCCAGGTAGCTCAGTGGTAAAGAATCAAACTACCAATGGAGGAGACTCAGGAGACATATGTTCAATCCCTGGGTCAGGAAGATCCCCAGAGGAGGAAATGGCACCCCATTCCAGTATTCTTTCCTGGAAAATTCCATGGGCTGAGGAGCCTGGCAGGCTACAATCCAGGGGTTGCAAAGAGTTGGACATGACTGAGCACGCAGGCGTACACATCACACACACACACACACACACACACACACACACAAAATCACGAAGCTGATTATGTTTCAAAAGCATTTTGATATCATTATTTACTTCTCTGTTACACATATGGTGTATGTACAGTTGTTCTCATTCCCCTAATTCTACTCCTATCCAAATTAATTTTTCCCTCAGGTATATCCCTATCTTCAGGGATGCAAAAATCCCTTGGGTTACATTTTGTTCAGCCAGAAGCAAGTGTTAATTTTTCAACAGGCCTGCTCCTCAAAAACACGTGCACTAACATAATTTCTACGTTCCCCCACATAACAATTTAAACCTGAGTTTAGGCAGCTGCATTAGAAATTGCAAGGTGAGTAACCGAAAATATCTCCCAATGGGATTGATGCTTCATTACAAATGGAGATTTCAAGTAATCAAAAAACGTCTTAAAGAGAAAATGTATGCTTCAGATACAAGTGAGGAAAAAACAATTGTTTTTTCGTGTTTTGCTGACATGAAAACAATTTTATGTTGGCAAATACTACCCAAAGATGATCATTTTTTAGAATATAATTGTTAGTTCCTCAAACCTTGAGTAGTATGACACAGAGCTCATTGCATGATCTGGTATTAAAGTACATTTCAGCTCCCCGCTGCTGTGAGTGACCAGGAGAGTCAGTGGGTGGACGAATGCAGTGCTGTTCTACAAGAAAGGCAGCGCTTTCAGTGATCTAAAGATCAATAAGGTACTGAGATACTCTGGTAATTATACTCTCCATCAATTTCATAAATCTATATGAATAATCATTTTATATAAGAATATTTTAGACAGAAGTAAATATTAATATTTTTTATAATCTCATAGAAAAAATAAAGACAGTGATTTTAAAGTATAATATACATACAGACGGAGTACTGGAAAATCCCATGGATGGAGGAGCCTGGTGGGCTGCAGTCCATGGGGTCGCTGAGAGTTGGACACGACTGTGACTTCCCTTTCACTTTTCACTTTAATGCATTGGAGAAGGAAATGGCAACCTGTGGGGCCCTAAGTGGGAAACCTTAAAAAAGAAGGGCTAGCTTTGCAGTTTAGAACTAAGATGGCACCTGGAGGAAGAGATAGGGGCGTGGTCTATATTACAGTTTTTGATTGGCTCTCTTGATTCCCGTGCACGTGGACAGCCCGTGATCACCATAGACTTCTGTTATAATGAAAGCACATGACGATTTGACCTTTAACAAGATTGGTGCAACTATGGCATATTACGATTTGACCTTTAACGTGATTGGCGCAACTATGGCACATGACGATTTGACCTTTAACGTGATTGGTGCAACTATGGAAAGTTCCTCGCAAAACCCGCTTGCTTGCCTATATAAACCAAGAGTTTGTGGCAATAAAGCGGAACTGCTTAGAGGGAACCGCTGTTGAGTGTTATTGTCTCTCGCTGGCTGAGGGGCTCAGGTGGCGGACAGCAGGCTCACCTCTCCTCAGGACCCCTCAGCTTTGCTGAGGGAAGTTCCACTGCCTCTCTCTTTCTGTGGAGCACCCCCTGCAGCAACCCACTCCAGTGTTCTTGCCTGGCGAATCCCAGGGATGGCAGAGACTAGGGGGCTGCCGTCTATGGGGTAGCACAGAGTCAGATATCACTGAAGTGACTTAGCAGCAGCAGCATACATAAAGAAAAAGTTTCCATATAAAAATGTAGACTTCAAAAAATCTTTCAAAAATGGAAAAATTCCTGCACCCAGAACCAAACCAAACCAAACAAAACAAAACTAGATTCTCAGAAACTGTCCCTACATCCATCAGAAGTTGATTTTCCATTTGATACATGAGTTTGTATATTTTTAAGGTATAAAGTAGTGAGATCATACAGCTTTTACACTTCCATGTCTGGATTTTTTCACTTAAGATTATGTTTGTGAAGTCTTCCCATGCTCTTGTATGAGGATGTAGTTATTCATTGTCATTGCTGTGTACTTTTCCAGTGTACAAACTTATCATGAAGTCATTTGTCTAATCTAAAGCAGGAGTCAGTGAACTTGACCTGTTAGGTTTTATTGGAGCTGTGATACACCATTTATTCATGTATTATGGATGGCTGCTTTTGTGATAGAGGACAAAACAGTTCAGATGTAACAAGATTTTATCATCCACAAACCCTAAAATAGACATTATTAAATACTTTCAGAAAAGTATGTCATCTTGATCTAATGTATTAAAAGAAATGAGTTGGTTTTGGTGTTACACTACTGTAATTAATACAATGGTGAACATTTCTATGAATGCCTTTTGGGTGCATATTCATTCTATATGCTTGGACATGCTTCTAGGAGTAATATTTTTGGACATTTATTTGTTCAGCTTTAGGAGACGCAAACATAGAACTTTGCCAAGTGCAGTCTCAAATCTCAATCTACTGTCAATGCATAAAAACCATGGTTGTTTCACATCCTCAACAATAGTAGATACTTGTTTACTATTTGGTGTGTAAACAAGTACTTTTGCCATTTGGTTAGTGTCAACACAACTCTTAACGTTTTATTTCACTTCCATTTACTTCAGCACTAATAAAGTCAGATATCTATCCGCTTCTATAAGTGAAAGTTTGCAGCCTCGAGCCATGAGCTACTCCAGAATTCATGACCTCCAGAGGAGAGGATTTTGATCTGGAGTCAGAGAGGAGGCTTGATCACTTGAAGGTTTTGTGTAATAAAGTTTTACTAAAGTATAAATGGGTAGAGGAAGGTCTGACATAGACATCGGAAGGGGGCAGAAAGAATGACTCCCTTGCTAGCTTTCAGCAAGGAGTTATCTATCTGTTAAAGAATCACCTAAAAACAGAGAGTTGCATCAGGCCCCTCTCCCGCAATATGCATTTTGAGACAGCATGGGGCACAAGGTGAGTCATCCCCAGCCATGAAACAATTGACATGAACCTTAAAGAAAGGTAGATTTCCAAGCAATTACATAGTTTCATTAACATAGCTTAAGAGAACATTCCCATGAGTCAGACATATGGATTTGTTGAGCCATTATCAGTTCAAAGTTTAAGAAAAGTTAAGTCCAGGCTAAACCAGGGGTCTTCCTGACAACACAGAATTTAAAGCAAACCTTGCTGGGAGCCAGCGTGAGGAATCCCGGCCATGGCAAAGGTCATGAGGAAGGAGGCTCGGCATACGCAAAGGTGGGATAGAGCCTCAGGGGTCCCCCTGAAAATTCTCAAGCATCTACCCCCAAAATCAGAGTCTGCCTACCTTACTGCATTATGCCTTTCACCAACTACTCTGACATTAGCAGGGGGCTATTCCCCACCACCTTTTTCTGGAAAAAGTTAACTTAGAGCTCCAGCTAACAGTCTCCTGCATATAAAGAGAATGTCTCTGCTTAAACCCCTCTGATAGCTTTCTAACTTACCTGACCGGTCTGTCTGGATTTTTACAACTGAGCATGTGAATTGTTTACAGCCTCCCAAGTGCCAGAGGCACTGAAAGCTTAAGATATTCTAGGAAAAATCATTAGAATAAAACTGATTAAGGGTTGCATTGTTGAGCCAATACTTGCTGCCAAGTTTTCATATCTTTTAATGTAACTTTATTTAGTACTTTGAAGGGGATGCAGATTAAGGAAAAACACTACAGGGAAAATGAGATTAACATTCATTAAGGAAGAGAGCCATAAAATGGTAACAGGCCTTTTGGCCAGAAGATAATGTAAATCACCTGAGACCCTTTGTATACGGAAAGATTTTCAGAAAGAAAGCCTGGTCTTGATAAGGGTCAGGGCTGCTGACCCTGCATAACTTTGTATTATACATTGATCTCTGTGTACAACCAAAAGTATGAAAAGCTTTCCTGGAAAATAAAGGACGGACCAGTTCCTGGAAAGACTGGTTTCCCCCGTGTGGTCTTTTCTTGTTCTCTGCTTTTCTGGCTGAATTCCCATCTGGAGCGTGGAGGCTCACCATGTCTACTTACTTGCCCTGGCTTCTAAGACCCACGCAAGAGGGAGCCCAAGGCAGGGCACCCTCTGCTATTCAGGCGGGTGTCAGTGGTCTATGTAGGTGGTGCAAACTCCTTGTCTTGGAGTTTTATTGGTTTTCCACATAAACCAAGGAATATCAGCCTCTTTTCTCCTCTGTTTCTTCACTACATTATTCTTCCCCAATCTCTCTTTAAATTTCTAATTAATCTCTCTTTAATTGCCGACTCCATCACCGCTTTGAATTCCCTGGATCACCAGGGGCTGGACCCCGGCACCTTCTTTAAATTTTGTGTAGAGAAGGAACAAACAAAACAAACAAACAAAAACATCTGCCACTTTCAGCTTATTTCCTCTTCTTGGGGATCCCTCGCCTTCCTGCCTGTTACCTTCTCATAAGGAGTCCATGAGATGTTGAACTTGGATAACAGGGCATGTAACACAGCTGTTTTTAAAAGTTTTGTCCTACTAAAACTTACACTGTCTTAATGGCTTCATGTAATTGACATTTCAGGTTGAGTGAGTGAGTGAAAGTCACTCAGTCGTGTCCAACTCTTTGCAACCCCATGTACTATACAGTTCATGGAATTCTCCAGGCAGAATACTGGAATGGGTTGCCTTTCCCTTCTCCAAGGGTTCTTCCCAACCCAGGGATCAAACCCAGGTCTCCCACATTTCAGGCAGATTCTTTACCAGCTGAGACACAAGGGAAGCCCTCGAATACTGGAGTAGGTAGCCTCTCTCTTCTCCAGGGGATCTTCCCGACCCGGGAATCAAACTGGGGTCTCCTGCACTGCAAGTGGATTCTTTACCAACTGAGATACCTGGCCTATATGTTCAGATCAATTCTTTGACTGAATGTGAAGTGACTCTTTTTGCTTTTTCCTCATATTCTTTCCACTCAAGTGGACCTTAGAAAGCATCACTATGAACAAAGCTAGCAGAGGTGATGGAATTCCAGTTGAGCTGTTTCAAGTCCTGAAAGATGATGCCATGAAAGTGCTGCACTCAATATGCCAGCAAATTTGGAAAACTCAGCAGTGGCCACAGGACTGGAAAAGGTCAGTTTTCACTCCAATTCCAAAGAAAGGAAATGCCAAAGAATGCTCAAACTACCACACAGTTGCACTCATCTCACATGCTACTAAAGCAATGCTCAAAATTCTCCAAGCCAGGCTTCCGCAATACATGAACCGTGAACTCCCTGATGTTCAAGCTGGTTTTAGAAAAGGCAGAGGAACCAGAGATCAAATTGCCAACTGCTGGTGATGGAATGAAACACCAACACTACAGAGTGGTTTGAATTTTTATATTTTAGCAATTGCTTCTTACAGCTGCTTTATTGTATATCCCTTGCACAACAACCTACAGGGCAAGTTGCCAAGCACTATGATTCAGAGACTATACAGTGCGTAGGCGCAGGGCAAGATAACCTTTACCTTGACTTATTTTCTGCAGCTAAGACTTTGTTTTGGGGAACTTCCTTAACAACTTAGAATCCATTTTGTCCCTGGGTCTGTTCCTTTTGAGGAATCAGAGAAACATCCTTGTGGGCAAGAACTGTTCTTTTCCCACAGGAACAAACAGGATTTTTAGCTGAACATCTCGTTTGCAAGAATGTTCAGCCCTGGTTGAGAATCTTGTTTGCAAGCACTTCTCAACCTTCCTTATACCTAGTTCCCTACACTGGGCAGAACATCTCATTTGCAAGAGTGTTCAGCCCTGGTTGAGAGTCTCATTTGCAAGCACTTCTCAACCTTCCTTATACCTTGTTCCCTACACCAACATCCGCTGGATCATGGAAAAGGAAGAGAGTTCCAGAAGAACAGCTATTTCTGTTTTATTGACTATGCCAAAGCCTTTGACTGTGTGGATCACAACAAACTGTGGAAAATTCTGAAAGAGATGGGAATACCAGACCACCTGAACTGCCTCTTGAGAAATCTGTATGCAGGTCAGGAAGCAACAGTTAGAACTGGACATGGAACAACAGACTGGTTCCAAATAGGAAAAGGAGTACATCAAGGCTGTATATTGTCACCCTGCTTATTTAACTTATATTCAGAGTACATCATGAGAAACGCTGGATTGGAAGAAGCACAAACTGGAATCAAGATTGCTGGGAGAAATATCAATAACCTCAGATATGCAGATGACACCATCCTTATGGCAGAAAGTGAAGAGGAGCTAAGAAGCCTCTTGATGAAAGTGAAAGAGGAGAGTGAAAAGGTTGGCTTAAAGCTCAACATTCAGAAAATGAAGATCATGACATCCGGTCCCATCACTTCATGGGAAATAGATAGGGAAACAGTGGAAACAGTGTCAGACTTTATTTTTTGGGCTCCCAAATCGCTGCAGATGGTGACTGCAGCCATGAAATTAGAAGACACTTACTCCTTTGAAGAAAAGTTATGAGCAACCTAGATAGCATATTCAAAAGCGAGACAGTACTTTGCCGACTAAGGTCCGTCTAGTCGAGGCTATGATTTTTCCTGTGGTCATGTATGGATGTGAGAGTTGGACTGTGAAGAAGACTGAGCACCGAGGAATTGATGCTTTTGAACTGTGGTGTTGGAGAAGACTCTTGAGAGTCCCTTGGACTGCAAGGAGATCCAACCAGTCCATTCTGAAGGAGATCAGCCCTGGGATTTCTTTGGAAGGACTGATGCTAAAGCTGCAGCTCCAATAATTTGGCCACCTCATGTGAAGAGTTGACTCATTGGAAAAGACTCTGATGCTGGGAGGGATTGGGGGCAGGAGGAGAAGGGGTCGAGCGAGGATGAGATGGCTTGATGGCATCACGGACTCGATGGACGTGAGTCTGAGTGAGCTCCGGGAGATGGTGATGGACAGGGAGGCCTGGCATGCTGCGATTCATGGGGTCGCAAAGCATTGGACACGACTGAGCTATTGAACTGAACTGAAAGTCATATTTTATAGAGGCACATCATATCGCCTGAAAAGAGCCTTAGAGATAATATAGCTTAAATCCCTCTTCTACACAGGGTGATCTGAGGGATAGGAAGCAAGAGTTAGATATTTATAATGGTGTTCCTGCCTGGTTTATAGCATGATTCTAATGAAAGAGAAAAGACATCCAAGGTGGTTAATGATTGCTGCCTCTAGCTTTTAACCCAGATCCTCCTACTTACTGGTGCTTTTCTATTTGTAATGAGTATACTTGTACAGCCTGTAACAAGTATGAGTCTGTTTGTCCTCTGCATTAGACATTTACAAAATCTATCATTGCTTTGCCATGATTCAGTTCAGTTCAGTTTCTTAGTCGTATCTGACTCTTTGTGACCCCATGGACTGCAGCATGCCAGGCTTCCCTGTCCATCCCCAACTCGCAGAGCTTGCTCAAACTCATGCCGTTGAGTTGGTGATTGCCATGTTTATGTTAAAGTATTTCAGTGGCAAGGATGAAGAAAGAGGTCAAGATACAGGAATTTGACTGTAATATTAAAACATTACATATATCATTGATAAATTGCTTTTGCACAATGGTATTTTCCATGAGTCATTGGTGCATGTATGAGGATAATGTGATGTGAAGACATTAAAATGGTAAAGAATGAAGAACACTGAAGTTGACAGGCTACAATAAAGTTTTTGATGTATTGTCCCCCTTTTTTTCCCACAGATTACTGTCAAGAAAGAAGAATAATTTTGCCCAAATTCCTCTCTGAAATTCTTGTTTAGAAATTATCTAAAAAAAAATTCCATAATTTCTCATTAATTTCTTCAATTTGAGGAGAGGAAGCCTACAATTAACTGAACCAGTCAGTTCTAGTTTTGGAATTCCATTAATGGGCTTAAAATATTCTTCTATTTACATATTCTTCACTATATACAATAAAATGGGCTAGTATTCATGTTGAATTAGTCTTTAGATGGTGACATAAAACTTATCATATATGTGAAGATGGATTAATTAGATCCATGTTTATTAATCTCTGAATTAATGGTAGCCCACTGACACCCTATTTTAACTATATTTCTGACTATATTTGCTGCCATTTTTCTGCTCATCAGCAACAAGTCCAAAGAAGTCTGAGTGAATTGATGAAGTATGCCAGGAGTACACATATTTCAGTCTTTTCTATTATGCAAGAATTATCCTAATTTTTTCACTATGAGAATTTTTCTTAACATGGCATAGTGCTTTACAAATACCACCCTGAGCAACAGAGGAATTATGTAGGCTTTATTTTTCCATTCTGAAATATTGTCACATAAGGTCAATTTACAATGGCAGCAAGAAAATTGAAGACCATCAGAAGCTTTTAATTTTATAATTGCAATGGATAAATATGTCTTTTTCAGTACATTATGGTATTTTAAATACACGGTCACATCCTAGCTTTCTCAATAAACTAATTTAGTGCTTTAGACTTCAGGAAACCACATCAAAAGCAGATGAAATAGTCAAATAGCAAGAACTTAGAACCTATTCTTTATAGTGAAATTGATAAGCATGTCTTTATAGTATATTGTCTTAATGTCCAAAACCATTTTATGGACCTTCAAAACAAACATGTGCATATGTGTTCAATGTTAACTATATTCTGATATACATTTTTAAGCTGCTTATCAAACCCTCATTTAATTTTGTACTACTGACATATAATTAGCAGTGAAAAAGTGTTGTCTTCTATTTTTAGTTTATTGTATATTTGTTTATTTGATCTTCCAGACAACACGTAGTGCTTTTTTTGTATAATGCAATGCTCAGTCTTTAGCAAAGAACTCTGATAAACAGGGTGATATAAAGTAGTCGTTTAAATAGGTGGGGGTTTTTTTGTGAACCACAGAGACAAAGAGGGGTATTTAACCAGAGCTAAGAGTAAGGAAAATGGGAAGGAAATTGGTGTGCAGAGAGTCACAGAAGAATCGATAGCTGATAAAGAAGCACAATTTTGTACTTTACCATGATTCTATCCACTGTCCCTTAACTTCTTTTACACTTTTTTTAAACTGTATTCGGACAAAATTGACAAATACCATGCTTATGCTATAGGGCATGAAGATATAATATATGTGTATGTTGTGAAATAATTACTACAATAAAGTTAGTTAACACGTTCATCAATTTACATAGCTATCACTTTGAGTGTGGATACCAAGAAAACCTTTAAGAACTCCTCTCTCAGCAAATTTCAGTCTTACAATACACTACTGTTAAGTAGAGTCACAGTGCACATTAGACCCCCAGAACTTACCCATCGAGTAACAGGAGGTCTTTAAACTTTGACCAACATCACCCTTTGCTCCCACCTTTCAGCCTGTAGCAACAGCCACTCTACTCTCTATTTCTATGTGCTTGACCAGTTGGATTCCATGTGTTGGTGAGACCGTACAGTACTTGTCTTCCTCTGTATGAATTATTCCATTAGCATTCCCCCCTCACGGTTCTTCCTTCTTGTAGCCAGTATGACTTCTTCTAACAGGCATGGACTCGTACACTTCAAGATCAGAGGAACTGTCAGATCCTCTGCCTGCTATGTTTTCATCTCCTAAATTGAATCCTTTTCTGATTTGAGTGAATATCCAAAGATGCCTTTCCTTTAGACTGGTTTTAGATATTTTTACTTCTGAATAATAGACCACTATGTGTTACCTCATGATGAATTTTAGGCTTATTATGAACTACTTGACTGTTTAGTTAATACATTATTAACCCTAGCTTATATTTAGTAGTATTTAAACTACAAGATGTATTGTAGTACATAAAGAACTAAAAGGCTCGAAGATCAGTGAACAAAGTGCACTGTATATCTTTGAGTTCAGTTCAGTTCAGTTCAGTCGCTCAGTCGTGTCCAACTCTTTGCGACCCCATGAATCGCAGCATACCAGGCCTCCCTGTCCATCACCATCTCCTGGAGTTCACTCAGACTCGCGTCCATCGAGTCAGTGATGCCATCCAGCCATCTCATTCTCTGTCGTCCCCTTCTCTTCCTGCCCCCAATCCCTCCCGGCATCAGTCTTTTCCAATGAGTCAACTCTTCGCATGAGGTGGCCAAAGTACTGGAGTTTCAGCTTTAGGATCACTTCTTCCAAAGAAATCCCAGGGCTGATCTCCTTCAGAATGGATTGGTTGGATCTCCTGTATATCTTTAGTGTAATTTAAATAGTTCTTGACTAAAAACTGAACAAAATTCACATATTGAAAAAGCCAGAAAAGTTTTTCCCAGAAAATAATACCATGTACAAATTCTGGAAATATAAAGAAGCATGACAGGTGGGGGGAATAGAAATATATTTCAAATAGAAATTATGTTTCTCATGTAACCTACCATTTAATTTTAATAAATCAACAATCACCATATATGGATGGATGTGTATGTATGCACGTACACAAAATATAAAATTTTAAAACCATTTATCCTTCAATTTTTTCAGAGTCTGTTTCACATCCTTATTCCTTAGGCTATAAATTAGAGGGTTCAACATGGGAATCACAATGGTGTAAAATAAAGAGGTCATTTTGTCTTCTTCTAGAGAGTAGGATGAACTCGGCCTGAAATACATGAAGAGCATCGTCCCCTGGAAAATTGCCACAGAAGTTAGGTGAGAGACGCAAGTAGAGAAAGCTTTGAACCCCCCTTTGGCAGAGTGGATCTTCAAGACTGATAAGATAATATAACAATAAGAGACAAGAACTCCTGAAATGGAGCTTAATTCAATGAAGCCAAAAATCATGAATATCACTAACTCATTGACCTGTGTGTCTGAGCAAGATATCAACAGGAGAGGAGGAACATCACAAAAAAAGTGGTTAATCTCATTTGACCCACAGAAGCATAAATGGAATGCTAATGTTGTATTTATCAAAGCATCTATCATTCCCACCAGGTAAACCCCCGCCATGAGCAGGGAGCACACCCTGCTGGACATGCTGACCGCATAGAGCAAGGGGCTGCTGATGGCCTTGTACCGGTCATAGGCCATCACTGCCAGCAAGAGACACTCACAATCTATAAAGGTATAGATCACCAGTAATTGCAGGGCACAGCCATAGAAGGGAATTGGTTTGTTCTTAGCCAGTAGGTCCACCAGCATCTTGGGGCCAACTGCTGTGGAAAGGCAGAGGTCACAGAAGGAGAGGTGGCTGAGGAAAAAGTACATGGGTGTGTGCAGCTGGGGATCCATCCTAACCAGGGTGATCATTCCCAGATTTGCCAGAAGAGCAATGAGATAAACAAGGAGAAACATGGTAAATAGAATAACTTTGGTCTTGGTGTTATCAGTAATTCCCAAGAAAATGAATTCAGTTAAGGAGGAGCAATTCCCTGTGTCCATTCTTCTTGTTCTTGTGTAAACTTTCAGAGGAAATGATCAAGAAAATGATACTTGCAAGCGTAACACTTTTCGGCATCTACAAAATGAAATGACAGAATATTTTTTCTGTAAGTGTCTTTTTATACTTAGAAAATTATTCAGTCATGCACCCACTCTTTAAAGAGGCATGGCTTTCTATTCTGCAATAATAAGAAAGTCTCTAAGAAAGACCTTTGAGAAATGGGATGTAAATCTAGATGTCATTCATGAGGTTTTGTTACTTTCTATAAGCTCTTCTCTGAGTGTTAGTTTCTTCATCCCAGGGAGCAGATTTAGAGAAATTTAACTCTTTCCCTCTTGAGGAAAACCTAGAAGAGAGAGACACCAGTGTTAGAGAGACCAGACTGTAAGACATAGGACTGAGCATTTATGAGGGCTGACAATAGTCACGTAGATACAAAAAAACGGTAATGATTTTAATGGTTCTCAAAAAAGCATGATTGGTTTCAGAGCATTTGATTTAGTTCCAGAAACAGCGAGCATATCAATGACTAGTAATAAAACATAATTTTATTCCTGGCTTTAGTTTATGTTATGATCAGTGTTTGCTTGGACGTGAATTAAGTGTTACGGATCTGATTTTCTAGAAATTTATTCCTGCTTCCCCACAATGCTCATTACCTCTTTGTGGAGTGGCAGTTGTCAAAAAGTGAATCTCTTCTAACAAGTGGGGCAAAAAGAGCTAAAAGGAAGTGAAAACAACAGAATTTATTGTCTGATTCACATCATTTTAGATTTTAAATGGCCCGTTAGTTACTAAAGCGGAAAGAAGATGAGGGACAATAATGTTTCTAAAATGCATAGACTTTCCTCTTTGTTATATGTGTCTGTGTGTATACATTTTAATGTTTATAAGACTAGAATGGAAGCAATGAACTTTTTCTCCCCTCACAGCTAAGTAAATATGGCATGTGGTTCACATGGAGATGAATTTGTACATGTCTTTATTCTTACTGTAGTACCTACTCTAGTTTAATAAAGCAAAACATACTTTAAATTAATGTATACACTTTTCCAATGATAAAAAGAGAAAATATTTCCTGTGAAGCAAAAGCAAAATAAAATAAATAAACAGTTGCATTGTGGATATTAGCAAGTTCAGTTTCTTGTGATTCTGAGATAGAAATATTTCTAGCCATTGATTTCAGATTTTCATGAGTAGGCAGGCACACAATGGTTCATTTACAATTTGTTTCCCTCAAAATGTTACGTATTTTCTTCTATATCTTTAAGTTAGGAGCTGGAAACCTACCTGAGACGAGCAGGTCTTGACTAGCTGAACAATAAGCAGATGGCCTCTTATTTTACCAGGTACATTGGGACTTAAATCCCTGTGCTACTGTCCCTCTGCTTTGATCTTATGCAAACATTTCCTTAATTGTACTTCTGCTTCTGTATTTTCCCCTGAGAATTCAGAAGCCACTTGGCACAGGCTGAATTTTCATACTTCACTATTGTCATCAAATTGATCTGTGGCAAAAAGAAAACTGCAAATTTTTTTTGCATGATGTGCTTCACAGCCATCCTGAAATGGTTTCGTCCTTCTTTAGCTAATGAGTAAACCTACTGAAACTCAAAAGACCTCCCTTCATTATTTCCGTTTACTTAGATTTGTTCATAGTGTTTAAGAGCCTCCTTCACATCTCATGTAAGGATATGACCACACTTGGTTCATGTTTTCTTTTTTACTGAAATGTAATGTGTACATTACATTAAGTAAGAGAAGCCCAGAATTCCCAGGTTAATTCTGCTCTTATCACGTGGCTGCCATAATCCAACCAATGATTTGTTTAGTTCTTTTTTCCTTTTTTTTCTTTTCTGATTTCCTTCTATGTAGCCTGTGTTTTCATAGAATCATACTCTATCTTGGGGATATTTGATGCTCTAAGCATCACATTCATTTAGGAATCATTTACTTATACTACTACTATTGATAAATACTATTATTTTCTTATTTTCCAGGTAAAGAAACAAAAGTTCTAAAGGATAAAGCTAATTTCCCCATAATAAAATTCACTCAAGTTGTAAAGACTTCAGCTTGACGCTTCAGAGCATTCCTGTGTACACACTGACCACACTGCCTTCACTAGCTTAGGTGGAGCTGTTTTCAGTTTCTTTCACTCCACCTTCTCATGTTCCACTGCTCAATTTTAATTCTTCTTTATTTTTGTTTTTTCAATCAAGAGCCATGGTACTGAATGAAGGAAATCAGAGCTCTGTGACCATGTTCATCCTCTTGGGCTTCTCAGGATACCCATGCCTCCAGGCACCCCTTTTCTTGGTGTTCTTGACCATTTACACAGTCACTCTGGTGGGGAACCTTGGCATAATTGTGGTCATAAGGACCAGTCCCAAACTCCACACACCCATGTATTTTTTTCTCAGCCATCTCTCCTTTTTGGATATTTGCTCTTCCAGCGTATTTACACCCAAACTCCTGGGTATCTTGGTTGTGGAAGACAGAGTTATCTCTTTCAAAGGATGCATGGCACAGTTTTTCTTTGGCTGTGCATTTGTGATTATGGAGATGTCCATGCTAGCAGTCATGGCCTATGACCGGTGTGTGGCTGTTTGTAACCCCCTGCTCTACACAGCTGCTATGTCTCCTAAGCTCTGCAGCCTCCTGGTGACTGGGACTTACACGTGGGGTGGAATGTGTTCCTGGACAATCACATGTTCTCTTTTGGAGCTGTCCTTCTGTGGTTCTAACGTCATATATCACTTTGGCTGTGAGTATTCTGCCATCATCTCTGCTTCCTGTTCTGACACCCATTTCAGTCAACTGATGTGTTTCCTCATTTCTACACTAAATGAGGTATGTAGCCTCCTGATTATCCTCACGTCCTATGCTTTCATAGTTGTCACAATCATTAAGATGCCTTCAGCTGCTGGACTCCGAAAAGCCTTCTCCACCTGTGCCTCCCATCTGACCGCCATCACCATTTTCCATGGGACTGTTCTGTTCCTTTATTGTGTACCCAACTCCAAAAGCTCATGGGTCCTCGTCAAAGTAGCCACTGTGTTTTTTACTGTCATGAGTCCTATGCTGAACCCTCTTATCTATAGCCTTAGGAATAAAGATGTGAAAGAGACAGTCAGGAGTTTGATAACTATGAAACTGCTTTCTCCCTCAATATAATTCAGAAGTCCAGTGGGACTGAAAAACCACTTGAATTAAAGTCAGCCTGGGTATTAGCCAGATAAATATGCTTGTGTTCATATTATGCCTTATAATTTTCATATATATTTCTGATGCTAGTTTATCTTTATTATAAGTAAATATATGATTATGTTTCAAATAAATTGTATGTTGTATTTTACATTTTTTTTGATGGTCAGATGAGCTACAATTACTTCTCAGTTAATAGAGAAATAATACATTATGGAAGTCAGAGTGATGAAAAGGGATATATAGTTAGAGACTCATTCCTTACACTACAGTTTATGTTGTGGTTTGTAACAATGCTGCAAACACAGATGATAACTGTGTTTAGTGTCAGGGTTAAGGTTAGGGTTAGGGTTAAATTTGCACTTAGGTTCTCATAACTAACTCTTCTGATTCAGTTTTATAAAATGCAACTTTTAGCTTTTCTCAAAACTTTATTTTACACCAGGTAAAATGAGGAGTTTTGATTTTGCCTTATAAAAAGTATCGCCTGATTTTAAGCAAGAAGATCCTGAAAATAATAGCTAGTTTCTGTCGGCATCACTCATTTTTTGAATACCAGTGTAATATAGTTCAATCAAAGGTGTTTAATTGAATGCTGAGAAAAAGTTAAATGTATTTCTAGGGAGATATGATGATTACTCAGCGATAAAGCCCAAGTTAAGAACTGCTCTATTTTCTCTTCTTCTGACAATTACTCGTTCATGTCTCAGGTTTGCACTCATGATCCAAAGGAAAAGAAATGCTCGTCGTCAATAATGAAGTATGAAAAAATTATAATGAGATTAACAGAGATGCTTCTGAGTAACTGGACCTAATTATGAATCTACCTCATTCAGTTTAATAAGCCTTTCTTATATTCCTTTGAAGTACCTGCCATTACCACATATTCTTTTTTTAATATAAATTTATTTATTTTAATTGGAGGTTAATATTCTTAATTATGGTAGCTTTGAAGTAAATCTCACTATCCGTTAGAGCAACTTCTGATATCTTTTCTTCTGTGTAAGTGGATCCTGTTTATCCTTGACCATTTCATTTTCATACAAACTTCAGTATTTATTGTGTTCATTCTTTTAAAGCCTGAGGCTCTTAGGGGCTCTAAAACTTACGTCACTTGTTCTTTAGCTCTGCAGGTTAAAGCATTCTTGGCTGTAGCCTTGCCCTTTCTGCTTCATTCATCTATGCTCCTTCATAATCATTTCACATTTCTGAAATTATGATGAGATCATATTAGCTGGTTTTAATTTCACCATTGTTTTAATTTATTCATCTTTATTTTTGGCTGTGCTGCACAGCATGTGAGATCCTAGTTTCTTCACCAGGGATCAAGTCCGTGCTCCCTGCAGTGGAAGCAAGGAATCTTAACCCCTGGACCCCAGGGAAATTCCGCCATTGTTTTTACTACTGTGGCTTGGCCATTTTATTTATTTTTCATTATCATTACTATGATTGATTTGGTTTCTAAGGGAAGAGAGAGATGACGAATGCATGTTATGTTTTGAGTTTGACATATTGAGTTAAAAACAATCCACATTTTATCTCTTTCTTTACTGATTAGGGGAAAAAATTGGCATTGATAAAATTCTACAGGCATGGCAAATAGTAAGATATTGTGAAGAATCTATATTAAGAAATTACAAATCTTAATGAAATAAACACACACCTTGAAAAAACAGCATTCAGTTTTATACAATAAAAATAGAAAGTGTAAGTACAGTCTTATCTGTTAGTGTAATGGGGGTCTGTCTGTGCTCAGTCGTGTCTGGCTCTTTGTGACCCCACGGACCTTGGCCCGCCAGGCTTCTCTGTCAGTGGGATTTTCCTGGCAAGAAGACTGGAGTGGGGGCCACGCCCTTCTCCGGGCAATCCCCCCAACCCGGGGTCAGACTCCTGTCCCTGCATCTTCTGTACTGCCGGTGGATTCTTTACCGCTGAGTCACTGGGGAGCCCAAAGAAATGGAATTTGTTTCCAAAATCTTCCTCACAAAGAAATCCTATGCCCTGTTTTTTATGTTGGTGAATTTCTCCAAACATTTGAGAAACATTGTCAATCATGCACAAATCTTTCTAGGGAATAGATGAAGAGGATACTTAAGAGTGCCTTATATTCACTTAGATTTTAGCAATCAGTTCAAAGAAAGCTATTATGAGAAATAAATGTATAGATCAATCTTTCTCATGAGGTTAGTTAATGAATATTCAAGACAAAATATTAACACATTGGATTTTTTCCAGAAACTGAAAAGTGGTTTAATAGTCATGAATTAATAACCATAAATCAACATATGAAAATGAAAGGGAAGATACATTATTCATGCAAATTACAGTTCTAGAAAAATAATTTGGTTAAATACAAAACTTATTCTGCTCTGAAAGGTTGATTTTTCTCAACTTACATTTAATAAAATTGTTATTAGCTACAAGAAACTTTAAGTAATCCTCATATTAGCTATTGACATTACTGTGATTAATTTTAAAATTCTTTGGCTGTAATACTATGTATATATCTAAATTCACATCTCTGAAGAATGTACAAACTCAAAGGAAGTTCCCTAGAGTTTTAATTGAAAAGTTCATACTTCCTGGATGGCTGTGACAAATGTTTCTAGCATCCATGTCCTGAATAGAAATTAACCTCTTCCTGATAAGAGGATGGGTTTCTCTGGTGACTCATATGGCAAAGAATCTACCTGCAATGCACAAGACCAGGGTTCTGTCCCTAGGATGGGAAGATCCCCCAGAGAAGGGAATGGTCAGCTATTCCAGTAGTCTTGCCTGGAGAATTCCATGGACAGAAGAGCCTGGCAGAATACAGTCCATGGGGTCTCAGAGACTCAGACTGAGTGACTAACATTTTCACTTTCTTGTTAGAGTATAGAATGTCAGAAACAGGTTATCATTGTGAAAAATATGACCTGTTGACCAGTATGATGAATACCAGAAACTGCTTTCTTTTGTTGTAATGAAGGTATTCAGGGTTTACAACTTATCTATCAATAGTTTCTTGATAATCCTTATGCTTGCAGGAGACCTGTGTTCAATCCCTGGGTCAGAAAGATGCCCTGGAGAAGGAAATGGTAACCCACTTCAGTATTCTTGCCTGGAGAACTCCATGGACAGAGGACCCTGGCAGGCTACAGCCCTTGGGACTGCAAAGAGTCGGACACCACTGAGAGACAACACACACACGCATACGTGTTTGCATGAATAAGTCTTGGGAATTACACTTCTAAATAGTCATTTCTACTGCTCACCATTAGAAAACAATGATGCACTTGATGTTTTTATATATACTCATTTATGCAGCACTACTGCATTCTGTTATTACTTTCTCATATTTTCGTTGTAGATTCCTTAGGACTTTCTGTATACAGAATCTAGCTGGCAAATAAAGACAGTTTTACTTTCTACTTTTCAGTAATTATAATTTTCTTCCTTATTCAACAAAAATCTAAAATAAGATGTGAATTGAAAGTGGTTAAGGACATTATTTTCCTGGCTGTTATATACAGAGTTGGGAGAAAATCAAGTTATTTTACTTTATATAGGATTTTTTTCTATTCTCTGTTTCTATACTAGACATAATATTAGCTAGAGGTATTTTTGTAGATGTTTATCAGGTTGAAGGAATTTTCTTGTATATCTTGTTTACTGCTATACAGGTAATCTTTTTTTTTTTTTCTTTCCATCTGAGTCATTGTTTATTTTCCTATCATATACTGTGATATTTTATTTTCTAATATTTCATTCAGTGTTTCTATGATGAGGTACATTAGTTATCTTGATCTATGTTTTTTGTTTGTTTGTTTGTTTACAACATCTTTGTCTGGTGTTGGTGTTGATGGTTGTTGATTAGTTACTAAGCCGTCTCTGACTCTTTTGCAATCCCATGGACAGTGGCCTGCCAAGCTCCTCTATCATGGGATTCTCCAGGCAAGAATGCTGGAGTGGATTGCCATTTCCTTCTCCAGGGGATCTTCCTGATACAGGGATAGAACATGTGTCCTCTGCCTACAGATAGATTCTTTACCTCTGAACCACCAGGGAAACCCATGAAACACCAGAGATGACCCAAAACTCAGAAAACAATCTGAAATATTGGTGGTGGCCCCTCCTCACTGTCAGAGATACCCACACGCTTTCTTTCCTGGCGTGCCTCTCTGCCTTGCTTCGATCTTAACTAAACAGTTTCTCTGTTTGCTCTCCCACTTGTTTTGCTATGTCTCTAAAAATAAACTTTGTACCTTCATTTACAATTTTTGCCTCCTTGAGAAATGCATTTTTTTTTTTTTACTGGGGGACAATATATATACATATACGTATAATGTATGTATACTTATGGCAGCCAGTAACCCGCATCTCAGCTATCAGTTTTTAAACTATGGAGTTCACACATTCTAAACTAATCAATCATTCTCAGGTTTTGTACATTGCTGATTGAATTGTCTTTGCCTCTTCAACCAAATCCTGAGCTCCTGAAGGTCAGGAAGCAGGCCAAAGAATTCGATCATTGTGCTTGCACAACGCTGGGTTCTAGATATTTGTAGCTGAAAAGCCAATCCAGAAATCTTTGGTTTCTATCATAGAGGTTTCTTAGAACCTCAGTCAGAAGCACCTGGGAAATCAGTTGAACTCACGGATATTTGGCAGAGAAACCCAGGAATGTTCATTTTAAACAAGTCTCTTGGAATATTCTTATGTACATGGGTGTTTGGGAATTAGAGAGCTGTCACATACAAATAAACACAATCCTAAGTACATGTTTCACACAAGGTATAGGCAAGATAGTAACAGCATCAATCATGTTATCAAGTTTAAATAACATTTCCAGTTTTATTTCTTCCTCTAGCTCCCCCTCCCCTTCTTGTCTGAATCATCCTTCTGGAGCAAAATTCTAATCAAATCCTTCCTTCAACCAACACCTTCCCAGTTGTGAGACTATAAAACCCATGATCATAAACTTATCCTTTAAGAATCTTTATGGCCCAGTTGCAACCAAATGACATAACTTTTTAACTAAGAGCACAAACTCTGGGGCCAGACTGACTGAATTCAAATCCCAATGCCTCCAGTTTGAGTATGAGCTATATTTATGGGATGAAGAAAAAGTGTTGCATATATCTCTTATTGCTCTGTTTATTCAAATATCCATGCACTTTTTTTGTGCTATTTATTACTTAAATGCTTGACAGAATTTACCATTTAATAGTATGGGACTGCGGAGAAGGCAATGGCATCCCACTCCAGTACTCCTGCCTAGAAAATCCCATGGATGGAGGAGCCTGGTAGGCTGCAATCCATGGGGTCGCTATAAGTCGGACACGACAGAGCAGCTTCACTTTCACTTTTCACTTTCATGCATTGGAGAAGGAAATGGCAACCCACTCCAGTGTTCTTGCCTGGAGAATCCCAGGGACGGGGGAGCCTGGTGGGCTGCCATCTACAAGGTCACACAGAGTCGGACACGACTGAAGTGACTTAGCAGCAGCAGCAGCAGCAGTATGGGGCTGAGGTTCTCCTTGTAGGAAGATTTTTAACTGAAAATTCAATTTCATAAGAAGATAGAGGCTATTCATATTTTGCATTTCATCTTTGGTAAGTTTATTTGTATGGTTGAAATGATTTTTCTACACCAACTAGATAGTTACATTTTTGGAAGAAAATGATATGGAATACTCCCTAATTATTTTTTCTACATTGACAGCATCTGTAATGAAGTCCCATTTTTTTTCTTGAGTAGCAATTGTGTTATAATCTGTTATTTGTAATCAATTTATCTAACAGATGATTGATTTATATATCATTTTAAACATCAGAATTTTAGTTTTGCTCAATACCTTATTTCTACTCTGCTGTCCATTTTCTATTTTGTTGATCACCATTCTCATCTTTTCCTCCTATTTATTGTGAGATTAGAGGGATTCAAGGATTTTTAACAAATCATCAGATTATATGAGACCCACCAATCAGGAGAGTCTTCTTTTGTTATCATCAACTGATTTAAAACTAGTTATAATTTAAAATTATTTGCCAGCAGCTCCCAGATTAATGTGTAATTGAATGGCTAGTTGAAGATATGTGTACACCAAATGGTGGGGAGTCTTAAGGACTAGTTTAGAGTTCTACTAGTCACTCATAAGGTCAACATTTTTGTACTCTCTCTATTAATACCTCATTCTATTTAAAATAGCACCTACTTGCTTGAATGTTTTACTTAAGAGAAGAAATTTGATGATCTGTGATTCCATCTTAAGAAGATAAAAAAGCAAACATAGTTTTTAATCTCACAATAAATAGGAGGAAAAGATGAGAATGGTGATCAACAAAATAGAAAATGGACAGCAGAGTAGAAATAAGGTATTGAGCAAAACTAAAATTCTGATGTTTAAAATGATATATAAATCAATCATCTGTTAGATAAATTGATTACAAATAACAGATTATAACACAATTGCTACTCAAGAAAAAAAAATGGGACTTCATTACAGATGCTGTCAATGTAGAAAAAATAATTAGGGAGTATTCCATATCATTTTCTTCCAAAAAACTATGTTTGCTTTTTTATCTTCTTAAGATGGAATCACAGATCATCAAATTTCTTCTCTTAAGTAAAACATTCAAGCAAGTAGGTGCTATTTTAAATAGAATGAGGTATTAATAGAGAGAGTACAAAAATGTTGACCTTATGAGTGACTAGTAGAACTCTAAACTAGTCCTTAAGATTCCCCACCATTTGGTGTACACATATCTTCAACTAGCCATTCAATTACACATTAATCTGGGAGCTGCTGGCAAATAATTTTAAATTATAACTAGTTTTAAATCAGTTGATGATAACAAAAGAAGAGTCTCCTGATTGGTGGGTCTCATATAATCTGATGATTTGTTAAAAATCCTTGAATCCCTCTTTAAAGAGATGCATGAATTATAAGAGGGTGTTGAAAGAGAGATTTGAGGTGTGAGAGTGACTTGAGCGGAGAAAACAAAGTGGATACCCAGTAGCGGATTCTAGGAACTGTGAATAACCCCAAACAGATGTCAAGGAAACAAGACCCTATTCCTACAACTCAAGGAACTGCATTATTCCAGCAACATGAATGAACTTGTCAGGGAACCAATTTCTAGATGAGAAACTTGTCGACACTTTGATTTCAGCCTTGCAATAACTTGAATAGAGGGACCAGGTGTATTGTGCCTAACTTCGGGTGTACAAAATTGTTGTGCTCCGAGCCCGTATCTCCGAACCGACCGAGAGAGCAAGTCCACCACAGTAATGCAAAAACAAGAAGGGAGTTTATCTCTAGCGCGCTAGGGCTCAAGTCTCATCCCACACAAGGGAATCCGACAAGAGCCGCGAACAAAGGAGTATGGCGGCTTATATACAGGCAGTTCTTTGTCTCAGTTACAGGAGTAGCTGGCGTTACATGATTGGCCAGGCAGGATGAGCGCATATCCTGTCTCTTTCTGGTAAACATGACTCAGGTCCTAGAGACCGTCGTTTGGTCCCTAACATTCCCCCATGTCCTTAGATCATATAGAGGAATCTTCCTCTCGGTCCTGAGACACAGTTTGATATTGTTGTCGAAGCACAAACAGCTGTACGGTATTTATGCATTTCTTTACAAAGGCTACAAGTCTATTGATAATGCATGGGCCAAAGGTAAGCATTAGCAAAAGTACTAGCAGGGGTCCTAGCAAGGTGGAGATTAAGGTAGTTAGCCAAGGGGATTGTTGAAACCAAGATTCAAACCATCCCTGTTGAGCCTCACGTTCTCGTTTATGTTGGGCTAGTCCTTCTCTCACCTTGGCCATAGATTCTCTAACTATTCCTGTATGATCTGCATAGAAACAGCACTCTTCTCCTAGGGCAGCACAGAGTCCCCCTTGTTGCAGAAAGAGCAGATCTAATCCCCTCCTGTTTGCTTTTTCCTGGATTGAACCTTATTCTGACTTGTGCATAATTGCAACTTTTACAGCTAAAAGTTGGATCTCCAAGGACCCTAGGGAGGGGCTTGGCGAATGAAAAATTAAGTAAATCTCGATTTCCTACTTTCTAGCGCCGAGGTCCATCATTGGAAGTAACACAATCCCAAGTTTTACAATAAGAGTCTTGTGCCCCCCACAGGTCTTCCAGTCATGCCTGGGTGCACCTGGGCATGCCCAGAACCCTTGTTCTCGGAGATAACCCCTAGCCCAAGGCACATTTACCATCGGCTTAAGGTCAAAGTATAAGTCTGGCCACCATGTGTTTGGTGGATGTATTGCGGTAGTGGAGTTTAGCACCTCTCGTGTTAGTCCATTTTGCAGCTTCCAGGTGATTTTGAAGGGTTGATGCAGGTTCACGCTGGCAACTCCGGAGCAGAGTAACTGGGTCATCCACAAGATGGCCCAGCCGAGTTGTCCTGGTCCTGTTGGCGCCTTCGAAGCTTTAGCCTCAAGGGGTTGGACGGGTGCAGAGATGCTTTCCATTCTTTCTTAGCGTCTTCTTGCTCTGCTGAAGCAGCTGGGCGTACGTGGTTGCAGCACCCAAGGCCCGATACTGTCAGCCTTTAGGGCAGTTGGGGTGGTAAGAAGAACAACATCAGGACCCTTTCATTTGGGTTCTAGTGCCTTGGTTTGGTGCCTTTTGACCCATACCCAGTCTCCTGGGCCAATGTCATGTGAGGGAATAGTTCCCTTATTTTGACCCACATGTATTTTCCGGAGCAGTTTTCAGACACGAGAGTGCACCTTGCTTAAGGCCATCAAGGCCTCTTGGAGTTGCCCCAACGTGGGAGGCGGTAGTTTTTTCCCTTTAAATATTGGACATACAGGGGGAGGTCTTCCATACAGAATCTCAAATGGGGTCAGATTAAGTTGATAAGGAGTATTACGCACAGGGAAGAGGGCGAAGGGAAGGAGGGTCACCCAGTCCCCGCCAGTCTCTATAGCCAATTTAGTTAAAGTTTCTTTTAGAGTCCGATTCATTCTTTTTACTTGCCCTGAGCTCTGTGGACTGTATTCACAATGTAACTTTCATTTAGTCTCCAGGGCTAGGGCAAGGCTCTGAACTATTTGACTCATAAAGGCAGGTCCATTATCAGAGCCGATGGTCACTGGCAGGCCAAACCTGGGAACTATTTCTTCTAAAATCTTTTTTTGCCACTATCATCGCGTTTTTTTTTGTTTTTGTTTTTTGTTTTTTTTTTGTAGGAAAAGCTTCTACCCACCCTGAGAAGGTATCCACCAACACTAACAAGTACCGGTAACCATACTTGCCTGGCCTTACCTCGGTGAAATCTATTTCCCAGTGTTGCCCTGGTCCTTTTTCCCGATACCTCAGTCCTGCATGTTGTCCTTTTCCTGGCCTCATCTGTTGACATGCCTTACAAGCATGCACTATGTTCTTTACAGTCGTCTGGTGCTGGGGAAATCGCAGGCGGGCAGTTTGAAAGAGCATCAGAGTCTTTTTTTTTTTTTTCTCTCAGATGAGTAGACAAGTGCAAATGCTCACATAGTTGCCGTCCCAACTGAGCAGGGAGTATCAAGTAGCCGTCTGAGTCTTGGTGCCATCTATCTTTATCTTTTTGAAGGTTGGTGTGTTTTTGGATCTAAGCAAAGTCTGTGGATGAATACTCAGGGGTTGGGGGAAAGTTCCCATACCTGGAGGTGGAAGTCCGATCGCCAACACAGGGGTGATGAAATCTTTATCAGCTACTTTTTGAGCTGCCAGGTCTGCGGCATGATTCCCTCGTGCCGTGGGGCTGTCACCCTTCTGATGTCCAGGTACGTGTACTATTGACACAGCCCAAGGCATCTGTACAGCCTCTAAAAGTCTACGGATTTTAGGCAAGTTTTTAATTTCTTTTCCTTTAGCTGTCAAAAACCCCCATTCCCGATATATCGGGCCCTGGATGTGTACCGTGCCAAAAGCATAGCGACTACCAGTGAAAATAGTTATTCTTTTTCCTTTGGCTCTCTCTAATGCTTGTATCAGGGCAATTAACTCTGCCTTTTGTGCTGAGGTATCTGGGGGAAGGGCCTCTGCCCATATCATCCATCCAGAGTCATCTACTACTGTGGCTCCCGCCCGTCTCTGTCCATCTTTTACATAACTGCTGCCGTCTGTGAACCATCTTAGCTCACTGTTATCCAGTGGAGTATCGGTTAAGTCCTTTCAATTGCTGTTACCCCGGCCAGTATCTCATCACAGTCATGGAGGGGGCTATTTTCCCCCGGATTGGGCAAAAGAGTGGCCAGATTTAGAGTGCAGGGAGTTTGGAAATGAATCCGTGGGGTGTCAAGTAGCAAGGCCTGGTAGTGTGTCAAGCGGGCATTAGAAATCCATTTACCTGGGGGTTGCTTTAAAACTCTCTCTATGGCATGAGGAGTGTAGACCAAGAGTCTCTGTCCATAAGTCAGTTTATCAGCATCATGGACTTAGAGCCCGGTGGCTGTGATGATACGGAGGCAAGGTGGCCATCCGGCTGCCACTGGGTCCAGTCTCTTGGAAAGGTAAGCTACAGGTCGCTTCCATGGTCCCCATCTCTGTGTTAGTACCCCTTTTCCTATCCCCCGCTTTTCATCTACAAATAATTGGAAAGGCTTAGATGGATCAGGGAGGGCAAGGGCAGGAGCCTCTAGCAAGGCTCGCCTGAGCTCTTGGAAGACCTCTTTCATTGGCTCAGTCCATTTCCAGTCCTTGTTTTCTTTGGTCCCCTCATATAGGGGCCTGGTCTTTTCTGCAAACCCCAAGATCCATAACTGGCAATATCCCACCGTTCCCAGAAATTTTCTCACTTGTCTAGGGTTAGCCGGCTCAGGGATCTGGAGGATGGTTTCTTTTATAGCCTGTGTTAGCCACCTCTGGCCCTGTTTTATCTTATAACCGAGGTATGTAACCTCTTGCTTGGCAATCTGGGCCTTTTTGGCACTAGCCCGGTAACCTAAAGTCCCCAAGGTTTGGAGAAGGTCACCTGTTGCCTCTTGGCACTCTTTCTCTGTAGCTGCCGCCAGCATAAGGTCATCAACATATTGTAATAAAACAATGGTAGGGCGTTCAACCTCACGGAGGTCTTCGTCCAGGGCCTCATTAAATAACGTGGGCGAGTTTTTGAAACCCTGTGGTAAGCGAGTCCATGTCAGCTGCACAGGGGTCTGACCACCGTCTTCCTGCCATTCGAAGGCAAAGATCTCTTGGCTTGCAGGGGCAAGAGGCAAACTGAAAAAGGCATCTTTTAAATCTAAAACAGTATACCAAATGTAGTTTGGAGGCAAGTTGCTTAGCAATGTATAAGGGTTAGGAACCATAGGATGAATATCATTTACCTGTTTGTTGACTTCTCGTAGATCTTGAACCGGTCTAAAATCAGTTCCCCCAGGCTTTTTTACAGGCAACAGGGGAGTGTTCCACGGGGACCGGCACCTTTTCAGGACCCCAGTGTCTATGAGGCATTGTATATGAGGAGTAATTTTTTGTCGAGCCTCCTGACTCATGGGATACCGTTGTACCCTCACCGGGGAAGCACTGGCTTTCAGTTCCACAATGATAGGGGGCCTCTGTTTGGCTAGTCCCATTCCTGCAGTTTCAGCCCAGGCCTGAGGGTATTTTTGAACCCATAGTTGTACTTCGGGGCTTATTGTCGCTGGGGCCTCTGGCAAGTAGAGTCTGTATTCATCTTTTAATGCCAGACACAGGACCTGAAGAGGATGCCCGGTCCCATCTAAAACCAACACTTGTCCGTGGTCGAAATGAATTTGGGCATTTACTTTAGACAGTAAATCTCTTCCCAACAAGGGCGCTGGACACTCAGGTATCACCAGAAAAGAATGGGTTACCTGGTGGGCCCCCAAGTTCACATGCCGTTTTGTAGTCCATCCATATCGTTTAGTCCCGGTTGCTCCCTGCACCTAGCTACTTTTTTTTAGACATGGGTCCATCTTTTTGGAGTATTGGGCTCCCGTGTCCACCACGAAGCCAACTGGTTTTCCCTCCACATTTATAGTTACCCAGGACTCGGGGAGGGGCTTCGAGCCCTGACCCCCCTAGTCGCTATCCTCACCCGCGTAGAGGATATGACTGTCTGGAGAGGGAGTCTCGTTCTTGGGGTTCTTGGGCCCCTCTTTTTGATTTTTACGGTTTTCTTCAGCTCTAATTTTTTTTTTTTTTTAATGCAGTCCTCTCTCTCTTCTGGGGTCTCTCCATGATTAAAAACTCTCTCGGCTGCCCTCACTAGATCTTGCAAGGATTGTTCATTTAACCTCTCTATCTTTTGTAACTTTTTTTAATATCAGGGGCTGCTTGATTTACAAATGCTAACATAACTGCCGCTCATGACTCATCTGCCTGTGGGTCTATAGGGGTATACCGTCTAAAAGCTTTTATTATCCTTTTTAGGAAGGCTGCTGGGCTCTCATTTGGCTGTTGTCTCACTGGATTTATTTTGGCCAAATTAGTTGGCTTTTTGGCGGCCCCTCTAAGGCCAGCCATGAGAGTCTGATGGTACACTCGGAGACGCTCCTTACCTTCAGTGCGTTTGAAGTCCCAGTTGGGTCGCACCAAGGGGAACCCCTCCTCAATGAGGTTAGGCTGCATTGTGGGCCTCCCATCCACCCCTGGCACATTTTTCCAGGCTTTTGACAGGATCCGTTAGTGCTCCTCTGTAGTAAAAAGTACCTGTAACAGTTGCTGACAATCATCTCAAGTGGGATTGTGAGTAAACAGGATAGACTCTCAAAGATCAATAAGACCCTGCGGTTTTTCAGAGAAGGAGGGAGTCTGGGTTTTCCAATTGTACAAATCACTAGTGGAGAAGGGCCAATACTGATATGTCCGTTTTCTACCCTCTCTGGCTGGCCCCGCCCAGACCGGAAACGCATGAATGGTGGAGGAGGGAACCTCCAGGTCTTTTTCTGCTATGCCGCCCATTTTTTATCTTTATTTTTTGCCTTTCTCCGAGTTCCCTAGGTGGGGCCCCTTTTTCTGAGAGGAGCTGAAGGCTTGGTTCTCTTTTTGGCTTCTCCCGATGAAACCTGTGGAACCTGTGGAAGCAAGGGCGGGGAAGAGGGAAGGGAAGTGAGGGGCTGAAAAACAAAAGGTTTTAGCCAGGCCAGGGGGTTTTGCACCAGGTCCTGTCAGACTAAAATGTATGGAGTTTGGTCTGGCTGGGTGTCCTGAAGGGTAGGGGGTGAGCACCTTCTCTCTGACCGCTTGAATAGTAGGCAGGCTGAAGGTGCCTTCTTGTGGCCAGGTGACATCAAAAGCAGGCCACTAGGCAGAACAAAAAGTTACTAACTTGCTTTTTTTTACCAGCAATGATAGATTCTGTGCTCTAGACTTGAAATCAGAGAAGTGGTTAATCATAAGAGATAAAGAAGTAGAAGTTGTTTGTCCCATGATCACAGAAAAGTACACTGGGAGCCAACAGAGCACACAAAGAGCAACGCAGACACCACAAATAGACAAACAGATAACAAACACAAGGTGGCCACCGACAATGCACTCAATCTTACCTGCAGGATGTTCACAGAGCCAGCTGCCTCCCCAGCACAAAAACAGGCCCCGGCCTTACGCTGACTTAATCCAGTATCAGAGCCAGCTGCCTCCCCAGCACGAAACTAGGCCCCGGCCTTACGCTGACTTGCCTCTGCACTTTACAGCCAGATGCCTCCCCAGTAAGATACTAGGCCTCGGACTTAATCTGGGCTTCTGCAACGTTAGCACCGGTGCTCAGTGCCCTTATCTCCTAATGAGGTTACTCCCTTCTACCAGGAGAGTTGTCCTCCCCGGCGGGATGGAGATCCCGGACGAGCCCCCAGATGTTATGCTCCGAGCCCGTTTCTCCGAACCGACTGAGAGAGCAAGTTCACCACAGTAATGCAAAAACAAGAAGGGAGTTTATCTCTAGCCCGCTAGGGCTCAAGTCTCATCCCACACAAGGGAATCCGACAAGAGCCGCGAACAAAGGAGTATGGCGGCTTATATACAGGCAGTTCTTTGTCTCAGTTACAGGAGTAGCTGGCGTTACATGATTGGCCAGGCAGGATGAGCGCATATCCTGTCTCTTTCTGGTAAACATGACTCAGGTCCTAGAGACTGTCGTTTGGTCCCTAACAAAAATTGTGAATTAATAAATGAGTGTTTTTCAAGCCACTGAATCTGCAGCAGTTTATTATGATGAAATAGACCATTCATATACCACATAATTGATAGGTTTTTATCAATTGCATTATCAAAAAATGTATATTCAACAGGTTTTAATAAAGTAGAAACACTGGGATATAATAATAACTGCAAATGCCATAATATCATATTTCTATTCAGCATGATATTGAATGTGATTTTTACAAAAATGTAGATGTCCAAATAAGAAAACTTAGAGGAAAGACTGAAATAAACATAACACAGAAACAACACTATGCTTGGTCTATTGAACAGTAATTGTGATTTTCTTTTTCTGAATTTTGGAATTCACATCTTCCATGATAAATATAAATATAAACAGGTTGATTGCTAGTGTTATTTTCCTAAGATAAGAAGATAAACATGCTCAAGCTTCTTATATAATTTAATGATGTAAAATGAATTATACTCTAAATGAGGAGTATGGGATTTTCTTTAAATTGCCTTGTTTGTAGCTCATGGAAAACACACCAATCAAAATTGTCTGGGGTGTGAATCCCCAAAGTCACTCAGGTAGACATAAATATACAGCATGATCCCTAAGTTTAGTTTACAAGCATACAGCTTACCCTTGGGAGTGTCTCTATTTTTTAATGAGAAAAAAATGTAATTTTCTTGATGACTTTACTGAAATACACTTTGGAAGAGGTTACAATACTCTTATTATAAGCTACAACAGTTTTAATAAATGTAAGTATTTTTGTTAAATACTTTTCAAGATTCTTATTTAAAGAAGTCTTCAGTAAATCAATCTATTAAGACTACATGGCTTCTGGTGAGTTGTTTAAATTAAGTGATTTACTTTAATTCTGATGTGGGAAACTTTGAAATTAACAATATTTTTGGCAGAGAAACACCTATGCAACCCTAGTAGCAATGAAATGGTATTCATTTAATTCATTTAAGGGGAAGAATACAAGATATTGAACTTATTTTTGAACTTTGCTTATATAGCTGAATGATGTCCTTGGTGGATATTCAAGTAGTAGCATTTATTTTCAATTTAAAAAATTAAGGAAATATTAAAAATAAATCTATAAAACTGTAGAGAAATATGCCAGATTTTGCATTAAATTTTTTGAGTTTAAAATCATGCAGGTGAAAGCAAGTTGGAGCAGTACAGCAAACTTGAATTCTGAATTAAACCCCAAAGCAGTCTGAAATATGTTGCCTGGGATTTGATATTAAGAGGTAATAATGCTTTTATATACCAAAATGTGTGTATTTTGTGCACCAAAATCAAAATTGCTGCAGTGAGTGAAACGAAAGAAGTAGCTATCAAGCAGTCTAGATAATGCAGTGATACTGTGCGTGCTAAGTCGCTTCAGTCCTTTCTGACTCTTTATAAACAGCCCTATGGACTGTAGCCCGCCAGGCTCCTCTGTCCATGGGATTCTCCAAGCAGGAACACCAGAGTGGGTTGCCGTACACTCCTCCAGGGGATTTTCCCAACGCAGGAGGAGAACCCGTGTCTCTTATGTCTGCTGCACTGGTAGTTTAGTTCTTGTAGAGATCACAGAAATCCAGACAGAAGAGTTCAGATTGCAGGTAATCTGTATGGAGATGATTTTGAATATGGGTAAGCATTTGAGCATGATTTTAAACTAAGACTGAATGAAAATTAGTCTTGAAGGATGGTTGTAGTTAGGCTAAATAAAAAGACAGCTGCTGAATAGGTGTGTGGTAGGTAGCAATAAAGATGGGAGTGTATTTTGAAGAATATGTTCA